>NC_142082.1:58913790-59274624 GCF_054644295.1 Miniopterus natalensis | reverse complement strand
ATCTATCATCTATCTATATCTATCATCTATCTATCTATCTATCATCTATCTACCTATCATCTATCTATCATCTATCTATCTATCTATCTATCTATCTATCTATCTATCTATCTATCTATCTATCTATCTATCATCTATCTATCTATCTATCTATCTATCTATCATCTATCTATCTATCATCATCTATCTATCTATCTATCATCTATCTATCTATCATCTATCTATCTATCTATCTATCTATCTATCTATCTATCTATCTATCATCATCATCTATCTATCATCTATCATCTATCTATCTATCTATCTATCTATCTATCTATCTATCTATCATCTATCTATCTATCATCTATCTATATCTATCATCTATCTATCTATCTATCATCTATCTACCTATCATCTATCTATCATCTATCTATCTATCTATCTATCTATCTATCTATCTATCTATCTATCTATCTATCATCTATCTATCTATCTATCTATCTATCTATCTATCATCTATCTATCTATCTATCTATCTATCTATCTATCTATCATCTATCTATCTATCATCTATCTATCTATCATCTATCTATCTATCATCTATCTATCTATCTATCTATCTATCTATCTATCTATCTATCTATCTATCTATCTATCTATCTATCATCTATCTATCTATCATCTATCTATCTATCATCTATCTATCTATCATCTATCTATCTATCTATCTATCTATCTATCTATCTATCTATCTATCATCTATCTATCTATCATCATCTATCTATCTATCTATCATCTATCTATCTATCATCTATCTATCTATCTATCATCATCTATCTATCTATCTATCATCTATCTATCTATCTATCTATCTATCTATCTATCTATCTATCATCTATCTATCTATCTATCATCATCTATCTATCTATCTATCATCTATCTATCTATCATCTATCATCTATCTATCTATCATCTATCTATCTATCTATCTATCTATCTATCTATCTATCTATCTATCTATCTATCATCTATCATCATCTATCTATCTATCTATCATCTATCTATCATCTATCTATCATCTATCTATCATCTATCTATCTATCTATCTATCTATCTATCTATCTATCTATCTATCTATCTATCTATCATCATCTATCTATCATCTATCTATCTATCTATCTATCTATATCAACTATCAATCTATCTATCATCTATCATCTATCTATCTATCTATCTATCATCTATCTATCTATCATCTATCTATATCTATCATCTATCTATCTATCTATCATCTATCTACCTATCATCTATCTATCATCTATCTATCTATCTATCTATCTATCTATCTATCTATCTATCTATCTATCTATCTATCATCTATCTATCTATCTATCATCTATCTATCTATCTATCTATCTATCATCTATCTATCTATCATCTATCTATCTATCATCTATCTATCTATCTATCTATCTATCTATCATCTATCATCTATCTATCTATCATCATCTATCTATCTATCTATCATCTATCTATCTATCATCTATCTATCTATCTATCTATCTATCTATCTATCTATCTATCTATCTATCTATCATCATCTATCTATCATCTATCATCTATCTATCTATCTATCTATCTATCTATCTATCTATCTATCTATCTATCTATCTATCATCATCATCTATCTATCATCTATCATCTATCTATCTATCTATCTATCTATCTATCTATCTATCTATCTATCATCTATCATCTATATCTATCTATATCTATATCATCTATCATCATCATCATCATCTATCTATCTCTATCATCTATTTATAGTCTTTTTAATCTAAAGAATAAAAAGATGGAGAGAGAGAGAAACATGTCCAGCTGAGCACCCTTTGCTGTACTGCTTCAGCGGCTGCTCTTTGCAGAATCTTTTCCTGTTTCCAGCTCAGTCTCAGAGTTTGGGTTGGACCAGAGGCTTTGCATCCTCATTTATGATCGTTGTGTTGCTCTCCTGACTATTGGGTACTTTAATGAGTGTTAACAAAACATTAATTTATATGGAAATATTAAAGTCAGAATGTACGGTAATTTTAGATTTTTATATTCTATATTTACCAGTTATAATTTTATTCATGTCAGTTTTCAAATGAAGTGCGTTATGTTTTTTAAACTGGAATTTGTTTTCTTTATCTAATTACTTTTAAAGCTGAATCAGAGTTGAAGCTTTGACAGCTATTGGTGGACTTAGGATCTATTCAGTTTCCAGAGGCAGCTTGAAAAATAACACTCTACGGGCAAACATCTCAGGTGCAGGGAAAACCCTGGTCTTACATGAGCAACTGCAGAGAGAATGGGATTGCAGCCCTATTTCTTGCTTTCTCTGGCTTTTATTAGTCCACAGAGTGGTTAGAAACAAATGGCAGGGATTTGCTGGGAACATTTTACAATGCCTTTAGGGACCACAGCCTTGTTAAATCTCCCTGCAGTGGCAGTTGTCATTTAAATACAATGCTACAACCTGTTATGTCACAGGAGGTGGGTGGTTTGTAAAGCCCACTGTCAAAGGAGCTTCAATGTTGATGGCAAATCTAAAATCTTCCTATTTGTTTTTTTATTCTTCTTGCTCAGCAGACACTCACAAATTCATCTGCCCAACCAGTTTAGTCCAGACACACATGTCAACTTACATGGTTTAACTCATGCTTGTCGCCAGTTATTAGCTGTTGCCCTCAATGCAATCCTCCAATATCACATTGGCTTTAAAAACAAATAGGTATTAGTTATAGCAACATTGAGAGAAGTTTCTAAATGTTCCCAATTTACCTCCCACACTAAACCACAGGCATTATATCTCATTTTGCTACTGCGTGGCAATGGATGCGTTCACGGGCCATATTTCGATATTAACACTGGCACTCTTTATGTTGGTAGGACTATGTTTAAGTGCTTCACTTAATTTCTCCTCACATAATGGAATGATAGGTGTTATTATCCTTCTGATTTTACAGATGAGGAAGCAGGCTAAGAAGTAAAACACCTCGTGTTATAAAAAACAGCCAGGAAAAAGTAGATCACGGTTAAAATCTGAGGGTATGCATACAGAGCCCACAGGCTTAATCTTTCACTGAACTGCATCCTGCTCAACATTATAAGCATAGTCAATTGTCTTTCCCCCTCAATATGTGTACCCACATTTTAGCCACCCTTCAAATTCAAATTCAAATTCAAATTCAAGCCCTTTTCCTACCAAAAGTCTCTAAAGGAAAGTAGTTCACAGTGATATTTTAAGTGTAGGAACTCATATGATTCATTTATAAAATTGGGACTTATCAATATCATTTTATGCATTACTTTTGAACTTTATAAGATTCTTTGCCTTAAATAGATCACTCCTAAATAGATCAAAAGGTTTTAGAGGGAGGGAACTTTTCCGAAATTCTAGTACTTTATTTTTTTATAATAACCACTGCAAAGCCTCATACATAGAATAAAATTGTAAAAAAAAAAAATCCTTTTGATTAATTCAGAAAAGGGAAACATCCGGAGTTACTAGATACCCCGAATGAATGAATGAATGAATGGACACATACATACATAAATGACAGTTTACTCTTTTAGTACTTGACTTCAGCATAGTCAATTAAGAGTCCTGTACTCTCATTACAATTCTGCCCTTGGTTATTTCGTATAATTGGTTATTTCTCTGATTTAACCTCCCTATTGCTGTAATTGTACTAATCAATACATGTACAAACACAAACACTTGACATTCTTTGCACAAAATAAGGAATCTCTTGGAAAGCTCCTAATTATTGTATGTTAGATCTAAAGGGCAGACATACAAATATGAGAAGCAACTGAAGAGGCTCCAGCAGCAACCAAATAGTTATTGACCTAGTAAATTAGTGCATTTGTCTCTCAGAATTTGCCTATTTGTTTCTCTTTTGTTTTCCAAATAGAATACATATATATACATACATATATACATACATACATATATATATATATGAAGGCAGAGCAAAATGCTAAGTGGAACAGTGGCATGAGACTTATGACTCCCTAGAAAGAAATAATAGTGACTCTCCAATAGTAATGATGGGAAAGCAGACTTTAAAAACTCACGGCAAGCTAGATTCTAAAATAGAAGTAACAGGTTTGAGATATGGAAGATGGTTGTAACCTTTGACAAATAATTTAACTTTATCAACTCTTGGTTTCTCATTGTAAATTTAGTTAAACTATATCCTATGAATGCATCACTTAAGTTTTTATATCTCTAACCACTATTGCAAGAAATATTAACATGATTATGGTTATTATTATGACATATATTTTGACTTTTGCAAAGGAGATTTTGATGAATTACACTGTCATTTGTAAGTGTTACCTGGTGATATACATACTTTCATTGTCAACTTTTTTCATTGATTGGCATTTTAGGGAGAAATTCTAAATAAATTACTTATTGCAATAAAAATTCTTGAAGTTGAAAGTTTACTACTTCCCTAAACAAATTTAAAACAAGAATTGAGCTATAAGCTTTGTCTATGAGCTCCTGTTTTGTTTATAGAATAGTATTATATTTTGTGATTGGCTTACATAATTATGATCCTTACTAAAAAGCAATATAAAAGGAAGGAAAATGATTGTTCTCATGCTTTGTAACAAATAGTTTTCACCTACATGAATAAAGTCACTTTAAAATAATATCGTTGATTATGTACTATATAAAGTAATAGTTTTGCATTTCATATCTAAGAAAAGAAAAAAGTGCTAGTTCTGATAGTACTAATTATGAAAGCTTAAAGTGTACATTGTTTATTAACAGAAATTTACTTTATTTATTATACAATGAACTCATATTTATTTGTTGGAAACTCAGTATGGTCTTTTAATATCAATAGCCACAATTAAATCACTGTGAGATGACTGGCTTATTTAAAGAGACAGCATTAATTTAGCAGTATTTCAAATTCCTTAGAAAAGTCATCCCACATAGTCAACCAGTAGACTCAATAAGATGTTTAAATTAAAAGAAAAAATAATCACTATTTTTTGTATGCTGCAAAAAAAAAATCATAGGAAAAATAAATATTTATATTCTAGGAAAAAAACATTGATCTTCCTCACTATGTCTGTGTGAGTAAGGGTCAAAGTGGTTGTATATCCATCTCTTACTTTCTACTATTATTTTACATTTGCTAATAAGTCACAGACTCAGGGTTTGAACAGAGGCCTCAACCTTTCCTTCAGAGTCAATGTTCCCTGGCAGGGTCCAGCAAAATGGGCATCACTCAGTTTAGGGAAATTCTCAGAAACACAGATTGTCAAAATTTTAATTGTAAATTCTAAAATTAAATTTGTGGAGACTGAATATAGAGAAATACAACCTCTTAAAAAGACTTTTCAGAACAAAAGGCATGGGTCCTAACTGTGTCCCAAGAAAGACACATAGGTTTCCCACATAAGTAAGATCAGATACAAGTTGGGCAACTCAAAGTAAACTACAGGTGACCCGTGAGACACAGGGTTATTCCTATGTGGTAACTGCAGGCTCCCATAAAGCAGCGCTTGCTTTGCTTAAACTGCCAAACTAAAGAATACTCTTGATTTTACCTCAGAAATACTAAGGAAGTAATAAACAATAACACCCATGCGTGACCCTCAGAGCTTTCTGAGGTAGAAATTTTTCCATTTTCCAAAATTTGAAAATGTTAAGTAGCATTCTTTAAAATTCTTATTCATTGCCCTGGCTCAGATGGTTAGAGCATCATCCGGGTACACCAAGGCTGTGGGATAGGACCCCAGTCAGGGCACATATAAGAAGCAACCACTGAATTCATAAATAAGTGGAACAACAAGTCTATGTTTCTCTCTCTCCTGCTCCCCCCTTCTTCTTCTCTCTCTCAAATCAATCAATAATAATTTTAAAAATAATGAAAATATAAAATTTTGCTTCATTGATATCTATTTTTTCATTATTTTTTCTTTGTTTCACTTCTCCTCTCTTTATTTTGTGTCAGAGTAATTTTTCTTCCAGAATTTCTTTCAAAAATATATTTTCTGAGGCCATTTTTCTTCATTGTCTACAGGTTCTCAGACTTTGCATCTACTCTGCGCTCAGTTATCACTCTATGTAGATTTCTACCAATTCTGTATGTCTAGGTTTAACATCCTAGTAGTTCTACACTTGAATGTCCAGGTACCTATTGTACATCCACAGCTATGTATTCTAATGGCTTCTAGAACTTCAGTCTTTGTACAACAAATAGGTTTTGAATTAATTAATAAGTATACCAACCCAAACTAATCATGCATATTTTTGCCATTTATTATTAATTTGCTCACTTAGTTTTTATTTAAATCTACTGATGCCACCTTTTTCAAAACCTCACTGTGAAATGAGGTTGCAAAGTGCCCTGAACTGTTGACCTTTCATTTTGTGCTATAAGATGGTCACTTTTTTCAACTCCCATTGCCTATATTTTGGGTCCTAGAAGATGAAGCTCAAAATCATTTTGAATTTGGAGTTTATGCTGTGGAATTGTTCTGTTCTTTTCTGCCTGGGAAACCCACGTTTTCCTTTCTCCTCGATGACCTTTTCTTTATCCGTACTTCTCAATATGCTACCGAAATCCCAAGCTTCTCTTTCAAGGGCCACCTTGTTTATGAAGGATTTTCTACACTTACATCTGCATATACTATTCTCTTAATGATTCCCTTTTTAAGACACTTACCAATGTCTGCCTTCTTTTACAACTATTTGTGTACTTTATACCGTGACTCAATAGGTTTGCCTTAGTATTTTTTGTCACAAGTGTGTGAAGTTCACTGCCTTCATCCCCATGCCTTTGTGTTCCACTTCACTGGTGCAATCTTAGCTTTATACTCATTAAATAAACTACTTAAATTATTATGTGCTCTATCTATAATGTGTTTATGTGGAATGGTGTGTCTCGCTACTCTTCAGGTTTACCAATGAATAGAGATCATATGTGTAGATGTCTCATGTAAAAGTGCTTTTCTGCTTTTCAAAACAATAGTTAAGACATGCAAAGTGCTGATATCTGATCAGCATGGAAGTAAAAGTAAAAGGCTCACATTGGCTTAAACTAAAATTAAATCTATCTCTCTCTCTCTCTCTCTCTCTCTAAACATTAAAGCCAAAAGAGTATGTGCATAATTTTTGTGTGATTTGATTTTGAATCAATTGCTTCACTATTATGCAACTTCCCCTAATCTAATTCAGTCTGTTACTGTTCCAGAAACCACTGCCTGAAAGTTGTTATACTATGGAAACTTAATAATTAATAACAATAAATATAGTCACCTTACATTTTTATAGCACTAGCATGTCTTCTTGGCTATTATCTCATTTCGGCCTCACCATAACCCTGTTGTAATGTATGTGACACACCTAGGAGCAAATTCACTGTAACTACCTGCATATTTTTTTTGCATTCTGCTGTTAATGTGCTCCATTATAAACATAATAATTATGTAAGAAAGTATAATGCCTTTGGTGGCTGTATGGAAAAAAAAATCTGTGGGCATTTAAAAATTAAGGTAAGACTGAATTGAAAACAATAGATTCATTAAACAGGTGTTCTCAGCTATAGTAATTATGCTTTGAAATAGACTTTAGTAAGGGAAACAAAATGTATGTATCTGGCCACTGGTATGTGCTACCCTTATAAATTATGCTGGTTTACCCTTATAAATTATTTGTGGGTTTTCAAAGACAAAGGTTTGATTTTAATGTATAATATGAATCCCATCTTCTCAGGGAATCTAGCAACATTACAGGGTCCAGAAAAAAAAGAAAAAAAGAAAAAAAAAGACTTATACAGCCCTCTAGTGTCCCAAATCTACAAACCCCTCACACACAAAGTGCATTCAAGCATGGTTAAAAGGGTTAACCTCATTCCCTCACCCACTCCCTCTAATGTGGAAACTCCGCTGACTATACTAATACTAGGAGCACATACTGTTTAAACTACAAAAATTAGAGCGTTGACAGTGGGAACTGCTGTTCTCACATCACCAGGGAAGGTGCACTGAGTACATGACAGCTTAGAAACTGCCTTCATGGGGGAAACGTTCAGATAAATCAATTTTCTGAAGGAAAAAAATTAATTTGCTGTGTACTTATTTAAACAGCTGACTGAAGAGTTTATTATGCTTGATTGCTGGCCTTCAGCAATAGTTATTGCTTCCTTTCCCTTCTCTCCCTCTCTCCCAATGAATTCCCATTGACAGAGCCTACAGCTATCCTCTCAGAAATCATATAAAACCTGACACTGCTAAAAAATTAACCTCCAAAAGGTGTCTTCAGGTGTTGTCTTTCAAATCAGATTTTAATAGACAACTGTGAGCTGAGAGCTCATTCTTTATAACCTGATCATTAAGCAAAATTCACAGGTTGTCCTGGTCTGCAGATGGAGCTATTGACAAAATAGTACTATCCATGTGAGAAAAAGCAGGGTACAGACGTAAGTTTTATTGAATTTTTCACTCTTCCTTCCTTTTTTGAAGGACTATGCCTCAAGACATGTCCTAACTATTATCTTTTCAATTAAAAGAAATCTATCTTCTGAAAATTAAAAATAGCTTCAAAATTTGATGAACATTATCTTTCTTGATTACAAAACGGAACCTCATAAAACCTACAGTAAAAAAAAAATAGAGATACATGCCAGTGAAAAGTGATTTTAACACATGGATTGACTATGTAATATAAGAAATAATAGTATATAAATAGACTACGTATCAATCTTTTCTAAATGGGAATTTAGAATGTAGCACACTACATTATTTAACATTTCGTATTCAAACAGTACTTTCTCTGATGAAATGTATATTTCTTATACCAAGTAGTCCATTATCACAATATATAGTTTACATAGTTACTTTAGAAAACCTAAGTATGGAATAGATGAGTATAGACTGTCTAATTTAAAAATTGGAGGAAACTTTTTGGTGATAATCCAAATAAAATTTGATAGGTTTTTTAGAGTTAGAAGAGACTGCAGTGATCATTCACTTATTCTTTTAACAAATACAAATGTAACTCACATGAATGACTACATATGGTTGGTATTAGGATTAAAGAATCAGATAAATCATCTCTTGCTCTCAAGAAGTTTACAGTTAAGGTACTTAACAGACACACTGAAGGCTTTAGGACAATGTAATGGGGCATGGAAGCAGAGAAAAAAGATATATCCACACGTTCTGTGGTATATCAGAAAAGGCAATTTAAAAGCTGATTACTTAAGGCCACCTAGGAAAATTAAATCTTTTTACAGAAGTGGAAACTGAGTTAGCAAAATATCATGGCTGATGGCTATCAAAATTAGGGTCAGAACTGAGCTTTCCTTGTTTTATTTCCAAACTTCTTTCCACACATAAGCACATAGAAACCCCATTTCTAAGTGAAGTATATGTTAGTATTTGCTCAGAATGGAATTAAAGAGTCCTAGTATATAGTCTAACGAGATGCTAGAATGCAGGCAAGACATTCGTCCTCAACTACAAACCTCATGAATTATGTCAGGAATCTCATGACCTTGGTCCTGAGATATATTACACTGAAGTTTTGAAAATTATTAAGAATTACTTAAAAGAACATAATACTGAATTCTTGTCATTATGGAGTGCTTAAAGTATGCTAAAAAATAACACCTGTCCAGTGTATTGTCCTTTAGTGTTTTGTTGCTGTAAGATAAAAACAAAAGCAAAACAAACGCAACTCCCTTCCCCAAAAACCCTATATTTGATTTTTCCTGATTATTTTAACTGTTTATGTGATAAGCAATAGAAACTACTTAAACATAGATGCTTTGCATGTGAAAATTACTATAATATCTGTCTTGATATCTCAGAGGAAAAATAAACTTAATCACTATAATCACCGCTGGAAAAATAAACCCACATATTTCATATTCATTGAAATTAGACTTTAGAAGAGAACAGGAACAAGAGAAAGAAAACATGCATTATGTTTGTAAAAATGTGTTGAATGCAAAATACCAAAAACACGATAACGATATGTTTTCAAATTTGATATTAAAGTCATAATATTTGAAATAATGGTCAGTATCTTTATTTCTAGTCTCCAAATAGATGTCCCTTATATTTAGTTTCTTTGAAAATATGACATATTTCAAAATACAGGGCTTTCGACTGATAGGGTTGGGGAGGAAGAAGGACGGGTGTTGTGCCACTTGCTTAAACCCGGGCAAAATTTGATGCACATGGAAAATGAAGTCTAGAAAATCCACCATCTTTCCTCCAAAGCTCTGGCTAGTGTATCTTGAGCCATGGAGCACTGGGCTTTTGAATTTCTATTTAAAACTTTACACAACAGTGTGTAAATTAATAGCAAGCTGACTTGATGATACCCATGCTAGGAAAAGGTGTCTTTGATATAAGCCTCCCTATGGCATGGAGTTATTTTGTCAACCTTCAATTCACCTTCTAAGTTATAAATTTGAATGAGACATGAGTTAATTAATTTTTTAAAAATTTTTTATTCTCACCTGAGGATATTTTTTCCATTGCTTTTCAGGGAGAAGGAGAGAGAGAGAAACATCGATGTGAGAGACACACCAATTGCTCGCCTCTTGCATGCACCCCAACCGGGGCTGGGGTTGAGCCTGCAGCTGAGGTGCATGCCCTTGGCTGGAATGGAACTGGGTCCTGCCGTCTCTAGGCCAAGCTCTAGCCACTGAGCCAGACCAGCTAGAGCGAGACATGAGTTAGTCTTGAAGGAAATTTCAAATGACGTCTTTGTCATTAGTGTATAAACTATTAGAATTTTGGGAGAAAATATTTTCCTGTTCATAATATATAAATTATTGAAAAATAAAGGAAAACTTAATTTTGGTGGATTGGAAGCATCCTATTTTCCTTTGAAGACCTTTATATACTTCATTATTCTTCATCTCTAATAAAACACTCAGAAATTCTACAACTAGATAATAAAATTGTGTTCATTTATAGTAGGTATTGATTAAGAAAAATAATATTCTTGGATTTTGTTTCTATTTTCTAAGCTATTTGGTTACAATTCCAATGCAGCCCATTTAATTGAGTGCATCCACACAAACCCATCTAGTTTAGAACCAACCACTTACACGCTATGTTTCAATTCGATGTGAGATATCGTATAGCATTTTACACAAATATCTGTAGTTATAGTATAACAACCTAACTTAGATATCACAGGCATTTCGTTACATTTAAAATTACCTTTAAGTTTTATTGTAAAATATTCCAGTTGATCCTTGAACAACATGGGTTTGAACTGTGCGGGTCCACTTACACATGGATATTTTTCAATAAATATACATTTTGCCCTCTGCATTTTCATGTTTCAACCAACTGAAAATTGAAAAATATTTTTGATTCAGGACTAATCTGACAGATGCAGAGGATCTACTATGTCATTGATCTATGCCATGTTATTTACAGGAATTCAGCATCCATGGACTTCTTCATGAGGGGATGATGGTCCTAGAACCAATCCTTTGTGAATTCCAAAGGACGACGTTAGTTTGGAGAGTGAAAAGTTATACAAGGATTTTCAACTGGAGCACCAGTAACCCCAGGTGCTTTAAGGGTCAACTATAATTATACTATTTAGAGATGTACTGACAAAACATTTATATACAATTTCTAAAAAAATAGTATTGTACACTAATCTATCACTAGACAGTTATCAGTATGACACTGTACTGGGCACAGTGGTGATATGAACAAGGAATCTATTATTTGAGGAGAATTGTCCAAATATGTCTACAATACAGGGAACTAAATATAAAACAATTAATGCAATATGAGTAGTATAATATGATACAAAATATCAAGTTCTCTGTAGTGGACTTATTTTAGGTTTAGAGAAGATTGGTGGTACTGTATTATCAAGTGCATTTATCTAGAGAGTAAGAGGCATAAATTCTAATATAAGTTCTACCATTGACCATGTCATCTTGTCAAAATGTTTTATTCTTTATGAACACTACTTTACTCATCTGTAATAGAAATAGAAATATTTTCCTGTTTATCAGAGAGTTCTGGTACTATAATTATTTTCATAACTTTGAATAGTTTAAAATTTTTCAAATTTCATTCAAATACATATTGATTAGAAATCATTTTTTAGATTTTGCTATCTATTTTAGTAACTTTTTGCTTGACTATACTAAGAAAAAATATTACATTTCTCTAAGAGCCTTACAGAACCCACAGACAAGAATAAAAACTAAAAGGGATTCATAAAGTGCTGTATATCAGTGACACTTGAACAATTATTATCAATAAACACTTGGTGATAAAATTATTAAATATTCATAATTCATGATATTATTAAATCATTACTTTTAAATTAAAAACATCCAGATATTTTCCAAGATTACTTTTTATGGACAATTTTTCAATTGTTTATACATCCAAATGCCCTAGAAATAGTCAGCTGCTTTCTCAATAACAACATTGTATCGGCAGGCTTTATATTCTTCCAAATTGTATTCCAAAAGTGTCAAACTGTGCCCTCCCAAACAGAAACGTAATACATTCACATGACAAATAACAAATATGCGATTAGGTTGGTCTAGTTAACTAGTCCTAATGTCAGTAACATAAGTAGAAGTGGTGAATAGGACATTCAGCTACCATCTGTAAGACACTTTTGCATGGCAAAGGGCAGTGTTCCAATGAGCATTTTTAGAAGAGAGAGTAGAACACATTGGCATGTCTCCAACCACACACTACCTCATAAATATTGTGAAATATAACAGAAGTTAAAAAGAAATGAAGATGGAATTTGCAAGTGGCATTTAGCAGCCTTGTTGGTTAGAGTATAACCACTCCCACAGGGACATCCCAGCTGAGAAATTTAGTTTACGTTTTGTTCTCAAAATGTTTTTATATCATCAGTTGAAGATATTCTAAAAGGCTAAAAATCATCTATGGGTGACATTGCAATTCAAAGCTGAAAGGATCTCATCTGAATTTCTATAAAGGATGTCTGTAATAAAATCTTGCATATAATGTGATTTCAAGAAATGCATTACCAAAGCGTAAACACCTTGCTAATAGTGGCCGTGCACAGCATAGGCCTAAGGGGCTGTCAGATGATCAACATAAACCAAAATATCAGAAAACAATTGTGTGGATTTCAGGCGAGTTAATTTATAAGGTCAGTTAAGGGAAAGACATTATCACACAACTGAAGTGGCATTTACTCCTGGAGAGTATTTTGGCTTATATTGATTGCATCAGGGACACCCTCAGGTGATACGAGGCATTAATTTGTGGCTGCTTTCACATAAATGCACCAGTAAGTTAAAAAATATGGCCCATATAGGGCAAAACATCATTGTAAAAAATTGTGATTGTTATATGTTAAGTAATTATTTTAAATAAATATTATAGAAGATATTTGAGTGAAAGGAAATAGGCAATATGATGTAACATATTTTACATCATAGCCTTTAGAAACTTCTTTATTTTAAAGGTCTTCTCATTCATCTTTGCATATCCAGAAATTTGGACAAGATTGACCAGTTAGTCAATATATATTTCCTGAATTAAATATGTGAGCATTTCTTAAAGACACACATTTATTACTTACATAAGTATTGTAATCACTAACTGTGTTTTATTGATGCCAGTTTAAAACTGGCCATCAAAATATATGAATTCTGATTTCTGTCCCTAAATCTGAGACTTAATGTCTATAAAATAATCCATTTTTAATGCAGATTCTTCCAGAAATTGATTCAATGAAATCTGTGTCTAATTTCAAACTACCATATCTCAAAGACTGAGATATTAAAAATAAATCTCAATAACAATAATTACCATGATTGGACTGAACCTTGAGCACATACAACACAGCCATGCTTTCTCTTTCAGTAATTATTAGGTACACTGTACTAGTAAGTTGATGGTAATTTGCTATGTGAGAAATAAATTTAACATATATTATTCTATAATACATTGTAAGAGAGGCTTTGAAACCAGCTTTGGATACCATCTAGTTATTAGGTGATGGTCTTGCAATCCAAATCTATTTCTCTAGTGTCTGCTTTATGATACAGTGGCTGAACTCTCCAAACTGCATTTCTTTTTTGCCAGCTGGCTCCCTGCTATATTCTGCCAGTATGGGGTACTTAGTTCACCTGACAGGAGGAGGGAATGTTTTTCTCATTACCTACTGCAGCCTGGTGCATGCAAAAAGGCCCCAGTGAACATATAACCCATATCTTTGAGGAGAGAGGGTTCCTGGCAGCAGTGCCCAAGCAATGGTACGTTATCCAAGTTGTGGCAACTGGTTCCAACTGCGGCTTGTTTCAGATTCTAGCTTTTTACACTTGCAGACCCATCATGCCTCAGAAGATGTACTGCTTTAGAATTCTACCTCCACAGGGCCCTCATCTAAGCTACTGGGGTTTGAATTCTATCACTATGGAACTTGACATATAAACTCTTGAGAGATCAGCACATGCCAGGTGGAGCCAGCTCCTCAAAGGTCTGCTCCTAGAAAGACAGGTAGCTCCTCCTAGGCTCTGCACACCCACTTCCCTTTGCTTTTCTAGTCCTAAGGATGAAAACCGTTTCCAGCAGCTGCTACTTCATTGTTCCAATAGTCTTTTAATATCTGTTTAACCATTTGCCTACAATTAAAATCTCCCTGTTAAAATAACTTTCATAGTTTGCCTTCTTAACTGGATCCTGACTAACACAGGTGCATTTTAAAAGATTTAGCTCCATAAAATTCTTTTAATAATGAATTGATCGCATTGTAAATACTAAAACATGTGAGTTTTAATGTTCCTAACTGAGTTTAAGTATGAGATTAAATGTAGTTCACATTGTAGTTTAATTATGATGTGATCATATTGGTTATTATATTGTTATGGCCATTTCAATATTTTTAATATGTGGTTAAATAATCAATAATATAATTTGCATCTGAGAATAAATATTAAAAAGCAATTAGAACACAATCTTCTTTGCATTATCATGCATTATTATTGTATTTATCATGGCTCAGAAAATATGAACATGATGAATAAACATAATAGATGTAGTTGGTTATCCATCTTGAATTTTAAAAATCCTTATTACATTAAAAATTATATGAAGTAATGAATTATGCTTGTGTGGTGCAGAAAATTAAAAACCAGAACATTGTGCACTGATTAAATTTCACTGGTAATTAAAGTTATGCTACAGGTGATATGTGAATCTAGTGGATATTTAAAAAAATAATTTTTCTAAGACTGTGACACTGGAAAAAAGGAGAAATGATTTTCAATTGTACTAAACTAATGATCACTGATATTTCATTTGTGTTAAGACTCAATATTTCACTAATCATTGATGTGCTTTTCTGATAATTATGCAATCTTTGTTATAGACACATAACTCAAATATTAATCTGTGCTTTTTCTTTGTGCAATGACGCATTTCAGAAAAGACATCAGGTAACCATTTCACAATAATTTCCATATTCATATCAACGCAGGCAAAATAAATATTCTCTAACCTTTAATTCTCTAACCTATAAAGAAGAAGACATACATACTCCTTGTTTGTTCATTGTGTCTTCTACCATATATAACTTAGTTTATGTCTACACAAACCATCACTCTTGTTGGGCAATGTAATTGACTTACTAGCAGCAAAATTGGATTGCCATGGGAAGATGTTTTGATTAATAGTACATTATGTATCTCTACTTTTGTGCAGTCAAATGTTTGTAGTCACATTTTTTTTTTTTACATCTAATTTTTAGACCAAATGATCTACTGAAAGCTTTCTGACTTTGAAGGAGAAAGTTTGCTAGTTATTCAGGTAGATAGGACCTGTCCAGCTTAAGAGCTACCAGTTGGTCTGCATCTAGCAGTGGATGCAGGGATTCTAATCACTCATAGACTGAAAAAAGACTGTAATTGGAAAATGCACAAGATTGGAAGCTAGGTTTGGTCTTTGATTGTTTGGCCACGTCAAAACTTTGGGGTCTCCTGTTTTCTGATTGTAAAGTGAAGGTTGAATCAGGGAACTTGAAGTGGTAGCATAAATGGGACTTTGGAGCCAACATTACTTTTGGATTTACCACCTATTAGCTGGGCGGCTTTCAGGAACCTATTTAATATCCTCGAGTGTCTGTTTCATCGATGAAATAAGTATTGTGGATTCAATTCAGTAATAGTTGTACAGGTCCATTCACACATAGGCCCTCTAAAATCTAAAATTTCTTCTATCTAGCTCAAAAATTCTGTAACTACCACAGGTTCTTAAAATTATGTCTTTTTCTATAGTGTAGTTTCTCTTCTAATCATTGCTTGCTTCACTTTCCCACAAGGCTCTAAAGGCCCTAATGTGTTTATCTTTTAAGAATCTGTTAATTAAACAAGGGGAAATTAGAAATTTGTAATCTGTGTTCTTGGAAATGGCAAATAATTCATTATCAATTTCAAGGCACTAATATTAGTAGTCTTTATGCATGATTTTATAATTTTCCCTGAAATTTACCAAAAAAACAAAACTGAGGAAAAGGAAAGCAGTTGAACAGCCATCCTGTTCACAGCCCATCATGGAAACTAACATGTTAGAGTAGGCCAACAACAGGAGAGATGGGTGATGGGCTCTCACTCAGGTTAAGAATTGTATTATACAATGTTTTATAGTCTAAGCTTCACTTAAAGAACTATATAATGCAATATTCCATATCTCTCTGACAATATTTGGAAGAATTAAAGTAATAGGATCAAGATCATTCTTAATTTAAGAATTCTTTAAAACAAGGTTTTTCAACAGGGACATAATTGACATTCTGGACCAAAATTACTTTCCTTATGAGTGAGAGTACTGTCCCTTATATTGTATATTGTATAGCAGTATCCCTGGCTTCTATTCACTAGATGCCAGCATCACTACCACCCTCAATCCCGACAATAAAAATTTCTCTAAGTTATGGCAGTTCCTTGAAAACCTAAATATAGAATTACCATATGACCCACCATTTCCCCTTTGGGGTATATATCAAAAATAATTAAAAGCAGAACTCAAGCCAATATTTATATAATAGTTACATGGTGACATTAGTCACAACAACCAAAAGGTGTAAGCAACTCAAATGTCCAAATATGGTATAAACACAATAGACTATTGTTCAGCTTTGAAAAGGAATGAAGTTCTGACATAAGGTACAACATGTATGACCTTTGAAAACATTATGCTAACTGAAATAGGCCAGATGCAAAATAACAGATATTGTATGATTCCGCTTAAATGAGATACCTAAGTAGTCAAATTCAGAAAGATAGAATATAGAATGATGGTTGCCAGGGTCTGTGTAGAGGGGAGAATGGAATTTGTTAAATAGATACAGAGTTTCATCTCAAGAAAATGAAAAAGTCTGGAGATGGATGGTGGTGATGGTTGGACAACAATATGAATATACTTAATGCCACATAATTGCTCACTTAAAAATGGTTAAAAAGGTAAACTTTTTATTATGTATATCTTGCCACAATGAAAAAAAATGTCCTAGACATTACTAAATATCCCCAGGGGGATGGTGAGAGGGGATAAAATCATCCATGATTTGGAAACACTGCTTTAAAACATGGTTTGTATTTACATTTTCTTTAATTTTTAACTATTTAATAACTTTGTACTAATATTTCACATAGTGCTAGTGCTGTTTCACGTTGCAAACTCTTATGAAAACTTTTCTCCTTTTGACTTATCAGTACTACTTTTCTCTCAAGCTCATTTCTTATGTGAAACAAATTTCATTTTAAAATATTTTTGATAGTTCAACAATAAAAAATTGTCTAATGACTAGCAAATTTATGACAAGTCACTACTAAACCCACTGGCTGAATGGCAGGTCTGGGGTAATGAATTGAATGGTGGTTCCCAAAAATATATGTCGATGTCCTAATTACAAGAACTCATAAATGTTAACTTATTTATAAAAAAGGGTCTTTGCAGATGTAATTAATTTAAAAATCTTTAGATGAGCTATTCCTGATTATCCAGGTGGGCCTTAAATACATGACAAGTGCCCTTAAAAGAGACATGCAGAGCAGAGACACACAGAAAGGAGAAGGCTATGTGAAGACAGAGGCCAAGATTGGAGTGGGTGCCATCACAATTCAAGGAACTACAAGGATTCTTGCCTAGAGGCTTCTGAGAGAATGTGACCCTATAGACACCTTGATTTTGGACTTTTGACCTCAGAATTGTGAGAGAATAGATTTCTGTAATTTAAGCCTCCCAACTTTTGGTAATTTGTTACAGAAGCCACAGAAAATTAGTGCAAAAGGCAACTACAATTTGCAAATAGAAATATTATATTAGCTCTTTTGTAAAATAAGATTTAAAATATTTAATAATATCCCAAACATAATGTTGATAGTGAGAGACTATGTTAGGCTGATACCCTTTCAAGTAATGCTGCCCAACAGTGTGTTTATTTTTACCTAACGCTAAAAGTATCCTATAGCATTGTCTATAACCATTCTCAACATGTTCATTTGGAGACCTCAGAGCTATGTAAAACAAGGCGTCTGTCCCCGTCTGTGCTGTCAGGGTCCTGTGACTGTGATACAAGGAGCTAGTTAACTTACCATGGCAGACCCCGGCACCTGCATTGCAGGCACTGATCGAACTGCTCCTTCATGGGGTGAAAGAATCACTATTTGTAATGCAATACTTGGTCAGTGTGGAAAGGCCTATAAAGTAAATCAATTTAGTCTGCTTTTGCGATCTCACTCCATTCTCTTGGCAGATTGTTAACATAATGAGACAGAAGCCTACAAGAGGTCCTGTGGAAAAGAACAATGCCATTTCTCTGCCTTCTTTTTTTAAATTTACAAGGCTTCTTAGGACATAATTGTGATTAGAACTAATAAAAGCCACAGATCAAACATGGGCTTGTAAGCTTTTCACAGAGTTATGAATAGGATGAGCTGGAGTGCAGAATTCTGAACCCATTATTCATAATTTCTGAGTTTCTTCACTCCATGCTCTCGAAAGAACACAAGAATTCCCAGTAAGTAATTACAGTTGAGGGCAAAAAAACAGGAACGAACATTCAAAGGCCAGCTTGCAAATACTGAGTTGATTAATCTGAAATTCAACAAAAGGAAACAAATTAAGTGTTCCTTATAAATCAGGGGGAGACTTTCAAAAGCAGACTTATTTGTTCTTAGAAACATGCACTGAGTTGTCAAATGGGCTGCCTACCCCAACAATGAAGCTGTCTTCTTATATATAGTAAGATTCTTACATAGTCATGTGTGTGTTTTTTAAATAAAAACACACACCCAGGTGCCAATGGAAATAATTCTCAAACACTGACAGATTATTTTCTATTCTTTTCCATTGTTTGAAATTCTTTTTTCTATAAAACCTACTACATACATATTTCTTTTCCATTTCACAAGCATGAAAAGTTAAATTAGACCTCCCCCTTTTTCTACTTATATAGTTTAAATTTTTCATAGAATCCTTTTTTAAAAGTTGGTTTTTGACTGGAATAAATACATATACACCCTAAGTAGAAGTGAAAATTAAAGACATTTCCATGCCTTAACTTGCATCAGAGCGATACAGTCATTTGAAAATTTTAGATATCTTAAAAAGAATAGCATCAGACTCAGGCACTGAGATTTTTCTGGATAGAACTGTGCTGTATGCTTTGACTCACCTCTGGCTTTTACATGATGCCTACTGTGAACAACAATATTGTATATTTACCCACATCTGTCTATGTCTAAATTTAACTGTATCCTCTATGTACATACGTGTGCGCATGTATATATTTTTCATTTTGTTAGTGCTCAGGCCACTCAATACTTGAGACTAATTCAGCAGGAGTTAAGAAACTGTAAAGTTTCTAATTACTGTGACTGTCTTTTTGTTTGATCTGGTTGTTTATTTCTGTGCAGAATAAAACTGCATTATTTTAAGGACAGATTGAGAAGGCTTCATCAACTACTGAGTTTGCCTGTTGCTTGCTATTATTACTGGTTGGTTGGTTTTGTTTATTTATATATTTTACCAGTAACAAGAAAACTTCTTAGGCTTTTGTAAGCTAAATTTTATTTCTCTGGTATTCTCTGTTGAGTTATAATATTAAATATAAATATAAAGTTAAGAAAAATATCGTAAAGAAATCAGCAAAAGTTTTCATTTAATCCTGGCTAACTGTAAGCTCAAGACCATGCACATTTTGTAACTTAATCCTGATAATGTCCAATCCTGTGGTGCATATTTGTTATTCCCTTTTTACATATAAAAAAACTGAAATCTAACAAAATGAGTGATTTGCCTAAAGTCAGGAGTCTGGGGAAAGCACAGGTACCCAGAACAGGACTGATTCTGAAGCACATGTCCTTAACTGGAAAAACATGTTGCCCTGAGAGCCTTTTTACTTGTATTCTCTTTTACATTTATTATGCTTTATTTTCAAATAGCAGCATAATCAACACTGACTCTGCAATGCTTGATGATAAAAAGTTTCACAATTGCTTGAAAAATATTTCCTTTAAGAAATGAATTCACATTAAGAAAAACACTTTGCATTCTGGCTGGTGTGGCTCAGTTGGTTAGAGGGTTGTTCTGTACACCGAAAGGTAGAGAGTTTAATTCCTGGGTAAGGCACATACCCAGGTTTCCGGTTGGATCCCCTGTTGGGGTGCATGTGGGAGGCAATCGATCGATGTTTCTCTCTCTCTCTCTCTCTGTCTCTCTCTCTCCTCTCTAAATTTTGCAAAAGAGAAAAAGTGATAATTATAAAGCACTGAAGATACTTAAAATTGAATTTTAGCACAAAAATTTATATTATTAAAAGTATTTAAAAGGAAACTGAAAATTAAGTCTTCAAGAACACAAATTTTTAGTTTTAGAGAAAAGGTATACTACTGAACTGTGACTACAGGAGAGAGGGATCAAAAATTCAAACTGATATTGATAAAGCTTCCAGTTTTCCAAGAAAAACCATAAATTTGAAATATATGTTGTGTGAATTTTATTTGAATGTTTCCACCTCCAATATATCCACTATCATAATGGAATGAGACTTCTAGTGATTAAAAAAATGTTTTGAAAAATGTCAAAATATAACATATATGTAGATATATATATATAAATGTCTATATAAGTATATAAATATACATTTTATACACATCTACACATATAGATCCATATGCATGTATATGTAAATATATGCATGTATATATGTGAGTGTGTTTATGTAGCTTTTTAAAAGATATTTGGGGGAAAAATGAAATTACACATTAAATACAAATTAGAGCAATGTAATTATTATTGATATTAAAACTGTCCTAAAATAAATACCAGTAGAGATTGCCCAGAATTTTAAATTTTGAGTTTATTGAAATTTATTATTCATCATTCAAATTTAAATGTATTATTTAAAGTTTCACTTTACTAAATTTATCATGCAATGCATTGTATTATCATTACATTTTTTGTTAAATGTTTATAATTCTATTCAACATTTACACTTGACCCAATTACTTCCTTGTAGGAATTGCCCTTCTCTCTCTCTTGCTCTAACAAACAATACCACAAATAACACTCTGACTCTGAATTGACTTAATGAATTATAATGCTTTGTTTATATGTATAATTAATTTAGTAGAATGCCAGGATTTTAATAATTGGCCTAATGAACAACAGTTATATGCTACGATAACCCAAGCTTTGTGTTAAAGCCCTCAATCATATTCTGCTCTCTCAGGGTGTTGGTTACCTCTGGATCCAGAAGAGTAGATGGGAGTAAAACATAATTTATTTTCTCAAGATAGTCTATATAGATTTGATGGAAAAATATACTAATTGAAATTAAGAAATATTTTTCATCTGGTACTATCTTTATGGCCATACATTTTCATTCATTGATGTTGATTCAGACCATAAAAAATAAAAAGTGATGAAACTAAATATATCTGCCCTGATTATTTTTTCTTATAATGACACTAAATGCTTCATTACACTTAGGATATCATGGTGAAGACTTTAAAAATCAGTTTTACAGAAGATTTATTTTTGAACAATCAGTCCTGTGAAGGCTTATACAGAAGCAAAACTTTGAATAGATAATTAACCTTGATTAAAACAAGAAACATGTTCATAAAATTAAATTTTATATGTTCAATTATGAATGAAATAAAATTACTTACGTTTAGAAAAACATTATAGCTTCAATTTTCTAACATGCCTTCACTATAGTTAAAGGGTGAAATGATGTCTTACATGTGACAGGCAGTTTAGTTGCCTGAGGCTAAGCTGATAAGATCCATAAGACTAGACATTTCTTAGGGCTGTTTTCTTTCTACAATATTTCTGACTTACATAGATAATTCATGTTTTATTAAGAGTCTAAATAAAAGCAAATTTAGTTATATTTATTCTTTCCTAAATGTAAAATGTAAAAATGACAAGAAGGTAAGCCTCTGGCGCTTGAGAAAACTAAAGTAAATTAAAAAGGCAGTTGGGAAGAGGGGAGAGGAAGATTTGCAATTCATTTACAAATCCTAGAAAATTATTATAATACAATAAGACAGAATGATGACAATGGAAACGACATCATAAAAGAAGAAACTGGTAAGTGTAACTTCCAGCAAAGAAACATAAACTCATATTTTCATTAGGTAGATAGGTTGTATGGAAACTTGTTCCAGAAAAAGAATTCTCTAGATGCTGATTTAGAAAATGCAAGTGGCTCTGTCCTGTACAGTAGATCTCTAGGACTTACGCATCTTGTATGAATGAAACTCTGTGCCCTGTGAGTAATACCTCTGCATTTTTCTTCTCCTCCCAGTCCCTGGCACCCACCATTCTACTCTCTGCACATATAAGTTTGACTCTTTTAGATTCCTCATATAAGTAGTATCATGCAGTATGTGTTGGTGATGGATCTGTTTATGGCATAGATTGTAGTGCTGGACGCATGGGAGCATACTTATCTCCAAGCTCATCAAGTTGTATAAATTAAATATGGCCAACTTTTTGTATGTTAATTATACCGCAATAAAATGTGTGTTGTATTTTGTAAAAAGGAACAAAATGTAAATCACATAAAGCACCTGATTTGCTCACTTTTGTTCTATTTAGAGTCCCCAATTATACTTTTTTCCCCCTTTTTTTGTTGATTTCAGAGCAAGGAAAGGAGAGGGAGAGATAGAAACATTAGTGATGAGAGTGATTGATCAGCTGTCTCCTGCATGCCCCTTGCTGGGGATCGGGCCTGTAATCTGGGGAATGTGCACTGACCAGGAATCAAACCACAATCTTCTGGATCAAATTATATTGTTTTTGATTTGAGTAAATATTATGGTGGTATTAAAATATTAGTACACGGAAACATCTTTCTGATGCTAAACATGTTACCAACACAGTTTATAGCACTTTGTGTTCATTAATGCTTAAATACAAAAGTTTAAAGTCACAAAATTTACTTTTTAACTTTTATTATCCCATTAAACTTGGGGCTATAAAATGTATAGCCTTTTCTATAATCAAAGGAAGTTATTTCAGAATGTGTTAAATTTATATTGGTGGTTTATATGATAAAATTTTTAAGGAAGATATAACTCAGTATCTTTATGAAAATAAATAAGGTCTCTTGAGACAATTTTGCATCATAGGAATATTATACATAACATGTGCATACAATGACATAATTTTCTAAAACGAAGAATAAAGGCAAAATATGTGGCATATAAACTGCTGCTATTGTAATAATGTTACAGGAGACATGGAAAAGATTTTTCTCTGTGCTGGTATTAATCAAATCTGGATGCTAACACATTTCCCCAAGCTTAACTCCATGTTGATTCAACGTGTTTGTTGTTTATGTTGACTTCCTTCTAAATCATGGCTCGCTACAGAAAAACAACAAATGGCCCAATCCTCCCTTACACCTGAATTAAGTTCACCTCATCTATTTTAGGAGAAACTTAAAAATGTCTGTGAATTGGTGTAATGGCATTTTTCATAAATACATGTATATTCTGTATGTATTAAAACTGTGCTAACGAACTTTTTTTTGTATTTGGAAATATATTACACAAAGAAATAAAAATAAAGATGCAATTGTCACTCCTTTCTTTCCACATACAGAAATATAGAATTGCAAGAAAAGAATCAGTACTGATGACGGAGAAACTAATATATGAGAGAATGAAAAGTTAAAACTTAACTATGTATATAATTTAATAATTAAATAACCATAAACTTAAGAGGACTATGGGAAACTTGATTTTACAAATAATAAATATATCTGACTGTTGATTATGGAAAAGTCTTTCACCTGATAGCTACTTTTTGTTGGCCCTATGGGCATCTGATTTTAGTTAATTTCCTTTGAAGCTATTCATAAGCTATTGATCACAACACAAGTGGCTGGAATAAAAAAAACTTGATTGAGGAAGAACCAAAAGCACACTTGGGGCCAAAGATAGCTAACATTATGTAAATGAGGAGTCATTAATTATAGATGAGCCAAAACATGAGGATTAGAGTGTGTATTTGAACAAGACAAGTACCCTTTAGAGGGAATAATTTAACTTAGAAATGCTTAGAAACCTAGGAGTTAAAGCAAGACCATGAATCTCAGTGACATTATCATTGTCAGTTTAAAGAATACCTTTATATATAATGGGTTATTTTGGGTGTTGGGGATACAAACATATTAGGCTAGATCCAGAGTCTCTTTCTTCAAAGTTCTTTTTTTTTAAAAAATTATCTTTATTGTTGAATTACCAATGTCCCCTTTTATCCCCATTGACCCCTTCTACCCTGCACCCACTCCCTGCCCCAGGCCTTCACCACACTATTGTCTGTGTTCATGGGTTATGCATATATGCATACAAATTCTTTGGTTAAATCTCTCCCCACCCACCCACCCCAAAGTTCTTATGACTCAGTCTAACTTTGGTTCAAATTTATTCTTCACCACTTCCTAAGCAAGCAAATTTGGTAAGTTCATTAACCTTTCTGAAACTTCATTTCTTCAACAATACAGAGTAAAGAAACACTTAAATCCCAGGATCTTTGTTAGGATTTTATCAAATGAGATATGTAAAGCAATAAACAAAACATCTGGAAAGTATTACATGCTTGACAGACATTAAAACATGAGGTGCAGTGGCAGAATATTTATTAGTAAATATAAAATAAGTGTAAATTTACATATAAAATAAAGCGTGAGATGAGAAGTATTACTGAGAAGCTTAAGCTAGAAGGCTATAAAAGGCCAGTCATTGCTTTCATTTCTTATCCAGTGAAAACTCTGGAAGACAGAATTGAGATAGAAAGAGTTAAAAAGCCAACGATTTAGTTGTCAGAGCCAGCAATAAAAAGAGCCAGTTTTCAAATGGCTTATGGGTACTGCCCATCAAGCCCATAAAATCTATTTATTCGGGAGACATCTAGCTCAGTCATGGAGCCACTTACATTTTAGTACTGTGTGGGCGTCAGTCCCCAGATATTGGCCTTAGCCTCCTAAGCATGTAGGAAACAGACGTGTGATAATAGGACTAGGGTCAAAACTTTGAGCCAAAGATAAGGCCGAGTCCGAGTAACTAATCTTTAAAATCAATATGTGCTATGGTTCCTTCAAGTTTGTGTCCCACAACCACAACAACAAACAACTATTTAAATTTTAGTACCACCCCAAGCGAGGGGATATAATATTGATGTGAAACATGTAGCAGTCACATGGTCTAGGAAGCTAAGCAGCTGTCACTTAAGACAGGCTCAGGTTGGTGATTTTAACTTCTTTTGCCATTTCAAACACTACAGAACATCTTTGACTGATGTTCTTAACCTAAATAGGTGTGCTGTTGAATTATTTCATGGTGTTGATGAGGAGATGCAATGATGATGAGGCACTTAGAAAAAACAAGTGACAGATCCAAAAAGCAGCCTATAAAGTCAGCTATTAAGCTACAATAACCCTCAAGTGCTGGCAATTTAAAATGAACCTGTCTTAGCTTAGGCAGCACTTAATTCTCTCTACACTTACAGAGAAATGCTCATCACTTTTATTTGTTAGTGCTGATAAAGATAGGGATAAATGAGATTACATAGGTTCTCTTACTAGACTCAGATAATAAACATTAATTAACTCATCAGTGGAAATAACCCATAGAGATTATCAAGATTTTAAGAATGACAAATTAGTAGCAATGGAAAAGAAACATGTTCCCCTCGTTGCTCAGGTCACTGACTCATCTTTTGTGTGCAACGGGGATGTCTGGCTGTTTGGCGGGGTTTTATCTAATCATCGTCAATTAATATTTATTGAATGCTTCACGAATATATCACTCTGCTTTGAATTGCCAAGTGACGTAATATCAATTTACTGTTAAAATATTTATAAAATTTAATATGCTTGCCCTGATAAACTTTTTGTTCATCCCACAAAATTATTCTGCTTATTTATCTTCACGCTAATTTCTTTACACCAATTTACAGTAGAACTTTCTTATCTTTTTGATTCTGTATGTTCTTGTTTATTTTCAAGGTAATATTCAAATTACACATAAGGAAAACCCATTTTTTAATTGTCCCTTTAAACTTAGAAGTGTACTTGGTGATTTAGTTCCTAGATATTTTTCTCTTTGTGTGTTCTAGTTTGAAACAGCAAGGCAACAATTGCAGTTCCAGAGTATGTTCCTTTAAACACCACTTCCAAAGGCATAGTAATGTTCTGTGTTCAGGAAAATTAATAAAAAGCTGTGGAAAACCATTGACGAATATGCAGATGACATAAGTCATCAACATTCCAGTTAGAATGTAAGAACTGACTGTGAATGTACATCATCAGGGATTCATTTTTTTCATCTAGGATTCAGAAACCTAGAGATGTTGAAAACACATGGCTTCCTTGGCATAAGTATGTGACTCAAATAACAGTGGCTGCTTTCTGTGATAGGAGAAATCAAATTTGCGATTAAACCACAGACCCTGCAGCTCTAAAGTAGAGTGTTGGTAAAACAATCCCTGGCTTCAATAACCATCCCAAAAGCAAAATCCATGACATTAGGCTCCTGTGATGATCAAGATCATTCATTCTGCCCCCAACCACATTTTCAGAGGTTTGCTTTTTAGGGATGTGATAATACCACCCATAAGGTGTCACAGTGGTTATGGTGTTCTCTGATATATCTTTGGGAAACATACTATTTCTAAGTAAGCCCTTGGTTAAGAGACAAGATCAGAATTGAAATCGAAAGCTTTAGCCATAAGATAGTCCTCAGGCCTTTTCATTTATAGGCTATAGCTAGATGTAGAAAACATGACTTGACAATTGATTTAGTGCACAACTTCCTGGAAGGAGGTTTTTTCAATTCACTGGAAAAATAACATAATATTTTCTATACTGCTATTAACATTTACAGACTTAGGGAATCATAACGCTGTGAAGGACAGTATGACACTACACACTTAAACTGATTATTTCACTCTAAAAATAAACTGTATTCATGAATATATTTTATGCTGATATTTTCAAATGTTTCCTAGTCTCAACACTTACACAATTATATCAAAGAAAATAATTATTGAGAATCCAGAAACACCTATTTGCCTCTGTTTCAGTTTCAGTTTATCCAGGACAGGTTACAAGGTACACTATGTGGTCCTTTGCAATCATCTTGTCATATTTTTCTAAAGTCAAATTTAATTTCAAGCCCCATTTCCTAAGTATGTATTTGAGTTAACAGATATTAGACAACAGAGCTTGCTTAGCTAGCTACCAATAGGCTGCTTTGCCAACCAAATAAACAAGGAAAGAAACATTAATTCCCTCTTTTGGTGCCTGAAAATGTCACCATTATTTTGAATTAAGATACTGGTCTTTGAACATTGATGCTAAAATGAATATGTTTCAGATATCAAGTTACACTACAAAGCCACTGTAATCAAAACAGCCTGGTACTGGCACAAGAACAGACATATCGATCAGTGGGATAGAACAAAGAACCCAGAAACTGGCCCATGCCATTATGGCAAATTAATATTTGATAAACGAGGCAAGAACATACAATAAAGATAGTCTTTTCCATAAATGGTGTTGGGAAAATTGGACAGATACATGCAAAAAAAAATGAAACTAGACCACCAACTTACATCATACACAAAAGTAAATTCAAAATGGATAAAAGACTTAAATGTAAGACATGAAACCATAAAAATCCTAGAGGAAAACGTAGGCAGCAAAATCTCAGACATCTCTCATAGCAATGTGTTTGCTGATACTTCTCTTAGGGCAAGAGAAACTAAGGAGAAAATAAACAAATGGAACTGCATCAAAATAAAAATCTTCTGCACAGCAAAAGAAACCATCAACAAAACAAAAAGGGAGCCCACTGTATGGAAGAACACATTTGCCAATGACACATCTGATAAAGGATTAATATCTAAAATATACAAGGAACCCATACAACTTAACAAAAGGAAGACAAAAAAATCCAGTTTAAAAATGGACAAAGGACCTAAATAGACACTTCTCCAAAGAGAGCATACAAATGGCCAAGAGATATATGAGAAAATGCTCAATGTCCCTAATCATCAGAGATGCAAATTAAAGCCACAATGAGGTATCACTTCCCACCTGTCAGAATGGCTCCATCACCAAATCAACAAACTACAGTGCTGGTGAGGGTGTGGAGAAAAGGGCACCCTAGTACACTGCTGGTGGGAATGCAGACTGCTGCAGCCTCTATGGAAAGCCATATGGAGTTTCCTTAAAAGATTAAAAATTGACCTGCCATTTGACCCAGTGATCCCACTTCTAGGAATATATCCTAAGGAACCCCAAACACCAATCACAAAGAACTTATGCACCCCTATGTTCATAGCAGAGCAGTTTACATTAGCTAAGATCTGGAAACAGCCCAAGTGCCCATCAGCAGATGAGTGGATAAAAAAGCTGTGGCACATTTACACCGTGGAATACTATGCAGCTGTAAAGAGGAAGGGGCTTTTAGCCTTTGGCACAGCATGGAGGGAACTAGAAAGCATGCTAAGTGAAATAAGCCAGTTGGAGAAGGACAAGTACCAAGTGATCTCACTTATATATGGTATCTAATTAACAAAATAAATTGATGAACAAAGTGGATCCAGTAACATAGAAGCTTGGAACAAACTGAGGGGTCTCAGAGGAAAGGCAGGGAGGGATTATGGGTATGGCCCATGGATGTGGACATTGGTGTGGGGAGGGCCTGGGGGTTGGGTGGATGTGGGGTGGAGGAGATCAGTGGGGTTAAAGGGGGGACATCTGTAATGGTCTCAATAATAAAGAAACATTTTCTAAAAAGCTAACTACTTGTAATGAAATGCACACAAAAAAATAAAAGTAGTAACCCAAATACATGTCTACTAACTACAAAATAAACAAATAAACAAACAAACAAATAAATAAAATGCATATGTTTGCAACATGGGAGTACTATGTTAAAAATCATTGCCAGCCTGGCCGGGTGTGGCTCAGCGGTTGAGCGTCGACCTGGGATCCAGGCAATGGAGGTTCGATTCCTGGTCAGGGCACATGCCCCGTTGCGGGCTCGATCAATGACTCTCTCATCATTGATGTTTCTATCTTTCTCTCTCCCTCTCCTTTCCTCTCTCTGAAATCAATAAAGATATATTTTAAAAAAATTAAAAAATAAAAATTTATCTTTATTGTTGAATGTTTTACAGGTGTCCTCTTTTTTTCCCCCACTGACCCCTTCTACCCAGGCCTTCACGTTATCGCCAGTGTCCAAGGGTTACACATATATGCAAGTAAATTCTTTGCTTAATCTCCTTCCCACCCACCTGCCCACGCCGCCTCCTCTGAGATCTGCCAGTGCCTAACTGAGCTTGCCTTTTAACGAAGAGCTTAAGGGCTCCGCTACAAAACCCACACGGTTTCAGGAATGATGGGAGATGTGGAAGAGGGAATCTGTACTTGACAGAGTCAGGGCAGATGCCAATTTGAGATATCCCTTAATCTAAGAAGACATGCATTTGGGAGAATGATGAAATGGACAAGGCAACTGGATGTCAAAGGAAAGTATTAGCGCCTTTGCTTCTCAGTCTAATTCTGACCGAGGATACGGACTGACAATTATTCAGCACACACATGCATACCTATAGACACAGACAAGTAAGTAAGATCCCTCAAATACTGCTACAAAAGGAAATATCTTCTCATTTAAAATAAATACAACTTATCAATTTAAAACTTTAATGGGTTTTCCTGTGTTTTTAAATAGCTGGGGGTTAAAAATTGTCCAGTGGCCAGCCATTAAGACAAGTTTAATAAATGCAATTGTCACTTGATTTGGCTCTATACACATTCACTTTCCAGTCTGAAATGAGACTTGTGGAATAAAATCTGTCCCATTTAACATACTATAACTGAAACTAGAATTTTTTCTTCTCACTGAAAATTAATATTTAGTTTTCTTTTAACATTTTACCGGAATGCTTTATGTCTTCTATTATTTACTGCTCTGGTGCAGAAAATGACATGATTATATTTTATTTTCAGTCCAGAAAAAAGCAGGATGCATTGTATTATCTTGGTTCCATAAACAGTAATACCTAACCTTTAAACTTTTAACAGAGAACAGCATCCAAGATGACATGACCGCAATGCTCTTTGCTATGTACGAGACTTGTTTTTATTGTAAAATATATATTTTCTGACTGGATAGGCTTTACATCCTTCTGAAAACTGAAAGCATGTCAGTAACTCTACTTCATGAAATGGATATCTACAGAAATGTTAATACCAGCATAATATATACATATATTATGGTTTAATTTTATTTATTATATATTTAATATATATATTAGGTTTTATTGCTGCTGTAAGAGATGACCACAAATCTAGTGGCTTAAAACAACTCATATTTATAATATACATTGTTGTAGGTCAGAAGTCTGACACACTTCTCACGGGGCTAATACCAAGGCCATGGCAGGACTACACTCCTCTTGAAGCTCTAGTAGATGCTGCAGTATCTACTAGATCTACTAGTACCTACATTTCCTTGGCTGATGATTCTCTCCCTCCACCTTCAAAAGCCAGCAAAGTTGCATCTCTCTGACATTCCTCCATAGTCACATCTCCTACCAGCTCTCTTATTCTGCTTCTCTCTTCCACTTTTAAAGACCATGTGATTGCACTGGGCCCAGCACATTAATTCAAATAATCTTCCCTTCTCAAATTACTTAATTTATTCATATTTCAAAGTCCATTTTGCCATGTAAAGTGACGAAATACAGGTTCTGGGTATTAGGATTAGAGTTGTTAAGAAAAGGGGAATTATTTGCCTACTGCGCAAAAATACACATCATTAATTTATATTAAATGGGAAAATATTAATCAACAGAAAATTAACTAAGAAAATTTTGATACATACATGCAATGCAGTATTACACAACTGTTACAAAGAATCAAACTGACACATATAAATGGCATAAAATATGATAATATATTATATAAAAAGCAAGATGTTCTCAAGTAAGTTTGTTAAGAACATTGGCTCTATGGATTCAGATTCGCCATGTTCAGATCCAACACTGTATATTGACTTGTTATAGAAAAGGATCTATATGAATGGAAGAACAAAATTGCAATTGCAAAAAAGTTAACCTGAAATACAGCAACCAGTGTATCGTAGCTAATTTCAAATTAAGGTCACATGAGGACTGTGATGTTGGGAGTGTATTTTTTTCAGCCTTACTCTTGAGCATCATTAGGTGCCATTAATAAAGAAGAAATTCAGTAGCACCTTACTTTAAAAACTAAATTTTATTTAATGTTCATGTTTACACATGCTTATAAAATTAAAGACTAGTAGACACTATGTTATTTTAAAATAATCAGAATTGAAGTTAAAATTATTTTTAAAATATGTTCATTCTTTACCACAGATTATTTATTATTCTTATAGTCCATGGTCACATTATCTGAATCATATATATTCTTAGCCTTCAGTTTTCTGGAGTCTGCTGTACACTCAGTATTTCAGGGAACATCTGCAATTGTACTTGATGTTTTAGCCCTTGTTGGCCTCTGCTCTTTACAGTAACATTCTGCTGAAATTTGATTCAAACTCACAAATAGCAACTGCACTTTTACTTAATGTCTCTGTTTCCCAATTCCCAGTTTATGACATTACATGATCCCTTTCCAGCTCATGAAGTGGTTTGTGTTTTTTTTCATTATGTTCATCCTTTACAGTTATAGAGCAAGAGTACTACTGAAACCCTTACTTGTAGATCTGAATTTTTAATAGTTGTAGAGATATATATTGAGAAAATTAAAAGGTAAATAATCCATTTGTTTTTATTGAGATTCTGAATTAATTTTAAAATAAGTCAAGGTATTATTTTTCTTTTTTTAATATCTAGGAATAATTTTCTTTTGACTTAGTTTTATCATAGGCATAGTATATGTAGTTAAAATTATATGATATAATTTACTTGGTAAATTACATTGAATAAGAAAGGTTTATTATTTCCATAAAACTTAGTAAAAAAAAATGGAATCAAACAAAAAACTCAGCACTTATTCATGTACTACTCAGCTTAATTATATTAGGTTAATTTTAGTAATGCTATTTAGAACTCAAGTCTAAATTCAGAGTTTGAGTTTTCATAAAATAGTTTATACATAAATGAATGATTCTCATTCATTTAAACACAAGAATAAATATTATAATGGGCACAAGAAATAAAAATTTAGTACATTTGAACATGGAACAATTCATATTACAATTTTAAAATAAGATTTCCCATTGAAAGGAAAATGGACATTGACAAACTTTGAAGACTGAACTCATTTGGATAACCTTTTCAACTATTCTATACTAGAAATCTTAGCTTCATAGGACTATCTGAATTTTTTCCTAGTGCTATTAATTCTGAATGTAAAATTGTGTAGTTACTGATGTTGCATACACACCATATCATTTCTACTACATTATAACAAAATATACTCTTTGGATGGTTTTTCTGCACAAACTAGAAAGGTATACATTATATTAAATATATGCATAGAACAAATAGTCAAATTCAGCCCTCAATCACAAATGACAAATTCTAAATAATTAAATTCAGCATAGTTGAGAAAATACTTGCAAAAGTAGGAGGAAAATTAAAATGTTTTAGATTATCCAGCAAATTGAGCTCAGATTTTGTTTGGCAATAAATCTTCTAATCTCTTTGTTATCAGTCATTGCTTTTACTGAAGGTGGTCACAGTTCAACAGCAGTGTTTCCAATTGTCACAATATTTTTTAGGCAATATGAGCTAGGGTTTTTTTTTTTTTTTTTTTTTTTTAAGGAAGGAACCGGTCACTCTTGAAAAATCTTACTATAGAATGAGCATCTAGAGTTCAGAAAGGGAGGTACAAACTTGAAATGTGGTGACTTTACCAATAAGTTCTCAAAACAAACAAACAAACAAACAAAAACTAGAAAAAGTCTTTTCCTTTTCTTTAAATTATATACCTTATAATAAATATTTTGTTGTGTGAAATAAATTATCCATGTCTCCCATTATTGTCATATTGTACTCAATAAAATTGGTTGCTCTTTTGTAAAAAAAAAGAAAGAAAGAAGAAGAAAGAAAGAAAGAAAGAAAGAAAGAAAGAAAGAAAGAAAGAAAGAAAGAAAGAAAGAAAGAAAGAAAAAGAAAGAAAGAAAAAGAAAAAAAGAAAAGCTAAATCATAATTCTTTTAACTTTGCCCAAATTCCTCTGGAAACTTTCTGAATATTCTAATACATTAACAAGCATCTCTACCTCCTTTATTTTTTGATAGTGTTTACTCTCTGATTATTATTTCCTCATGTTATTCTCTATAGTTAAAGCCATTCTTTAAAACAAAGGAACTGAATTTCAATATATCAGGCTGAAGTATTTATCCAAATTTTATGGAATTAATGCTTAATAACCTGGAAATAAATACTATTATTTTTGTGTTTTACCAGGACAAGGTTTATATTAAATTTGGCTTTATTCTTTATGTTTATTATTCTTTCACCTATCTCCTTTCCTTCAATTCTTTTATATTTCCTTTTCAGATATCACCATTCAATACCTTTGCAAGAAATTTAAAATTTTGTCCAAATTAGTTTTAAAAATGTAATGATGAAGATTCATATTATAAGTCAGATGTAAATTCTAATTTTGGAACATTTAGATTAGTCATTCTTTCAAATGATCTCTGCAATGACATTACTTTTAAATATTTCTTGTTACTTTATAACTTCAAATATATTAACTATACTTCTTCCTGGCATTGCTTGGGAGGGCAATGTCAATATTTATCTCAGGGATACTTCTGGTTAGAAAATTTTCTGGCTGACCCAATTTTTTCTTATTGACATGTTCTTTTTTCACATATGCTCATCCATTCAATCAGCTAAACTCAGTGGTAGAATAATCCTGAAGCTAAAGAAGCTTAAGCTCCTCACTTGAACAAGTCTCTTCCAAAGGTCTGAGAAAAGACAAAACAACGTGTTCACATACATAGTAATGTGTTTTTATGAAACTTGCAAAAGTAAGGTATTTGTTTCTAAAAGGAGGTCTTCCAATATAAACTTTGGGCCCCTCCAACTTGAATCTGCTACTGATTATGGTTAATATTATAGTCTTAGCCTGGGAACCACTTTGTCATATGTTATGTGTATATTCTTATCTTAAAGCTTAAATTTCATAAAATTATCCTATCTTCTTTATTTTTATTTCTTAAGAACTCTTCAAGGTATTTTCCAGTTACACCATATGGCAACTTTAAAAATACCAAAAAGCTAAAATTTAAGCAGTGCAGGATATCTTTGTCATATGAATGCAACTTTGCTTCAGAGTTTTATTGTCCTCAATTTACTTACTGTCTATTTCAATGATCCTAATATTTACATGACATATTTCAGTCCTGCAAAGTTTTATAATCAGCTTGCAGTTAGTTTTTGTGTCATTCTTTCCTCAAATTTGTAAATATTCTTTATTGTGGTATCTTCTAAGTAGGTATATATACTGATATTAGTGTCAATTTTACCTAGACCTGATGCTCACACCAAGAATCCAGATGACTCCAGCATGCTGACTACCTGCCTTACTATACCTGCCCTTGGCCTGGGTTGAATATTGTTGTGATCACCCAGGGAGCTTTACTGTTTGGTTTCAGAACCAGAGAGCTAGAGTACCAAAAACACCCAGAAGCGACCCAGTGAGGGGCAGACACTCCAGTTGCAGGATCCCATCAGGGAGGATTCTGTACTCTGCTCTTGCTACCAGGGCCTTCTCCCCAGAAGTGACTCCAACCTAACTCTCCAGAGCTATGCCAGTCGATCCTTGTGCGAATTGGAGGGTTCTTCTGATCAAGCAATCCTCTCAGGGCATGCCAGTGTTCAGGGCTGAATCTGGCCTCTCCTGACCTGGAGACTCCAGGCAGGGGGGGCCCTGGGGAAACCTGGAGACTTCAGCCACTCTCCATCTTCGGGCTTCAGCTATAGTGAAGTTGTTTGGCATCAGAATGCAAATAACATAATAACTTAAAAATGATCCTAGACCTTTTTCTGAGCAACAGCAGTGAAGTTGGTCAGCAAGAACATAATTAACAACAAACAGCTCGGCAGTTCAACAAAAAAAGGAGACATCTGAGGACCTAAGTTCTAATGGAATCCTCCGTCTCCTAGGTTTGCCCCAAGTTTCAAGTTAATTCCTAATTATCTAGACACCGTGTTGGAGCTCTTTGGGATTTTAGAAATCTTTCTGTCCTGCTTTCTATTGATTGTAAACATGGAACACTTACAATGTTCTGTAAACTCTTGGAGAGAAGGGATTAGGGGATCAGGATGAAGGGCTGCTGTGTGGAACTGTATCTGGCCATCAATAAAATGTGATGTTCAGACATCAAAAAAAAAAAAAAGGGGGGGGGCTCGGGGCACAGTAATTAGATTTGAATGATGTTATGGTGCTGAAAAAAGGAAAAATAATTGTCTTCTCACCATTGAATTTACTTAAAATATGCTTAGGGTCAAAACACTCTGGAAAGAAATATTTTAATTGCATTTTCTATATGGGTAAATTGGGCTCATATAATTAGCAAAATTAAAAGGTAAGTATGAGAGCTAGAACTCATATTTAGCTTATTTACTTTAAGATCCATTCAAGCTAGGAGGGAAGATACTGAATCTAGAGTGCTTTCATATATGTTGTGTTATTTATACTTCACAAAAATCTGGTTGTGTCAATTTTTTGTAGGTGTTCAAATTGAGGTTCTGAAAGTTAAATCACCTTTAAAAATATCCCTTCTATAGCCCGCTGAGGTGAGACTTTAACCCAGATACAGTTGAATCTGGTTCTATAGTCCATTACACCATGCTGCTTGAAAAATAACTCATGTTTATGCGTATATCTTCAATTATGAATAACAATTAAAAGATAATAAAACATTTCTATTATTGTCTTAAAATTGTTCAGTGCTAAAAGACAAAAGGAGGTATGAAAGCCATAGTCGGAGGATCATTTCTAGCAAGCTTATGGTTAAGCTGCCATGAGAATTATAAGCAATTGCAGAGGGGACACCACTAATAGTTTCGATGATTCAAACTTTGCAATGAGATAAAAGCACCCAAAAAAGTTGGTCCCCAAAACAGAAGGCAGATTTAAGCATATCCTATGTGGATAGAGGTCTGAGTTTAAGCACAGCATGTAAAAGAAAGAGTTTTAGTATTTTCCTGAGAGGATTTATCTGTTTTTAATTTATTTTCAAAATTTTATTTTTGTTTAAAATATTACAGATGTCACTTTTTCGAGAGAATTTATTTTTATCTTCCCGAAGCCTTAGTAGTACCTGACTGGAATAATGAAGCAGCTGCCCTAGACCATGGGTATGGGACTGTTTCAGGTGCCAGCTCAGATATTAGCTAACACAAACTCCAACTTATGGGCAGGTAATAAAGAAGGTAGTTATTTCCTGTCTGTAGGTTTTGTTTTTATCTAAATGTTTAAAACTTTGTTAATATGGCATAACTTTTATTTTCTTCTCTTTAAAGAGAAATCCATTCTATAATGTAGATTTCAATAATAAATTCTTCAGGAGTAGTAAAATTTGGAAGGGTGATTTAATACACCACAATCTGGTCCTGGAGATAGCTGCACACGGGCTTCAAATCCCACCTGTGTAGCTAGGTGGCCTTAGACAAGTCTTTAATATCCTTAGGTTTCTTCAAATGCTAATATTATGGATTAGATGTGAACATAAAGCTTGATAACTGTTCAATATAAAGGGATGATAGTAATGAAGAAAACAGCTAAACATCTGTATCACTTTTGTTTAAACAAATAATTTGAAGATTCTAGACCTTTCTCTAAATAGCTATAGTGAAGTTGTTTGGCATTAGAATGCAAATAATATAATAACTTAAAAATGATTCTAGATCTTTTTCTGAGCAACTGCAGTGAAGTTGGTCAGCAAGAAAATAATTAACAAATAAAGGGACAAGGGTTGATGGGAGCACTGATGGTTTATGAAAAAACAGCATGGCAGTTGAACAGAATAAAGAGACATCTGAGGATCTACGTTCTAATTGAAACTTCCTTCTCCATGGTTGGCCTCAAGTTTCAAGTTAATGCCTAATTATCTAGACACCATGTTTGAGCTCTTAGGAGACCTGAAGCAAAAATGGGAAAGGTCGATATTAAATGTTGTTAAATAGTTTTGATTTAGGATCTTTTCTAGATTTCATTAAAAGTATTTACATTAGACAATATAAAAAGAAAGAAAAAAACATTTATTTAGGGATACAGCCCCAGAAGTTTTTGTTATTTTTACCAGTAGTTATTTTAAAAAATTGAGAACACCAACATTTTTTTTCTTCCAAGAACCACTAGGTTTCTAATTAAATGCCATATATATCACACAAATTTCTGCAACAAAATGCAAAGTTTAAGGAGTGCAGGGAGCACATCGGCAGGAGACCTAAATATTAAATACATTCTGTGCAATGATTTTTAACTTTCAGATGCCAATCATAACAACAAAAACCTGAAAGCATTAAGTGAAATTATGATAGCAATGAATTCTGGCACATAATAAAGCACAAAAGAGAAAATTATAATGAGAGTAATTAATGAATATAATAATAACTTGATCATTGTATGTTCTGGGCCCAAAAGTACAAGTGGTATTGTGGATATACATAGTAAAAAAAATTGGTATGGTGGAGTAAGATAAATAGCAATAAATGAGTTCATAATATCTGTGGACCTACACTGAATGCAACTATGTATAAGAGTTAGAGTTACTGTCATACACATGAATAATCCATTTATGCAGAAGGTTCCAAATGTTATGGGTTTGTAACCATTAGTGTTAATTTAACAAAAAAATATTGTACACAGGAAGTTCAAGTGCTTTCAGTGAAATATGTATCTATAATCCTGCTGTTATATGGGCTGTGCTGAATATATTTTACTAATTTGGGCATAAATATACTGCAATATGAAGGAACAATGGAATGAAGTTATGTTTCCTGAAGTGCGGTCCTCATATTACCAAGTCTCACAAAGTGTACTATGGACAAGTGCACTGAGATCAAATGTATTTGGAAATTCAGCACATATTCCCATCTTGGACTTCATAATGCTCATTGGCATATTAAAGTCTCTATTTAGTCCTGCAGTAATGATGTCTGTTTTTATTTAATCAACTGTGTTTTGAATCACCTGTTGACATTTAAAGGATGCACCAATATGCTTTGGGAAGTGCTGATCTACATTATATAAACTCTTCGAGTATATTTATGTTAGATTTTGGATATTTTAGTGTTTTTTCTTATTATAATGTGACATGTGGTACCCCACAACTGTATCCTGATTCAGATAAAAACTCCTGGAATTTATAGAGCAATGCACATTTTTAGAAAACTCACAATGCATTTACTGCTGAAGTATTAGCAGTTACTGTGTATCTGAAATCAGTGACCCTCATGTCATGGCTAGATTTCTCACAACCAATATCTTTTACACATAGTCTGTAAGTAAAACTCTCGTATTTTTCTGAAAATATTGATGTCTTTTTTTAATTATGCCCTTTTATATTCTTCTCTTACAGTGCTGCTCTCAATCTACCTCAAGTGCTAAAAAAATCTCATATCTCTCTGAATATCCAATGTTAGCTTTCAAATTATAAGCTTACTGTGGTTTCTAATTATGAACAGACACCCAAAGGGACACATAGTCTGTTTCCTCTTATTTGGATGTAATTTATCTTTAGCCATTTTCCAAATATACTTGCTCTAGGAAGACTTAATATCCATCCAACTTTCTGCAGTACTTAGGATAACCTAGATAATCACAGAAATTTCCTAGTACTGTTATCAGTGTGTAGATAACGTCATAATAAGGCGTAAGTGTTGCTTGCACATTCTTAAAACTAAGTCTATATATCAGATAGTCTATATATTTAGTATACTATATACTCAGGTAGATGTGAGTACACCAAGTTAGAGTATGTTACACAATAATTATATAAGCTCTTTGAGTGTATTTATATAGAATAAGATGTGTTTAATGTTTTGCTTTTGGCAATAATAATAGCTAGTATTTATTATCTTATTCAATGTGGTAGGTTCAATTATCCCTACCTTACAAATGTTAAAACTAAATCTCAAAGAGATTGAGCATATTGTTCTAACTTAAAAAATTAGTGTTGGAGACAGACTTCTTTAGAAGCCATGACAAATTGTAGTGTCCCACCCTGTCTTCCTCTCCAACAATTATTAAATGGACAAAGTTGGTTTAGGTAGGCCAAGAAGAGTCCCTTCCCTCTGAAATTCTCCTATGAGAGCAATTTGTGTCTCAGTGTCTGCTGAGTTTCTGAATGTGTGATTTGTGGGACAGATGTTCTGTTCCTTGTAGAGAAAAACAAGTGAAAGAAGGAAGATAAGACAAATGGGATGAGAGACAATAAAAGGCTCTTATTTCTGACTCTTGTGAATTGCTGTTCTAATTTCTGTTCTAGTGTTGTAAGGTGCACCCAGACATTCTCATAAGTCCCCTCCCAATCTTATTATTGGCTTACGTAATTTGACATTGCTTTCTATTATCTGGAACCAGGTATTTCCAACTAATATTCTAAGCCTGCCTGATTCTTTGCCCTATATGATGTGGCCTTCCCTTTAACTTTAGGATCCATGTGTAACATCTCATAGAAAAGAAATCATTCTTGATTAAATGGACACTCATTTCTAATTAAAATTTTTAAAGAAAATCTTCAATAAGGGAACAGCATTAGATTTTACAAACTCAGGAAAATGGTATAAGACTATTTTACTAAAAGATCTGCATGCTTTTAATACAACTGTAAATGAGAGTTATCTCAGCGCTCTACTTAAAAATTCAATTGTAAATAAAGTCAAGTAGTTAAGCAACTTATTGACCGTGGTTTAAAGTAGGGAGTTCACTTGGAAGCAGATGGGCTAAAGAAGGAAGGAGCAGGGCATAATCATAAATCATAACAGAGGAAGACAAAGGGCAAGGAAGCAAGACAAGGAGGGTAAAAGAAGCTGGATAACAAAAGATTTAAGCAGAAGCAAAAGAGAAGGGGGTAAAAGGAAGGGCATGGTAATAAAAGGAAGGATAGGGTTGCCAACATGATGCATCATGCCCGGAATTCTAATGAAAATCTGCAGCACTGGAGAGCACAAAGCTAAGGAGAAACAGTGAAAGGCCACACAACAGTTGGACAGTTTTTAAAGGTAGCATTGTGCCAGAAGGCTGGTAGCAAGCCTCACCCCACAGAGAGTCCTTTAAAGTACATGGCTTTGCTTAATTGAAAGTTATTCTTTAAAAGAAGGCCACAGGTTTAGGGAAGAAAAACCTGACAACAGAAGGCAATGAAAGAAGAAAAGAGTGAAAGAAAAAGTGTGCAAAATTATAATAATGGCAGTGCTAATCAATTATGATGCTGACAGTGCTCAAAATTTTTCCCTTTAAAAAAACCACCTGATTCTTTCCAAATGACCTTGACTTATAGCTAAGGTATCTCCATAAAATAATCTAATACTTAAGATTTATACACAATGTATTTGAATATTTTTACTACAGATTATTTAAACAAGTCAACAACAATATTTAAGTTAGCTATGTCCTTGCAGAGAGGAGTTAAATTGGGATCAGAAGCACCATTGGAAACATACAAAAGCACAGGGCTTGAAATTGCCACTAGGAGTCATGAAAACCATTCCCCTGCCTCATCCAGTAGAACAACAAAATAGTTCAATACACAATGACATGACTGTAAATCCTTACATTTCCATTCTTATCTTTTCTATCCACATTTACTTTCAGGGTCATCTTATCTAGTGTGAGAGATTGAATATGCAATCAGACAATGGCCAGACAAGACATGAGAATAGAATTCTGACCCACATAAGATATCCAGAAAAAGAAACCACAATTTCTGAAGCAATTGTTCCAGAAAGGTCAGACTTTGTCAACAAATGCTTGCTATTTCGCCAATTCCCCTTTCCCTTCCAACTAAGTATCAAACAGAGAAAGTCAAAAAGCCTCCCTGATGTAAGGAGGCTCCACTTCTGGTTAGCACACATCCAGCTTTCCTATTCCAATGACCTCCTATCTGAGCATGTCTGAAGTCTTCCTTGTTTTGTTTGTCCCCATTGTAAAACTTTCCCACTCCCCAATTTGCCTTGAAGTCTGCCAAACACAAGTGATGGTGACTGACTTCCTTGATATCATAAGCTCTGAATTAATAGCCTCTCTTTGTTCTCATTTGGGTGGTCTTTGTGTATTTCTACAAATGCCTGAAATTAAGATGCTATGTAGATGCTAATAACTTCCAGTATTATACCTCTTGCCCAGATTTTTCTCCTCATTGTCTGGCTTTCTCCATAACATCCATATGTAAAACTGTAATGAGTTTGTTAAAGTTAACAAAAAAATCACAAACCCCCACTCCCTAAAGCTTCACCATTCTAATTTCTTAAGTCCACTATCTGGACGTAATGCCTCATTTCTTTCATGCTCACATGCCTTGCATCTAATTCAATACCAAGTTCTGTAGGCTCAACCTCCAAAAGATATCCGGACTCTGATAAAAATGCATCATTTTACCATTACCAACTTGTTGATCGGCCAAGCTATCATCACCTCTCATCCAAAGAACTGTAATAGCCTTTTAATTGATTTTCCTTCTCTACCCTTGACCTCCTGTTTCCTATCAAAACCACATCCAGAGTGATCCTTTTAAAGTGCCAATCAATTTGGCATTTCTCCTCTTTCTCACTCAGAATGAATGTCAAAGTTTCAAATTTTCTACAAGGTCCTATAGGGTCTGGTCCCCAACACCCTCTTTCCCCCAGTTACCTCCCAGCCACAGCTGTTTGGAATGTGATAGCTATCTCTCCAAAGACGAGCAGTAGTCCCTGGGTCAGGTTTTTAAAAAATGTTAAAGAATAAATTTTACAACAGAATATTACCCATGACTCATATAAGCATAAAATGAACCTGTCAAATATTTTATTTAGCTCCTTAATTAACATGGAAATCAGTAATATGTTACCACTTGTTCAAAGGAGATAAATATTAGGGCATAAGGGATTCTGAAATAAGTCTGCAATATATGTAGAACAGAAGTATTCACAGTCCACCACAATTAATTTCCCATATGTAATGACCATTTCTATTATTATTCCTTTTCTACAACCTCCAGAGCTTTAAAATAGCCCAATAAAATGAATTGCAGAAATAATAAATAATTTAGATGAGTGAGCTAGATAAGATACCTCCTAATCTTTAACCTCTTTTTAAATGTAAACATTTTCTTAAAGTTTCTTCATCTTTATTGTTGAAAATATTACACATGTCTCCTTTTTACCCCCATTGATCTCATCCCACCCTGCATCCACCCCACCCCCAGACCAACATCTGTGTCCATGGGTTATGCTTATAAACATATAAATTCTTTGATTAATCTCTCCCCACCCACACCCCCCTCCCCACCTTCTCTCCGAGATGCCTCAGTCTATTCCATGCTTCTGTGTCTCTGGATCCATTTTGTTCATCAGGTTATTTTGTTTATTATATTCTGCACATAAGTGAGACCATGTGATATTGTCTTTCTCTGATTGGCTTATTTCACTTAGCATAGTACTCTCCAGTTCCCTCCATGCTGTTTTTAAACTTTTCCTGGTAAACGGGATACAGAGAGAGAAGGGAAGGGGAGGGGAGGAGAGAGGAGAGGAGAGGAGAAAGAGAAAGAATAGAAAAGGAATGTGTGTGTGTGATAGAAGGGGGTTGTTTTTTATTATTGTAAAATTTGAAATAACATGAACAAGGTTATACAAGTTGAAACTGATACCATTATAACAACCAGCTTATTAAATAATAGGAAAGGAGTAAAGGGGAGACTAGATAAGATAGGCATGCCATTTGCACAGCTTTGCCAGGAAGCTGCAGTTAACATTCTCTAAGTCCCTTCCCCTCAGATGGCTGTGGGGAAGGGACTGGATAATAGATGCAAACCCAGTAAGGTCTGGGTGACATGGGAAGATGCTTATCTGTCAGTCACACCAGGGAGCAAGTAGGTGGCCAGAAGAGGTGTGGCCACTACAAGGGCATGAAATCTGAGATACTTAACTCTTGAACAAAGGAGTGCTAGCTCTAGCTCTCTCTCTCTCTCTCTCTCTCTCTCTCTGTCTCGCTGCTAGTGCCTGACTCCTGTTGCAGGGGGCATGCTCCCCTGCATTCACCCACGTGGCTCACAGCCATGTGGGACCCACACAATGTACTGATGGACTTTAACTAACCGGATGCTACATCAGAACCAGCTTCACCGTGAAATGGACACTTTGGAAGCTGGCTCTACTTTTGGCTCTGCTAAAGCCCCAGCTGCATCTTTTTCAGGACTGGGTTAAGGGTCTTGGGACTTTGAAACCCAAAAATATAATTCCATGCCAACGAAAACCATTCATTCTCCTGTGGGTGCCTCTGGAAATATTTATTTCAGTGGTACCCCAAGAGTCCCACTCCCACTAGTGTCAGGGAAATTGGACCCACTGGTTTCTCCTGCAACAATACTAGGCCTGAAAGTGAAAGGATATATTCTGAAAAAACAGAAAACAGACTGAGGAAATAGAGGTAAGCCAAAGGAGGCTTGGCAAAGTCTTTAAGGTAGTGAAAACTTGCATGATGTAAAAGACAAAGCAATTAGATAATAAAAGAAATCTACCATTATAGTAAGAAAGATGGAAAAGCAAATGAATCTCTTTAAAGCATAACATTATGGTGAGGACCCACAAAAGCTTGCCACTCTAGTCCCTAGAGGTACATTTGAGTTACTGAGTCTCTCGTGGTTATGAAAATACACTCCCATCTCTGTGAGAATCAGCTGTTCGAAGAATTGGTTGAGATTTTTGCTCCAGCCATTCCCAAAATTATTTTAAAATAATCTTGCAAGACTTGAGGTAGCTTGAATTGATATCCCTGATCCTGCAAACCAAAGACTCTAAATACAGCACTATTCCTGTTGATATTCAATTTCTAGCACAACTTTGGTAGATGATATAAATATGTAGATATAGATGATATATAAGATATATATAGATATAGATGATATAGATATAAAGATAAAGCTATAGATGTAGATATGGATATGATATGGATAGATATAGATATATAGATATAAATATAGGTATAAATATAGATTTAGATATAGATAGGTACAGATATGACAGGCAAGCTGAAGCATTCTCTTCTTCTCTCTCCTCTCATTTTACCTTTTCCTTTCTCTTCCAAAAATGGTGCTTGATGTTGAAATTAATATAAACTGGGTACAAAATGAAAAGCATTCCTATGGTTCACTTTTTTCCAGTGGGATACCAGTATTGGGGAATGTTTCTTTGTAAGTGAATTTAAAGAATTTTAAGAGTTATATAATCTTAGAGACTATAAAACTGCTAGTAGTTGGGTTTCTAGACACTTCTAAAATATTAGTGGTGGCAAAGAACTCATTTTGAAAGCTAGGCATTTTATTTACTGACAGAAGTCTTGTAAATTTATTTTACATATTTTAAAATATGTCTCTACATAATTTTTTACATTAATTCAAAATGTACCTCCTCATAATTCCTACTTAATCACCCAGAGTAATAATAAAGAAATGTAATTCTTTCTTTTACTTGTTAAGTCCTTCAACTTAGAATTACTGTCTTTTCTAAAGCATCTCAGTTCAGTTTACTTTATATTATATGGTATTCATACAATGCACTATTTTAGTTGTAATGTTGTGTTCATGACCCCAATATGAAGATATGTCAATTATTGAAACCTAGAAGCTTCATTAAAAATGTTCGCTTTTAATTTGAATTTTGATATTTTCTCTCTGCTCCTGTCTCTATCTCTCTGTGTGTGTGTGTGTGTGTCTTTCTGTTGTCATATTATAGTGTTATTGCTTAAGGAATAATAATTAATTCAATTCTCTATTTTTTAAATACTTTTCAAGCTAAATCTTGCTCATTTTTATGTTGTGTGGTGTTGTGTGGTTGATTCTTTGTTTAAAGTTTGGTCATTTATATTTATGCTGTTAAGGTATCTTTTAAGTTTGATTTTTTGTTCAACATATACATTATTAATCTTTAAACTGTTTTTTACTAATTAAGAAGGTATCACAGGGGAGCATCTTCAACTTGATAAAGATTATAACAAAAATCCTACAGCTAATATCATTCTTAATGGTGAGACCCATATAGCTTTCCCACTAAGAGGAGGTACATGGCAAGGATGTCCCCTTTCACCACTTCTTTTCAACATCATTCTAGAAGTCTTGCTTATGCAGTAAGCAGTAAAAGGAAGTAAAGGTTTTGAGGAGGAAGAAAAATAAAACTGTCCTTGTTCACAGATACCACTTTCAAATGCCATTTATTCACTGATGATATCTCTTCTGAACTCTCAAAATATAAATTTAACTATTTCACAGACTTGAGTGTCTATGTAATTTACAGCTGGGTGTCCTGGAAATCTTTAACGTTCATCATGCCTAAAAGTGGACCCCACATCTTATTCTGAAATCTATGGCTCTTCTTGTGTTCCTTTGATGAATGAAATAAGACAGTGTCACACCCTTCCCAGGCATATAATACCCAAATTTAAACCCTGCTAGACATCTTTTATACATTTCCCTCTGACTCAGAATTCATCACAACTTTCCCTTGTCTCAGGCTCTCATCGTTTCACACCAGTGTTAGTACAATAGACAATTAACTGCACTCCTTGCTTTTAGTCATGTGTACGGATGTGACTAAGTATGCATTTTTTTAAAAAAAATCACTATTTTTCTCTTACCAGAGACTTTTGGATAAAATGCAATCAATCTGTGTTATTCCCCTATTTAACAATCCTCAAACCTTCCCCTTGAATTCAGTAGAGAATCCAAACTTTTTACAATATTAGGCAAAGTACCTGGTGATTGTTTCAACCTTTATTTTCTGCTGCCTACCCCTCACCTCCAACTTCTGCACACTTGCCTTCCTGCCACATTGAACGTTTGCTATTTATTCTTGTTACCAACTTACATTGCTATAGCTGCTTCTTTTGTCAGAGAAAATTATTTCAACCATCTATGAGACCAATCTTTCTTGGCCAACTCTTCTTTTTTTAAGGTCGAAGTCCTCCATGAAGCCTTTCCTGGAACTTCCTGACTTTTCATGCACTGATGGTCCTCTGTGCCAACCAAAATTTTAGCACTTACCACAATGTGCTAAAAGTAAGTCAGACCCTTTCCATGCCTGACTTGCTAAGTAGACTAATGAATATTTGAAAGCAGGAAACATGGTACCTATTCCATCTCTGTCCTTTGATCTCAAAGTATACATGTTTTAGAAAAGTTTTCTGAATGATTGTCAAACCCTTGTTTTGTGTTTATTTTATTCTTTCACCTATTTCACAAACTACAGTGGACCCGTCTTTCTATTGTATATTTTCTGTAGAGATTTGGTATTCTGTATGTTCTACAAAATTCGAATTAACTATTTAGTTCTCCTGACAGTATCTTATGTAGTCATCCATTTTTAAAAAATTTTTTTTCACATGCTGGAAATTTTCTTCTTTTGTTTTTACTTTTAAAACTAAAGATACCGAGAACACTTTTTGTCATTTAAAATATTTAATATTCCTACATTTTCATATCACATTTGTAAATTTTATAATTAAAACTGATCTTTATTTTAAACTTCTATTGCATAAGTGTTTGTGAAAACACTTGGACAACATTCTTAGAAACATCTGCTTCTCCTCTTACTCTAGTTAATTACTACACTATTGGCAGATCTTAGCCCAAGCACCTCTTCTTATAGAAATATTACCTGCCTTTAATTTCACCTGGATTCCTCTCATATAGGCTCTTAGGACACTATGCACCTCTTCTTTACGTCAGTTATCACAGTCACAACTGTGTAGTTGTATGATTACTATTCTCCACACTCTATGAGGAAAGGGGTATATGTGTATCTTACCTCTCAAAGAACGAATCAATGTAACTCCAAAGAGGTATATAGTTAAATGTAATTCAATAAAAATTTCTATGCTTAGAAAAGAATCTTCCAAGAGAATGACCGGTACTTTTTCAAGTCTATGGAAGAGGAAATGGTAGCAATCAGAGGAATAAACCCTAGTAGAGCTTTACTTGCTTTGAAAAGTTTTAGATATTGAAATAGCTCACTAAGGAAGTTAATGGAATTTCTTCTGTACAAGCATCATAGTTATATATAGGATTGCTATTGAAGTCAGAGTTTGTATCCAATTTGTGTTTAAATATGGCTCTAGTGAAAACAGAGAAGATGGCTTTTTAGGGTTATTTTTAGCTTTTAGATTTTGAATCCATATTATTTTACTTATCATTATGGAGTTCTTGCATCACATGCTCAGATAATGCTCTATATTGTTTCATTAGCTTAATAAAATAAAACTTTTGTTTCCTATTTAATAAAAATGTAAATTATCTGTACAATATTAAATTTATAAATGTGTTTGCCAAGCAACAACATGATGGATTATAGTCCCACTGAATATTCAATATGAGCTCTTGCACGAGAAAGAAAAGGAAATTCACTCTGAACTGAATTGAGATAAACATATCTCATAAAGAAATCAAGTTTCAATAATTCACAAGCCGTGAAACCCAAAGAAAATCAAAGGCGATCTGTTATAAATGCCATAGCCAAAACCCAAACTAGTATTATCATAATATTAAATTATATGTCCTATTTATCAACAGATTTCTCTTCCACACCTTTCTTGAAAACAAAATTTGAAATTTTTTATAACAATATTAAATAAAATTACATATTTTATGTCATTATAAGTAGACTCTGCTATATTTCTTGAAACATTTAATGCTCCCTTATTATTTTTATGGCTATAGGAATGTTACCATATGTGATAGGCTATAAGTGCTAGTATATTTATCTTGGAAAGTCAAAATATTTGTAAAAACTATTTTCTTGTTTATTTTCTGTCTTATGTTTAAGATATGCATTTAATTTTAATATAAAATATAATCTTTAGGTTTTTAGGCAATAATATTTTTTAAAAGTCAACCTGCTACTATCATTTCTGATATAAAATTTAATGTCTACTTTGATATGGCATAAATAATATATAGATGTGTTTATATGGGCCAACTTTGGAAAATAATTTAAAGTTATTAACTGATAGCCTCTAACTAGAGGTAAGAGAAAAACAAATTCATCACCCCAAAGCAAAACTAATTTAATTAAAAAAATTATTTTTTCAAGTCACAAGAGCCAAATTTCAAAGTCCTAAATACCTATAAAATACCTTCATGTTTTGTTTTCTTCTCATACCTATATAAGAACTGATATTTTATTTCTGCTAAATTGCTAATATTTCCAAATTGTTACTATAAGATTAATTTAGTCTGAATTTAGAACAGACTCACTTGAAAATTGCCATTTTTATCTGCATATAGGTAAATATATGAAAATTAACTTAAGATTTTAATTGACCCATAACTTCAAAAATTTCCAAGAAATGTATATATGAGAGAAACTTTATGACAAGTGCTAATTGTTGGCATTTACCTTAGTTTTTATAGCTCACTTTACCTCAACATGGACATGTGTGATAACTACTATCTTTAATACTAAAGTGGAAATTTATAACTTAAACACATGTGTATGTATTTTACTAAATTAAATATTTTAACAAAAACAGGTGTTGCTTACAACACCAAGAAAACAAATAAAGTCTGATGGACCTTGATGTAGGCGTAGGAATCATTTTGCTGCCATTTGGATATTTATAACATCATTAGCGGGTCATACGAAATTATCAACTTAAAAATTAGCTATGAGAAAAGCTCCTAGACTTATTGAATTTTGAGTCCTGCCTGCGGTTGCCTTGGCAGGGCAGACCAAATGATTTTGCGGGCCTCATAGGGCCCTTGGATCAGATGTTCCCCACCCCTGGTTGTAGAGCTTGATCACTATACAAATTTAAGACCTGGTTCCGTGGCTTTGAGTCTAACCTTGAAAATCTTCTGCATTGAATTGTATAAACTTAATCACCAGGGACTGTTTTGTCTGCATAATTATTCTACGCAGGATATTTCTACATCTCACAATGTCCTTTATGGCATCAATAGGATAGAAACTTAGAATTCCTCCTTATAGTTCTGTCAAGTATAACCACAAATTATTCTTTCCACATTTTTTAATTTAAAAAGTGCTACTCAATCATATTTAGTTAATTATTTAGATCACCTTCTTGCACACTAATCATTTTTGATGGCTGTATTTATTAATCTTGCAGCTAAAAACATACCAACTACAACCTGATGCCAAAAATTCATTCCCCAAATTGACAGGTATAAACTATTGAGTACATGCCCATATATTAAAATTAACAATCAAGGAGATATTTTAATTCTCTACTCAAAACTCAATAATTTTTAGGAAAATCTTTATAGGTATGTGTTCTAATCTTTATAGGTATACAGTGATTCCAATATTAATGATATTTTTCTATTTTATAGCATTAATGACACTGAAGGCCATACAGCTAAAACTTTAGCTTGCAGGTATCTTTACCACATTAAAAATATTATTATATATTGATTATTAGAGACAAAACTTTGAAAAATTTCACAATAGCAACATTTTGTATTCTTTTTCATATTATCATATAAAATATTTTATATTATTTTACTAATCACCTTACTGGGTTCTTATAAAATAACAATGCAACAAAAACAAAACAAATCAACCTATTTGTATAATTAAGGCAATATCACTGTGTTATAAACAATTTGGCCATACCCAAGGAGAGATATGGTTTTTCACTCTCAGGTTCTGGGAGGTAATCTATGTCATCCTTAATAGGAGCATTTGTTTAAGGCAGGAGCTGTTCAGACCAGATCTTACGGTGATGCTGGCGATACCCAATAGTCTCAGGGAGTAGGCTGGCTATACTAGAAAGACCAATCCTGTGATTCAGAGTGGGGGCTTTGGGTCACACCGTATCAATTAACCTGGTGACTGAGTTCATGGGCAGTCAATCACCAATGATGCCTACCTAATGAAACTGCGATAAAAACTCTGTACCAGAGCTTGAAGAGAGCTTTCCTGGTTAGTAGTACTCTCTGCATATTGTCACACACTGATGTCAGGAAGATAAAATATCCTGAGGACCTGGGTAGTAGTTTCACATTAGGAACCCTCCCAGATTAAGCCCCATGAGTCTCTTTCTTTGGCAGATTTTAGTATTTTCCTTTCCCTATAATAAACTCTAACCATGAGTATCATAGTTTGCATTAAGTGTGGTAAGACCTCCACTGAATAATTGTATCTGAAAGTGGTTTAGTAAACCTCCCAAGTTTGGAAGTGGTGTCAGAAATGAAGGCAGTCTTGGGGACTGTGCCCTCAGACTTTACAGTTTGTCACTTTGTCAGTCTTTTAGCATACTAGTAATCTATATAAACAACAATAGTAATTGATACCTACCTCTGCTCTATTGCAAATTAAAAAAAAATATTTAAAGTGTGTATTTGGCAAAATAAATAGCAGCCGCTCTATGTATTGAGTGCTAACTATGCTAGGTACTATGAATGTAGTAAAAGCTTGGTATATTATATAAATCTGTGAAATGCATATTATTCTGCCTGTTTCCAGAAAAGAAGAGAAATAAGTAACTTGTCTAATATTTAACACCTAATGTTTGGTAGAGCCAGAATTTAAAACCAGATCCATTTCAAACACAGCACTCAGAACAACTATCAAATGCAGCCATTCCCTGTTAACACAGCTTCCAAACCTATTTTGAGGCTGAGTTGGTCAAGGCTGAAATATCTTAAGGCTAAAACAGTATGTAATTTTGATTAACATGATTAGCTAAAGTATAAGGAATTGCTTGTTTAGTCACATGAATATAGCTCTGGACAATTTCCAGGAAACCAAAATATCATATATTTGTTAGTTGCAAAATTACATCTACAACAGATTGTGCTATTGACTTCTCAAAGTTTCAAAAGAGTATCAGCTAATTAGGGCAGCTGTGAAATCTCAAGCAGGTTCCAGTACCTTCATTTGACAAAACACGCTGCCAAGATGCTCCAAAATATAATGTAAAATTTAGCTATCAAACACTTGCAAAATCTTGTGTAACTAAAGCTCATTCTATTAGTATGGGGGAGGTTTCAAACAACTAAAATAGGGAGAGGTTTATGAGGTATCAGAAAATGTCTCATAAACTAAAGATTGCATATACTTTGTGCGCAAACACAAACAAGGCTATAAAGTATCATATACATTTATGTACATTTAGATGTATACATAACTGTGCACATATGTAGAAACAAGTGGGGCTCAGGGAAATGACATTGAATAGAGTCAAAAATCTTCTAGCATAGGCAATATGGGAAGTATATAGGCTTGAGGACAGCTATGATAGAAAAGCAATATATTAAGTGTTCAGATTTCATGCATTTGAATTTGAAGTTCATCACTGCATGAGTTTTCTCTTATTTTCTTGTGCAATAATTGTAAAGATTAAATGAGAGGTAATGCACTTGAAAATATTCATTATATATGCTGAACCATTATATTCAATAAAAGTTGAGCATACTAAATTTTTGATTCTTATATCTTACATTATTTTAAAATATAATATTTATATATTTAAATATAATAATATTTATATTATAGTTTAACATATTTATAACATTAATTTTATAACAGCTAAAGTTTTGACTGTGTTATGGGATGAATTGCATCTCCCCCCAAATTCATTTTAAGCCCTAATGTCCAGTGTTTCAGAATGTGACTATTTGGAAATAGGGTCTTTAAATAGGTGATTAAGTTAAAATGAGGCTGTTAAAGTGAGCCCTAATTCACTTTGATTGGTGTTCTTATAAGAAGAGGAAATTTGAGCACATAGAGAAAAGACCATGTGTGGGCACATCCAGAAGGCAGCCATCTACAGGCTAAGGAGAGAGGCCTGAGGAAAACCTAACTTGCCAACACCTAGATCTTAGTAGACTTCTGACCTCCAGAACTGTGAGAAAGTAAATGTCTGCTGTTTAATCCACACAGACTTATTCTGTACTTTGCTATGGTGGTATTTTCTTCTGGTAGCCCCGGAAAACTAATACAGCCTTCTAATAAAAAAACAGTTTTCAAGGTGACAGCTAATTGCCAGTACAAATGCTTGTTCAGATATTGAACCCGAGTCTCCACTACAGTAGTTTCCAGGGCACCCAAGCATGAATCGCATAGTAAGAGTTGGTAGATCTATTATCTTTACTTCGAGGATGCCAAGGAGTGTCTGACTTCAGTGTATGCTCTTGGAGATCCCACTTCTTAAACAAGCTCTTTTTTTATGTCTATCTGAAGCCAATTTGTCTTGCAGAAACTGGCCTTCTCTGTAAAGACATAACTAACAATTCAGTCCTCCAGGGACTTCTTCTGAACTGACCTTTAATTACTACCTTCTTTATCTAATACCTTTTTGGGATCATTTTTGTAACTTAAAAAGCAATATAAAATGTCTTTTCCTTGATTAAAAAGCACTGGAGCTTATATTCTTGGTGTCTCACACAAGACCCAGCATAGTGCCATGTATAAAATAAGCACAAAGTGATGTTAAAATACTGAATAATTTAATAAACTATTAAGTGAAAAGATATAAAATATTTTATTTTATATTTACTCATCAAATAATAGTTACTAGATATTGTACTAACAAATTAATGGATATTCTTATTCTTTTTTTTTTCCTAATTTCTATTTGCCATATAAAAACACACAGCTGCTTGCATTTTGGTTTTATCTGGTTTCTTACCATGCCATTAGCACAGTGACTCAAAATAAGTTTAGTCTGCACACAGCTCTCCAGTCCTTACCATAGATCAGTGGTTCTTGAAACTTTCATTGTCAGGTGCTCTTTCAGAACCTTATTAAAAGCTATAGGTTTTCTGCCTCCAAACCAAGACACACACACCCCTTTGCAATCAATGTCAGAAGTGTCAGAAGTTCACAGACTCCCAAAACTTGTATCTATGAACGCCATCTTAGACACTCTTACCTTAATAGATTATTGTCATAGAGATCACTATTTGAATGCAAGCAAGGGGTAAGTGAAAATAGTCATTGCCACTTGAGGAAAATACACTCACTGCCTGAGAAGGATCTCTGTATGCATCAGGCATAGCAAATTTCCATGATGGTGCTGAAATAACTTGAAAGGGCACCCAGAAATTTGCAGAAGTCATTACAGAACATCTCTTACAATTAAATAAATAGTTACTATTTTATCATCTTACATTTTATTCTTTTAACCATGTAGGTATTTTACCTTATTCTTATTGATTTAAAAAAAAAAAAAATTCTGTAAGGAAACAAACAAAATCTAAGTGAGATCATGCATTACAACTTAAACATGTGTAAGACATAATGCCTGCCTAAATATGGCTTAAAGTCTACTTGACAAATAGACATGTCCACAGAAAACAAGAAACAAAGATGCAAAGGGAAAGAGAATATGAAGTGCTAAGTACACAAATAGCCAGCCCAAAGGTGTCAACAAGACAATTACTCATGTTTATTTGAAATCCTCTCTTAGCACTATGAATGGGAGCAGAGAGCCCTACAAGTGTGGGTGATGCAATTCTGACACTTGTGCCTGAAATTCCTAAAGTTTAAACCATAGTTTAAATAGTCATCAATTCCTGGGACACAAATTTGTCATTTTCATAATATTCATATTTCCTGGATGAAAACTGTTTTATTACTTTATGAAAACTAAAACACCTGACAGAACAAAAAATATTATTGTATTTATAAAATAGTTAAGCAATTTATATTCTTGGATCCAATGCCCAAAACTATAAATATGAACCCTAAAGCATGACTTTGAAGTAAGGGTTAATCAAGAATATCAGTGAATCACTGTTTTGAGAAGTTCAACATGAAATAAAAGACATATAACCAATCTTTTAAACTAAATAGTGTGTTAGCGTTCCAACATCCATCATACCCAATACATGTCCACACAGAAAATACATTCCCCAAACTTGCTTAGTTACATATAAAGTGTGACATATTTTACTTTGTATAGTAAATAAATGCTGTATAATAGAACACATTTTCCTTATATTGTCTTCCCATGCCCCATATTATGCCCAACACAAACACCAGAAAGAAATTCAAATATAAAGAATCATGTTCTGTTCAGTAAGTTATTCTTCCAAGGTAAATATGGACAGAGTTTTAGACGGAAAGGAAATATGGCTTCCAGCCCCAGTTGGACCACTGACATATTGACTGTCATAAATATGACATGTCAAATTTATATTAGTTCTGGCCTTTACTAGTTATTGCCTCACCTCCAGGAATAAAATAAGATTGCCTGTAAATATCTTAGAGAGAAAAAAAATTTGGTTTCTTTCTTCCCTCCCTCCCTCCCTCCCTCCCTCCCTCCCTCCCTCCCTCCCTCCCTCCCTCCCTCCCTTCCTTCCTTCCTTCCTTCCTTCCTTCCTTCCTTCCTTCCTTCTTTCCTTCCTTCCCCCTCTCTTTCTTTCCATTCAGTTGTATGCAATGAGCATAGGCTCCAATGTCACACTGTCTAGATTCTAATTCAGGATGCATAACTAATTAGCTATATAACCTTAAATGATTTATTTTTCCTTTCAATGCTTTAGTTTCCTCATCTGGAAAATGGGAATAATAGTACCTAACTTATAAAAATATTGTGAGGATCAAGAGGGCAGTGTATCTTCAACAATTAGAGCGATGCCTCAGATTTAATGATGATTAAATAATAAGTGTTGATGATAACGTCTTATTCATTTAAAAATTGTATTGATTTTTTTCTAACTATTACACTTAGATTTGTAAGAGACAGGAAAAAAAACCCTCCTATCAAATCCCTAATATTTAATTTCCTTGAGTTAAATCCATCATTGCTTATAAGACAAGCAAAAGGAGCACCATCTCAAAATGTGACCAAAATAACCAGCTTTATTCAGCAAATAGTACATTGCTCCTGAGCAGAAGGTTTCCTAATTTGACTTGAGAGATCAGTCAGGTGAGAGTGAGCTGGTTCCAACACCTTAGTACAATGCTAATTTTTTTCATGTTGAATTGGTAGGATTGAAATGTTTGTGGTTTCAGCAGCTGTTGGGAACAGTGGGAGAGCTTCCAACAACACAGAGAGCCTTGTGCCCCTCACATGGCTGTATTTAGATAAAACAGAAATGCTAACAGTTTGGCTAGGGTACCCTAATCTTAAATTAATAGTAATTATTTCCAATAAAGGCAGATATCAGACATCTCCTCCATCCCATGGGGAATTTTTAAATGTATTTACATGTGCATGAATGGGTAATTTGTTGTGCACATAAACTAAGATTTATGTTTTGACGCAGGTGAGTGGCTAGTGCTTAGCCATTTGATTAATTATCACAGCAAGAAATGATTAAGATTTGCCAACATGGAGAACATTTTTACTTTGCTCAAACACATTACTACCCCCTTAGATTCTTTCACTGGCTTCCAGTTGCCTCCTGTTTAAAATTTAACAGTTTTTTGTGCATCTGGACTGAGTTTTTCTCCTCTCGGAAATACTACTACTAACTGATTCATTTCTGCTCATTTCCCTCTCGCACTGAAATGTTCATTGAATGCTTTTATTGTTTATTCTCTCTCCATTCATTTGGCCTCCTCTGTGTTGTCACACACCTTTCATTTGTCAGTTCTTCCAACTTCACATTGCAAACAATATAATGCCAGTGCTTCTTTGTACTTTGCTTTGCTTATAATACCAAAAAATATTGCAATGTTATTAAAAGGAATAGAAATAATTTCAGGTATTTTAACTAACTTTAAGTTTTTAGGAACATTGATAAATAGAATAAATAACAGTAAATAGAGTAAAGAGAGAAAGGAAAAGTGAGCAGGAATCAGAATAGGACTTAATGCCAATATTAGTAAAATATCTTTAAAGCAAGTAAGTACACAAACTCAGCTTAAATTCCTAAAACACTGAGAGAAAATAAATATGAGTATATACTACTTAATTTGTATAAAAGAGGTTTAGGAGTATTTTTTCCAAAAAGCTAACATGTCATCTATTCCTCCTTTGATAGGGAACTTGACATGAAACTTCTTTAACAATAAATCGTAATATTTTTACTCCAGAAAGGCAAATTTAAATCACATGTGCACAACTAAACCCAGACTAAATTTTCTCATTACTTTAGTTAAAAAAATAAATCAATACATGTTTGGCATTTTTTTTTTTTTTTTATATATATAAGAAGTGCTTCAGATTGCTAAATGCTGTTGTATCTCCACTCCAATTTTCAGGATTTGTTAGAAATTTTGTTCCTTTTTTTGCCTAAATATCAATGTTAAGATGATTTTATAAAGATTTTAGGCAAAGGGATGCATTTATTATGAAAAATAAGGTGTCTAAATCTGTTAAATAAACATATGACATGACCTTAACTTTTTTTATTAGAATACTTTAACTGTTACCAATATAGGAATATTTTGTTCAAACTCCAGACCAGAGAGAGAGAGAGATGATCCATAAGAACTATATACACTAATGATAATATATACTAAGCTGTGAATGCAGCATTTGGCAAATAAATTGAAATTTAGTCATTACATAGATTTCCCCCTACAATGTGTGTATACATATACATACACAAATAGGGGTGGGAAAACTAGATTAAATAATAATAATAAATACAATAATTAACAAATAATACAAGAATAAACTGTTTCACATACTCACAACTGTAAACCTATTGTTGCCATACTCTATGTACATATACATATATACAAGTATATAATATAAAAAGAACATACCCTAGATGTACATTTTGCCAGGCATTTATCTGATTGACATACACATGCACATACACATATACTCTAAAGCAAATGTATGCATATACAATTTCCCTATTCTAATGAAAGCCTTAAGATTTCTGCTTCATAAAACATGAAGATAATCACTAATTGTGGTGTCTAACCTCTAGAACTGCAGTCAGACCTTGTTCATTATGCAGTAATTATAAAAAGACTATTAGCACCAATGCTGTGAACTTTATGATGTAGTTCAGGATAGAGTGTATTATAACCAATTAAAACAAAAACATTTAAGGAGGTAAGGAAGCCACTAAAGCCAGTTCATTAGACCTTCATATTTGGGGCTCAGTGGTACTAAGCAAGCACATTCAAGCAGAAAAACTTGAATTGCTGATATACCCCAAAGCATATTGTAAATATTCTAGGTGGGATAGCTTTAGAATGCTAATTATACATTGAAAGGCTAGCATATAATTTAAACAGCTGTTAGGAATTATAAAGACCTAAACCAATAGCAATGGATGGATATAAAGTGGATTCTTCTAGAACTCTGTTTTATTATTTTTGGACAACTTTAATGAGATCTATTTTATGTATATTTTGCCTGGTTTATATAGTTTTAAAAAGTCAAATTCATTCCTGAAGTGGATGAATGAACAGCAGTTAAGCCATAACAAATCACAGTGGAGGGTTCAGGACTTCCTCCCTTTCTGAAACTCCCCGGACCATTCAAGTATCAATAAGCTAATTCTCTAGAGGTAGCCATGTATTTTCAAATGCTGGTGGGCATTTGCTCTGATCCTGACTATTCTCCATAGCTGTTCGTTAACATTTTTGCCACTGTCTCTACTTGATCACACAGGGGTGTGGTGTATCAGCACAGCAGGCTCCACATGCGGCTCGTGGAAAGTTGTTCATGGTGGCTCAGGAGAAGAAAACAATGATAAAAATCGTACAGTTATTTTTGAGATTCTGAACCCCTATTTATAGTCATAATTATTAAAACATAATATTGCTAAAGGATACCCATGTAAACACAGATACATGAATCACTCATTTAGATAATCGACTCTTTAGCTGCACAAATAATTTTATCTTCTTAAATGTAGTTATCCAACAATAATACGCTGTGGGTGTGGAGAGCATCCCATCAACATCTGCAATATATAGCAGTGGGTGTGCCTGCTTTAAATTCTGCCGCTATTTTTGAAAATCAACAGATATGATGAGAGATTGATCAAATCCATCTGCACCCCCCTGCACCCACCCAGGAGGAATAACAACAAACACTACATCACAATCAACAATCATTTATAAAGTACTAACCATGTGCCAGACAACTGTCTCTTTTTATCCTTAGAAAAACCCTTATGACATAAGCATTACAATTTGATTTTATACATGGGAAAAACATCATTTAGGAGCCAAGGGCATAATCATATTAAGAAGGGCTGGTACCACTGAAATTCAGTTTAATTCCAAAAGTAGTTAGCTTAACTGTAGTAGAATATTGTCTTTTCATCCCTACTAGCAGCTCAGCACCAGGATTTAGAAAGTGTTTTCAATGTATTTTAAAGTAAAATCACACAGTGCCTTAAGTCAGGACTAAGGTCTGTACTACAAGTTGGACACCTCCTCCTTACCAACCATATACCTCCAGGTTTTCACACAACCTTCTGGTTTAAGCCCTGCTTCAGAAGTTGAATGAACTAGGAGACAAAATCTACTTACTAATCACAGAGACCTGACACTGACCGATCCCTTCCATGCTACTTCTAGCAAAAACCCTGCAAGGTGAAAGGCTCAGAATCAGAGCAGCACAAATACAGTGCAGGCACAGTGAGAAGGGGCTTTCAAATCCTCCCCCCCAGAGTGTGTGTGTGTGTGTGTGTGTGTAGAACAATGAGAATATGTCACCGCCCTTCCTTCTTTAGTCCTGCATTCCCCAAGTGTCTTTGTTCTGGTGTGGCTGAGGCTTTACTCCCTCACAACACTGAAGGGTATTGCTGATGGGCGATGGGTCAACTCCTAGCCTCCTGGGATCAGGAGAAAAGCAATCATCCCCATTTTGGTCTGCTCTGTGTCCTGTCATTGGGTTGACTGCTGCTTATCAGAGGTTATACAAGAGGGGTGAGCAGCTTTGTCAGCCTCGTAGGTAAGTAGCATTTACCAACCAGGTGCTGAGACACAACCTTATATATTTCTTCTTTATCAGTTCAATATGAAAATCAATGCACATTTCTTTTTCAATCAAAGGTGGCTCCACTGCCCTTCAGAGAATGAGAGAGTTTTCTAAAAATTAAATGTATGGGGGTAACATTGGTTAATAACATTATATAAATTTTAGTCATACAACTTTACAATACAACATCTGTATACTCTATTGTGTGCTTACCACCTGAAGTCACCTTCTCTGACCTTGCATTTGACTTCCTTTACCCTCTTGTCAACAGCTTTATTTTTTTTTTTTATAATATGTTTTTATTGATTTCAGAGAGAGGTAGAGAGAGAGATAGAAACATCAATGATGAGAGAAAATTATTGATCGGTTGCCTCCTGAATGCTCCAGGATCAAGCCCACAACCCGGGCATGTGCCCTGACCAAGAATCAAACTGTGACTGCCTGGTTCATAGGTCAACGCTAAACCACTGAGCCGTGCCAGCCGGCTTGTCCACAGCTTTTTAAACACAGGATGCACTTAACTGTTTATGCGGAGCAGAGGGAAAGGGAGCATGGAACCTGCACTGCCAGAGGGCAAGTGGGAACTTCCTGACATAGGGCTGCAGCTCCCCAGACTGGGAATAAAGGCACAAAGGAGGCCTATGGCCTGCCCCTGGTAATGGGAGGCATGGAAGGTAGAGAAGGCATCTCCCTCCGCACTGTGTGAAAGATAAATGAAGTATGAGGTGCAATTTCTGCTTCTCTCTGTGCCCTCCTATCACTGAAGCTGCCTTGGTTTTTGTGGCAACAAAAAGTCAGGCCTCCTACCTAAAAACTCCATCTCTTTAAAATGAAAAATAACAGAACAGGGAAATCATGGAAGCATAAATCAGAATGCCAAATGAAACTTTAGCTACTACAATAAAATATGACAAATATGATCAGCTTAAATTAACCCCTTAAAATAAAAAATATTTCTTGGGTTGAATTTTTTAAGATCTAAATATGTTTTGCCTAAATAATGTAAGGAGTCCTATAAGTAAAATTTCAGAATAAATATAGAAAGGAAATGAGCATAGCTAAAGCCATAAAACATTATCAACAGGGAAGCAGGAGTGGATACATTAATATCAAACGAATAATGAAACCTTGGAGGCCAGCTGATGTGTCTTACTTATAAGTATAATGTATGAGATTTGTTTAACACAAGTGAGTGAGTGCACATTCATGACGATAGATTCCTAAAACGTGAACTATCAGAAACACAAGGGACACTTAATTCTGTATAAAACACTAGCTTATAACAAACAGCAATAGGCCCATTCTGATCTTTTTACTTTATATTTTTATTAAGTTCTCCCTATGTCTTCTAACATCCCTACCCCCTCTTAAGGGACTTCGAGTTTGGGGATTTTTTAATCTATATTTCATAATAACATAGATACTTGGCAAGTTCTAAAGCAGAGCAAATAGCCCGGCAATTCATCAAATATATTTTATTTCATTTTATAGGTACATAAAAAGGAATACATTTTGCCCCCTGGCACAATTCTTTTATCTCTTATTCCTGTTTGGATCTCCCAATGACTTCAAAGAGAAATTTTTCTGGGAGATGTGAACAAGGTTTGTAATGTATAAATCTAAGTTTTAAATGTCAAGAAAGAAAATAACAATGATTCGCTTTTTTAAACTCTTCACCCAAGGATATGTTTTTATTAATTTTTAGAGAGAGAGGAAAAGAGAAAGAGAGAGGGAAACATTGATGGGAGAGAGAAACATCCTTCGGTTGCCTCCTGTAGGTACCTCCACCAAGGATTGAACCTGCAACCTAGGTATGTGCCTTGATCTGGAATAAAACCCAAAACCTTTTGGTGTCTAAGACAATGCTCCAACCAACTGAGTGGTCTGACCAGGGCATCATTTTTTTTTTTTTTTTTTTTTTAACTAATGAAGAAAGCCAATAAAAACAAAATAAGTTAAAAAACAAAACAAAAAAAGAAGACTCCTCTCACTACTAAAATCTCTTTGCCTTACTATAAAAGACAAACTTTCTAGTATTCATGCACCAATAATGTACAATTTGTACAATTCTGTGTTATATTAACAATTCTAAGTAGAACGATATTGTGATCTCCCAAAAGCCAGCAACTGAAATGTTCATTCTGAAGCAGCGCTGTTCTGTTCTCAATGCAATCGTGGGCATATTCCCTGCACTGTCTATGTCGCCACTAGCCTCATGTGCCTATTTCACAGTTGAAATGTGGCAGGTACAACTGAGAAACTAAAATTTCAATTTCCTTTAATTTTTACTTGACTAAAATTTAAATTTAAAAAGCCACATGTGTATCAGTTTTACCATATTGGACAGCACCTCCTAAAATTGGTGGTCTGCTGGGCAGGTGTGCAGTAAAATGTCAGACCAGTCTTAAGCTTATTGTTTAATGCTGGTGACAATACACGAGTAAAGGAATAAACAAAGAAGTTTCAAATGGGAACTGGTAAGAAAAAACGCATGCCACAGATTCATATCTCTATTTCTAAAAAATTTCAATAAGTTTTCAATACAATTTTTGTTAAAGGAGTTTTCCCCTTAAAATAAAAATTAACAAGGAGGTGTCATCCAATCAAGAAAATTGGCCCAGGGGGCCCTGATAGGAGGGCTTCAGTAAGCAGAGCAGGCTGTTTTCCTACTCTTTCTACTTTTTTTTGTCATTGTAGATAAATAATACTATATTCCTGCTTTAAGCAGTATGGCAATAGGCATAAAATACGCAATAATTTACTTAAACATGATTCATCCAGGTGATCCAAGCTGTCAAAAACACACATGGGTACAAATTAATATTGTGGGAAACATTTTCTTGTAATAATGTTAATATTAAATATTTATATTTTTCCTGTTAGTTTTAGAAATTTATTGATTGCCAATAAATGAAACTAATTATTACTTTTTTTCTTCTAGGTGCTGGTCACATGTTGTCATCTATGTCTTCCTGAACTTATCCTTCTTAATTAAATAGCTTCTTAACCTTTTCATTCTTTTTGCTGGGAGAGTGTGTGTGTGTGAGAGAGAGAGATGCTGCAGTAGAGAAGGCTTAAACTCACTTCTGAAGCAAATCCAGTAGTCTATAACTTTCAAGAAATAGTCTATAAAGAGATTAAAATATACAACATGCTATACTTAATCTACACAGGCTTTAGAAGTTCTGATTCCTTGAGAATTTCATAAAGAAGCATAATTGCCGTTGGCCTATTTTTATAATTATGTAATAAATGCATTAACCAGGTGAAACAGATATGTGAAAATATCTAAAGCATTTATAGTAGAAACTAAAATGAAAAGTTCAGTCCTTCTAGATCAAATAATCCCTCAAATTTTAATGTTAAAATTGAAAAATTACTTTAATCCATAGAACCAAAAATTTGCTGATCTCAGAGAAGGAACATAAAACTTCATATTCATTATGACCATGACAGTCAAATAAAATAATTTAATTCCTCAGAATGTTCTTATAAGGCAGATATATATTAGCCCCATTCTACAGAGGAAGAAACTGGTACCTATGAATATTAACTAAGTTGCCTGTATCACAGTAAGCAAGCTATAAATACTTTTGAGAGTAAAGACTGTCTTTTTCTTTTCTGAACCTACAGTACATAGTAGGAGAGTGACTGACATATCAAGAGTACACAGGATATGCCTCTTCACTTGAAATAGAGTATTGGAGCTGGGAATAAAAGTGAGCTTTTTGGCATTAAAACTCATCATCATTCCACTTCATTGTATAACTCTGTTGAATAAAGGGATACATTCTTTTTCCCATCACCATTCATCCCTTCTATGCCCTCTCCTACCTCCACCTCCTCCCCACAGTCACCACACTGCTGTCCATGTCCATGAGTTCTCTCTCTTTTATTTTTTATTTTTTGCTCATTCCCTCCACCACCACTCCCAACCCCCACCCCCACCAGAGCTGTGTGCCTGGTATCTATGAGTCTGTCCTGTACTTTGCTTGGTAGTTCAGTTTGTTCATTAAATTCCACATATGAGTGAAATCATATGGCAGTTGTCTTTCTCTGGCTGGCTTTTTCACTCAGCATAATGTGCTCTAAGTCCATCGATGCTGTTGCAAAGGGCTACTTATTTTTGTAAAAAACTATAGGTGTCTACAACATCTTAGATCCCTTTTGCTTAAACTTATTTAATGAGAAAATGCAATTTTGGTTTTCTGAAATGTATATTAACTATATTTAAAAAACAAACAAACACAAAACTAACTGAAATTAGGGGTCTAAGGTATGGGGGATGGAGGTAGAGGAGTCCAATAAATCAATCAGTTGAGGAAATAAGAAGCATAACCCCGTACCTAAAAGTGTTGTAAAGGAAAACAAAGATGAACAAAGCAATAGAAGAGCACAAGGAAAAAATTTGAATAAATAAGAAGTTGATACATGCAGAGAAATTCTCCAGGACATGCCTTTGAATCACAAATTCATGTGTCTTCTTGACAATGGACTTGGAGGCCTCTGCACTTGAGTGGCTTCCTGTGCATGTCAAAATCCTTTGTATCGTTTATAGCTCTCAACATGGTGTCTTATGAATAACAGGTGCCTGGTAAATGTAATCATATCTTGATTAATACCATGGACCTGCAGAAGGACCAGAGTAAACAGCTACATTACTCAAGGGAGTAAGGTATGGCTGCTGTTTAAAATAGCTTAAAATTAGATTTAGATTCACAAACTCATAATTAAATGTCTATTGTGGGTAAAACAGTGTATTTAGTGCGTAAGAGGAAAGCTTAGAAGCTTATATTAAGTTTACAGTTAATATATTTAAAAAATTATGAGTACTATAAATAAGATAAATATGAATATGTTTACCAAATCCTAGCATATCAGGAAAATAAAAAATGAGAGTCTCTAATAATATTAAGATAAATGGGTATTTTGTAAACCATGAGGTAACTTATTGAATTGGTTATCATATAAGGCTATAGAGTCTGAATATACAAATAGCTTAAGAATTCTATTAAATGATACACAATTGTTCATTATAAAAGATAAACAAGACATATTGGCAAAAAGATCCATATCTGGTGATGGTGATACAATGAGATTAACAAGGTCTTTTATAGAATAATCTTTGCTGCAATTCCAGTCAGAATCTAAGGCTGCATATCATGGGAGTGCCAGTTCTAATTTCCATGTTTCTGAGTTTCAAGTCTAAACCTACACTCTTTTGCAAAATACATATTCGTATCTGTGCCAAGGAGACTATGGTGGATACCGAATTCTAGTCTCTGTTTATTTTATAATAATTGAGTTGTAATTGGAAGTTATTACTCATCTAACCATGTTTTCCAGCACTCCCTATAGCTAAGTATGGTCATGTGACTGACTTCTGGACCATCTTGCACGTTAAATTCTTAACACTCTTTCCTGCTACCATTTTCTAGAGTCACATTGGAAACTTGAGTTGAAGATGTCAGAACTGCTTTCGAATGACTTCATGGAGCACAATCATTCATTGACCTGAAAAAGCTTATTTGGACCATTAAAATAAAAGTGTTTGTTTTACTTTATTCTTACATTACTGTATTCTTTAAGCCACTGAGTTATTTTTAGTTCTCTTGCAAAAGGCTTAAATTAATTACTACAGTAGCATATATCCAAGAGTTCAGTCTCAGGTTTATTTAGATTATCATCATTGAGTTGTTTCATTTATTCATTCAATTTCTATGTGTCTTCATTAACAAAATGAAAATTCCTAGAAGAGCAAATGATGAAAAATAGACTAGAGTTTACCTTTCAGGATATAAGATTAGATTTCAGAAATGACATAAAAAACAGAGTCAAACTTATATATGGGAATAATATTAACTCACCACCTCCCCAAAAGGGAAAAAGACTGACTATTATAGAAAGAAAATACCTAGTTACAATTATTCAACATCTCCATATGCACAGCTACTGTCAAATATCTCAATTCAAATTAAACCAAAAGGTTTTTGTGTAGATGAAAAAGTAAAGAAGTACAGAAAATACTATTTTAGCAAACTCTGAGTAGAGTAAGATCTTCCAATTTTCTGTTACTAAAAACTTAAATGGCTCAAACTCCAAGTCTGAAATCCTTCATATATTCTTAAATGGTTTGGAAATTTTAAATGTCAATTATCATCTCTTAGCTCAGCCAGGCATGGCTCAGAGGTTGAGCGTCAACCTAGGATCCAGGTGATGGGGGTTTGATTCCTGGTCAGGGCATATGCCCGGGTTGCGGGCTTGATATCCACTTGGGGGCATGCAGGAGGCAGCCGATCAATGACTCTCTCATCATTGATGTTTCTATCTCTCTCTCTCCTTCTCCTTTCCTCTTTCTGAAGTCAATAAAGATATATTTTTAAAAAATTATATCTTAAATACATCCAACATTATTACACATATTGGCATGATACTAAAGGTAAAAATATGAAAAATAAACATTGTTTCTAAATTTTATTTTGATATTATGAAACAGATTATGCAATTCATTGGATCTGTCCATTTAATATGAGTATCCAAATTCTTTGGCATTGAACTCTTATAAAAAAATTGAATAAATATATATTATGAATCAGTTTGCATTTAAATGCAGAGTTCAGCATTTATTTTATTTATTTATTTATTTACTTATTTATTTTAAATATATCTTTATTGATTTCAGAGAGAGGGAAGGAGAGGGAGAGAGAGAGACAAACATCAATGATGAGAGAGTCATTGATCAAGCCCGCAACCCGGGCATGTGCCCTGACCGGGAATCAAACCCCTATCGCCTGGATCCCAGGTCGACGCTCAACCGCTGAGCCATGCCCGGCCGGGCGCAGAGTTCAGTATTTAAAATAAATGTATGGTAAATAATTTTTTAGAATCATAAGACTACTTATTTTTGTGTATATATTTTGTGTGTGTATATATATAAGTTTTATAAAACAGAAATATATTTTCTTTACAATCCATATGCATGAGTAAAGGCAGGCATAATAAATATGCATAAAAGTAGAAAATAAGCAGAATTCCAACAAGGCAAGATGCGAACAACCTATATCTAACTAAATAGCTGTTGAATTGAAAAGTAAAACCAGAACAAAATAAAAGTCAATATTTAGTGTCAAGGATGTGAAGTATGAAGACACAAAGGAACATAAAAACTTATTAGTCACACACATACAAACACACACTGTTCATAGGTGCACTCAAAGACAAACAAAAGCCTTTGAATCTCTTTCTGTCTTTATTCTAGAGAAAATTTTATTTAAGTTTAAAAAAAGTCAATGTCAATGAAAAGATATGACCCAGGCAATAAGAAGCTTATCACTCAGGCAGGACTAAACTTACTTTAATTCCTTTGGGTTACAGCCATTAACATTTGCACATAAAACTTTCTATACAGATTATATGAGATGTTCCAATTCCAGACTTTGAAACAATCATAGATCATTAAGTTATACCTCTATTAAGCTAAAGGTTAAATAATTTTAAGAAAGTGACAGGAATTCTCTTAACATAATATCATTTTATAATTTAACTTTAAAAAGTCAAGTTTCCAAGATGAAACAGGGAAAAAATGAAAGAAGCAACACAATTATTCTACATTCTCTAAAGCAGATCTATGGGAAGGAGTTCAAAGTCATGAGCAAGGCAAGTTCAGTAATAAAAAAGCACGAAGGCTGAGTTTGATCTCTTCAGCTTTCTCAGTATAGCACAAGTTCAGTAATTTCTGAGCAAACAAAGAAGTGATCGATGCCAAAAATAATAATACAGCTTTGCATCATTGTTAGTGGTATGAACATTGATTAAGAAAATCCTGATTTCTTGATTTTTCCATTTACATACAGATAAATATATACATAATTTGTTACTAAAACTCTGAAATAGCATAAAAATACAAAAAGATGAAATAAAAATATTTTTCTAATAGCTATAAAACATGTACCAATTCATTGAGAAATTGATAGAGATTAAAAATGTATTTAAAATAATTACATCTTTATAGTTAAAAAATTGGAAGTTTTTCCATATAACTTTTCCATGTGAACCCCAAAATGATAAATATTTACTATATTCTTGTCCTTGGACTATTCTTCACATATGAGATCTTATTCATGCCTGTTAATATTCTTGGAATGGGCTGCACAATGGAATTTCCTCAGGTTAAAAGTTGCTTTCTTGTGAACAGAGTCACTGGGTTTTAGCCAAATGGTTGCTTTTAATTTATACACAATGTTTTCCATAGGTATTCAGTTGTATGCCAGTATTTCACAGAATCTGGGTTATCAAGTAACATTAATTATTTGGAAGTGTGAGAAAATTATTTGTTATGAATAATACAGCACCATAGATTAGGAGTGATTTACTTTAAAAGTACAAAGAGGACATACAGATGGCCAAGAGACACATGAGAAAATGCTCAACATCCCTAATCATCAGAGAGATGCAAACTAAAACCACAATGAGGTATCACTTCACACCTGTCAGAATGGTACCATCAACAAGTCAACAAACGACATGTGCTGGCGAGGGTGTGGAGAAAGGGGAACCCTAGTGCACTGCTGGTGGGGATGCAGACTGGTGCAGCCACTGTGGAAAACAGTATGGAGGTTCCTCAAAAAATTAGAAATGGAGCTGCCTTTTGAGCCAGTGATTCCACTCCTAGGAATGTATCCTAAGAATCCTGAAACACTAATCAGAAAGAATATATGCACCCCTATGTTCATAGCAGCACAGTTTATAATAGCTAAGATCTGGAAACAGCCCAAGTGCCCATCAGTAGATGAGTGGATAAAAACGCTGTGGCACATTCACACCATGGAATACTACACAGCTGTAAAGAAGGATCTCGTACCCTTTGGGACAGTATGGATGGACCTGGAGAATGTTATGCTAAGTGAAATAAGCCAGGCAGAGAAAGACAAACATCACATGATCTCAGTTATATGTGGAATGTAAAGAACTTAATAAACTGATGAACAGAATAGATTCAATGAATGGAAGCATGGATCAGACTGTCGAATGTCAGAGGGATGGAGGAGGGTGGGTGGATGGAGGTGGAGAGATTAACCAAAGAAATTATATGCATATATGCACAACCCAAGGACAGGGACAATGGTGTGAAGAAGGACTGGGGAGGGGGAGGGGACAGGGTGGAATGGGTCATTGGGGAGAAAAAGAGACATCAGTAATATTTTAAACAAAAATAAACAAAACCAACAAAAAAGTACATTGGAGTAGGTTCAAAGGTACTCCAGCATGGAAGTCATTCTCAACTTTCACTCAGATATATTTTCCTGAAGGGACTAGAAATAGGTGGAGTTAGAGCTGTCTCACAAAAACTCACTCACAGATTGAATGCATTCACTTGGATGTATCACAGTGGGGAAACTGGACCAAGGTTAGGGGTCTATACTATGACCACAGGACAAAAGAAAGAACAGCATTCCTTGCATCAAAGCACTATCTTTGTTAGCTTCTCAACAACATTGTTAATTTGCAAAAACAATATAGTATTTAATTTTTTTTAAGTAACACTAGGGATACTTGTTTCTATTCTTTACTAATGATGCCAAATCTTATTATTTAAAATTATTTAAATTATCCTGAAGAGGTGTTCCAATGACAATAAACTCATAATCATAGAGTACTAAAGTCAATATGGAGAGACGATGAGATTTTCAGTCAGAATACTTGTGTTCTAGCTATGATACAGAACAAAGGTCAATATTTGTACTTTAGTTCCTCTACCTAAAAATAACAAATATCTGCTATGTAAAGTATAATAATTTACATTCTTTTAAAACTTGTTTTCACTTAATTGCTCAGAGATCTCAGGTTTATTTAATCTTTTGAAGTCTCTATGCCTCATCTGTAAAATGGAAATCAATATCAGGACTTATCTCTCAGGCTTTTGAAAAACAGTGAAATCATGGCTGCAAATTGTTTAGAACAGTGTCTGCTGCAGAGTATTCCACCCACAAATATTAGGTAATGATAGTAGAATCATTTTTCTAACAACAATGGCAATTTATTTTCTGTTACCTTGAGGCCAGTCAGCTAGAATCCTCAGATGTGAGATCCAGAAAAAGCCTAGGCCCTAAGTAGCAACAATGAATTAAATTGAGACCCTGACGACCATATCCTATGTACTGGGATTGTCTCATTCATTCACAATATAAATTAACAGTAATTCTACATTCTTGACATAAGCTGGTGATAACTTTTCAGGTTGTGATGTGGCAAGAGGCATAACTGACTTTCAGAGAGAGAGAGGAAAGGAAGAGAAGAGGAGAGAGGAAAGGAGGGGAGGAGAGGAGAGAAGAAAAATATGAAGGGGTTTATAAGTAGCAGGAACTCCAAGCATGGATCCTGGAGACTGTGACAGGGCCAGGTAGCAGAAGTCACTGGTGACAGCTATTGAGACAGTCAGTAGTGAAGAGAGATCCATCGGGCCATGGCCCTGCCAAGGTAGGAGAGGTTGCCACTTACAAAAGAAAGGTGCCCAAGCACTCTCTCAAAGGCCTGGCACGCACATGCGGGGCATGCCCACTTGTTTGCAAACATTAGAGCCTTTGGAGGAAAAGTGACATGACCTGAGATCCCACTAGATATATCAACACACAACCCTTAAAAGCTTTTGAAAATTGGGTTGTGCAGATGACTCTAATGAGGGACAGAGCAACAGTGTGCTACAGACATACGTTTAGAAACATTTCGGAGAGGAGGAGAGTGAGAAGACAAAGAAAAAAGAAGAATTAGAATAGGGAGGAGAGGAGGAGAAGGGAGAGGGGAAGAAGGAGAGGGAGGGCGGGGGGCATGCATCGCACTGAGCGGATTCAGTGCGCTAACCGTTGCTTTAGTCAGTGTGGACGGCATTCAGGATTCCAGCATTCTAACTCTCGTGTATTCAGTAAGATCTATTATCCGGGTAGATCAACCATCCATAGTGCTAGAGGACTGAGGTTTACTGTTTAAAATGGCAGCACAAGCGTAAATTGACATTTTCATTTCCTCTGCGAATATGTCTCACAACTGACACCAACTGCTGTAAGGTGATGTTAGAGCACCATATAGTGGTTTCCTTCAATCAGCTTTCTGACCCTCTAATGTAGTAGTCACTGGAAGCTATAGAGGGAGTCTAGGTGCAAAAGAAGGGAAATACAGCTTTCAAGCCAGGTAAGCCAGGTAGTCAATACTTCATGGTTCCAATGGAGATGCTTAAAATAGCTTTACATAAGCTGACTCCTGAGCCTGATGTAGAGACTAAAATCATCACTGAAGTAGAAACCTATTTCAAGAAAAATTGTGACAATCTGAAGGGCATATGGTTGACAAAAGCAGTCAAGAGAAAAAGGAGTCCCTGAAACATATATTGGTAGTGACCACCAGGCATTGTGCTAGGGAGATGGTCTCATGTAAGACCAAAGGGAAGGTTTTACTGGAAAAGTACAGTTGCATTAAATTTAAGACAATGTCTTAGACTAATTCCATTAAATAAATCTACTCTTGGAATTCCTCCATTGCTAAGCAACATCCTGGCAATTTACTTTCCATTCAGTTTTCCATTGGAGAAAAATTATGAGTCAAGATAATTTAAATTGTTCCTGCCTGATTTAATGTTTGTTCGGGTGTTTTTTATTTGAGCTCAGTTACTGGAAACTCTGGTTTATATTGATAGCCAATATATTCATTGATCCTTCTGAACTTCAATTAAAAGTACATAGTAGGTATCTTTCAGAAAAAGAGTTGCTTATGTTGACTAGCTTGACAGAAAAGGGCCAGTATCTGTGTGACTTTTCTAATATTCACTTGAAGGTAGAATTCAAGATAAAGTGGATTCTAATAAATAGTGTTCAATACAGCTTTTTTTTCTGAAGTACTAAGTCTGTAGGAGTCAGTCTTATTTATGGAGCAATCTCTCCACAAAGATATTTAAAATGGCCCTCCCTTTTCTTCTTACTTTCTTCTCTAAACATTTATTGAAAGCCTTGTAACTATTTGATCCAAAAAGAGCTGATCCAGTGACAAAGAAGCATGGGACAGACTGACGAATCTCAGAGGGAAGGTAGGGGTGGGTGAGTGGGGGGGGGGAGATTAATGAAAGAATTTATATGCATAAATGCATAACCCAGGGACACAGACAAAAGTGTGGTGAAGGCTGGGGTGGGAGCCAAGTAGAAGGCCTGGGGTGGGGAAAAAAAGGGGGCATCTGTAATTCTCTCAACAATAGAGATACATTAAAAAAAGAAAACACAAAAAAGGGACTGCAGAGATTCCAAAGTCTGAGTTCTACGTCTACTCAGTCTAGTTGAGTGGACAGACTTGAAGGGTAATAATAGCAAAAAAGTGTGATAGTTGCTATGAAGAACAGTTATCAAATCAGCTCTTCAGTGGCAAAGACTAGGATGGAGAAAGATTTAGAGTCAAGGTTTCCATTTGAAACCTTGGATTTGAAAAGATCCCAGTCAAGGAAGATCTATTTTTAGTACAAAGCTTATCACTATAGTTACATTTCTGTATATTTATAACTTTTATTGTTTGTTGACATATTGGAAAATTATGGCTCTTCATTAAAAGTGTAAAATCCCCCCTCCCCCCAAATGGCAATAGTAGATACAATCAAAGGCACAAATAATAAAAGAAATTGAACTAAATTTATACCTCCTGCTGTTAGCCAGGTTTGCCAAACGAAAGTTTAAATTTATCCTTTTTGTATAAGACTAAGCATATATAACAAAGTTTTTAAAGTAATTCAGCCCTCATGAAACCTAATTTCCTACATTCCTGTAATGTCAATAAATTTCAAGATAAAGTGGTTTATTTCCTCTCTTCGGGGAAATGCGCTCTCTGCCAGTGAATAGGCATGCAGGATGTGACAAAGGAAATTCTCCCATAAAGTTATATCAACTCTTGGTCTAAGGAGAAAGTTTTACCCTTACATGAGACAATATTTTTAACAGTTTAGAAAGTTGGTTGGAAAGAATGACACAATTATAGATTTTAATCTATAATTTCAGAGAGTTTTCTTGATGAACTCTAAAAAGAATGCAAGAGAGTACCTGCTACCAAAAAGCAAGTATAAAAGAAACCCCTTGCTGACAAAGCAACTTTTTATCCCTCAGACATTATCTATGGCCTAGAGGAGATTTAACAGGCAAAATGTCACTGTACATCAAATATCTTCCTTCCAGAGCTTGTTTTATTACATCTTAATTTAAAACATAAATTAATGTCCTTAAAAGTAATAGAGTTAACAGGTAAATCAGATAGAAAAAAACAACCACAACCAGTTAATCCTATGCTGATTTTCATACTCAGGGAGATAATGCAAAAGATCAATGGGATTTCAGGAAAAAAATGTTAACATATGCAAGGTATGCCTCATCTCCCTTGTACATATTTGTATTTAATTTTCATAGAGAAGGACTTACATTTATATCTTCACTCAGAAGCAGACTCTGGTTAAAAATATCATCTTTATTAAATCTCAACTAGCCATCAAATAAACACGCACATTTCAAAGTAGTATCCCCACCCTGCAGGGTTCCAGTTAGGGAAATAATAAAGTGAAATATGAAAAAAAAAAAAAAGATTGTTCTTTGAAAGGAAGGGATCTAATTAAAAGGAGGCCCTAACAACTCCACGGATTAATTGGGAGCCAACTGAGATAATTGGACCTATGGGAGTATGATTACACTCATCATAAACTGCTTTTTTCACAAGTATAGGTTAAGTGCTTGATGCTTTAATTGAGTGTAGCACTACAATGAAAATAGAGATAATACAGAAAAATTCATATTTGGAAATGCAATCTCCTCAAGTTCTCTGGCATCATTAAAAGCTTTTCCCACCCCCCCCCCCCCACAGATACAATTCTCTAGGTTTCTTGGAGCCACTTTGGTTACAATCCTATCAAGCAATATATACTTATGCTATTAAAAGTTGATCTGCAGACCATATGTAGAAATTCAACAAGATCACATCACACATCACTCTGTGATTGAAGTTAAAATGGGCTGCCTTTTTTTGGAAGATGATATCTTTAAAAGTCTACTGCAATAAACACTGGCTTTCAATTAGATGATCTTCCAGGAAACAAAACCACATAATTGTGGTGCCTCAGGGAATCTTATCTGGTCAAACTCTCTATTTTTATGGTTGAAGTGTCCACATGAAGACAATGGTTGAAAATTCTAGAAAAGAGCTAGGTCTTTACTGGGGTTAGGAGGTGTGGGGGCTCATTTGGTGAGAGTATTTCCTTTTAAAAATAAATGACTGAGAAACCAAAAGTCATTTGCATACACCTAAACACCTTGTGATTTTATAATATTTTAAAAACAAAATCTCTATTTAAGGGAAGTGTGGAGCTGGTAAAACGAGAATCACTCCACTTGCACTGGGAAATGGGGTTGCTTGTGAAGCTATTCAAGTTTGCTAGGTAAAAAGGCAGAAACAATATTACTGTAGACAGAATAAGTATTAATCATTTATATCCCCTAAGTAAGAGCATAGAATAGGCTGCCCTCGCAGTCACCGTGTTCCTCCAACAAAGACCACAGATTCCACCAGGGAGCTTCTCCTACTGTAACAATAGATCTTTTCTCTCCCACATCCTGCCAAACTCTTCCTTCAGTGGCCCTTCAAGCATAAACCCACACTTGCCCCCCCCTTGTCTGTTTTAAACACTAAAGCCAAAGAAACTTTTTAAAAATATAAATATGGGCATTTACACATCCTGAATTCTTAACCTGAGCTACAAAACACAATAGGTCTTGGCTGCTCCCTATCACCCCAGTTTCACCTAAATGACCGCCTACTTATCCTTCCAGACTGAACCTAAACATCACATTCTATCTACATTCACACCCCTATTGTATTCCTGTACTTGTCCATAGCAGTCATTTGAATTTTGATAATTTGTTTAATTAGCGTTTGACTCACAGGAGAATACCGATGATTTCTTTCCTTACTTCTTTATATCTCTCCCTCCCATGTTCCTGCCATTCCACCCTCTCTCCCTCCCACCCTTCTCTTCCTTCCTTCCTTCCTTCCTTGTCTTCAGTCTTTATCATTCAGTCTTTTCTTTCAGTTCATTTTCTTCACAAATATTTACAAAGTGTTTGCCATGGTCCTTGTCCTCCTGGGTATTACATTTTGATAGGAAAGGCATATATTAAACCATTAACTGTAATACTAATCATTTAATTATGATCATGATAAGTGCCAGGACAAAATTCAAGGCCATATACCACCTTCACTGTGCTAACATCAGAACCAACAATAGAAACTGGCGGATACTGGACCTGCCATAAGGCAAGGAAGCAGCATAGAGTTTTGATAAAGAACATTGGTAATGCTCTGAGTAATCACTGAATTCAAATATTGGACTCTGCATTTTGTTACCTATGGACACCAGGAAAATTGATTTATGCCTATTTCCTAATTATAGATGAGACTTACAAAATCTTCCCTTTGTAATTAAATGAGAAAAAAGTTACATAAATCACTGAGAAGAGAAACTGATAAGCACATAGAGTTAGCGTTATGGTAGTATTTTTAGAAAGGCAAAGATAGCTTGGACTACGTATATAGATTTGTAAGAAAAGGAAGAACAACAAAATCAAAAATAGCTTATAGCTTTTCTATTTTTAGGAGATCACAATTTAAATTAACCATAAGGAAAACCTCACAAAAATATGGAATCACTGATTTTAAGCACCAGGCATAAGGTAGCAAACATTCTGGCACAGGAATTTTAAAATATATTGTATCAGCTTTAGAAATATAGCTTTCTGTACAAGAAGACACCTGGCAAATGCAATAAAGCAGCTTTATTAATACAGTACATTGCATGCATAAATCTGATCAGATTTGCTCTAGCAGTCATCCTGTGCGCCTCCAGACACCTGCAGTAGGTAAAGAAATCATGTTTCCATACGACTGTAAAACTCCCATCCTTTGTGGCCTCTGCTGCCTCTTAATTTGCCATCCAAGGTTAAGTCATACCTCTTTATTAGTGGCAGGCTTTGTTGACATGCCAGTTTTCAATTTCTAGCTTATTGTTGCCTCATTTATAAAATTATTTTTGGAAGTTTTTATATTTAGTAAACTGTGAGCAAATGAAAGCTGTGCATTATTCTTTTATATGATAGATTCTATTACTGAAATGTTTGCTTGAATTGTCCCTGAGAAAATTACACCAATCAGAAATATTATTTGTCTTTTAATTTTCCGTATTTTGTACCATGTAAACATATATAAATAAATGACTCATAACATGGTTTTAATCTTTATTTACATAATGTCACAAATGTTCAGATATAGGTATAACTGAACATTTTAATAAAATGATAAAAAATAAAACCATGAAAATGTTAAAGTTAATCTTGTAAGTTAGAAATACTATACTTTGGTTGTTCATTCTCAAATATCAAATTATATGCCATTTTAGTACAGCATCACAAAGCATAATAATGCCTTAGGACTATCAATATTTATACTTGCATGTTAGTCATTGTTCTTTCTCTTCTATCTATGCACAGATTCACATTCTTTGGTGGAAAGTAAGCCAGGGAAAAAAGTCTCAAAAAAATAGTTTCAGTCATTTAAATTTAGTTGATTACAAAAGGGTGCCAGCAACCATTTTAACTTTAGCTTGATTTGACATGAACTGAACAAATTAAACAAAATGTATAAAGTTGTAGAATTTCACTCTTTATGGAAATATGAAATATGCATTTAACCACATGGAGCTGGTGTGTCACCCCTGTATGACTGTTACCATCACATCAAATACAAAAGGAAACGATATGTGTCGTCAGTGCTCTCCAATAGAACTTTCTTCAATGGGAAATGTTCTATATCTGTGCTGTCCAATATGGTATCCTCCAGCCACATGTGGCTATTGAGCACCTACAATGTGCATACTGTGACCAAGAAACTGAATTTTTTATTGCATTCAATTTTAATTAATTTAAATCTAAATAGCCACATATAGTGTCTATCAAACTGAATGGCAGAAGATGATCTGAATAATTGTCCTTGCACTTATTCCTGTAATTTCTTAAATTAGCATTTTCATCAAGAAACAAGACAAATATGTCCAAATATATTCATAATAATCTGTTTCAAGCTGCAGAAGATGACTCTTCCTGAGTCTCTTTAGTTCTATTCCTAAGGGACTGAAGATCACAGAAGACAGACTTGCTATTATGAGAACTAAAGTCTGACTCACCCCATCTATACCTGGGGGAATAAAAAGCCACCTTGCAAACCTAAGGTGTTTGCACTGTCCCTGTATGAATCACCGTCTGCTTTTGTGATGAGAGGAAGAAGGTAGCTCCCAAACGTATGGCTTATCAAGGTGCAAAAGAAAGAGGGGGGAAATGATGGAGTCACTTCTTTTTTCTGCTCATTCACTAGATTTTCACTCTGGGGGAAAGTCATCAGCAAATTTTAAAAGATATGTAACATATTTCCAAAGCATGTAAAGTGGACAGATTGAGGATGTCCTGCCAAATATAATGCACTGTGCTTATATTTTAGTCCTAATTGTTCTATAAAAGAAGCTTATGTATTTATTGTGCTTCATCAAGGTACCAACACTTGGGCATTGTTCAGCCCTAGAGTTTTCACACCGATCCCACGAGGTGATTTAGAATACCCTAAATGACGTATTGTTATTATCACCTCAGCATTAGAGTGGCCTAGAATCAAGTAAAATCTGTGCTCAGTGGGCAATAATTCTACTGTGTATAATTACAATTACCCACACCCTTCTAACTTTTAGCCAATGTTCATATTCACTCACCTTCAATCACACAGCTTTGTTTTATGTACTCAATTTTGGGCCCTCGGCTTCCTGGGAAACTTTTCCATTTACCATCAATTAGCTTGTTACTTTTCCTCACTTGAATTTGGTTATTATTTTCTAAGTATATGACATTGGAATCCTTTATAATTATCAGCTTCTATCTGCATGCTGATGAAGTTATTATTTTTTATGCTGATAACGTTTTACAAAGGGAAACCCCATTTACCTGAGCAGTTTTGATTTACAGATTATGAACTCACTCAATTTTTCTTTCAAAAGTGACATAACATTTGTTTTGTAAAAGAATGACTTTTGAAGAATAAGAAATAAAATAAAGAGATTTATCAGTGTTTCAGAAAGTAGGGCATGGATGTGGTAAAATTAAATCACTTTACATTTTCAATATGCCTCATGTTGCTTCCAGATTTGGGTAGAGTGTGTATAATTTATTTCCTAAAATGGGACCCTTTTGAGGACAAAATAAGACTCTTTTAATAATTAAACTGGGGCAACAGGCATGCATGGGAACTTCCCCAAGCAAACCAGAACACAGTGACCCTAGATTTAAGAATTTAAGAATGTGTAGATAGGCCCTGGCCAGGTGCCCAGTTGGTTAAGGTGTTATCATAATATGCCAAGGTTGCAGGTTCAGTCTTGGTCAGGGCACATTCAGGAATAAACTAGTGAATGCATAAATAAGTGGAGCAACAAATCAATGTTGTTGCTTTTCTCTTTTTTTCCCTTCCTCTCTCTCTAAAATCAATCAATAAAAATTTAATTAAAATAAGAATGCTTAGTCATGGAATTCACTTTAGATGGAGCCTAATACTTTGGAATATAGTAACCCAAGCCTTTCCTGAAGTGAGAGGAGACCCGAGCTGTCCTGTGCTACAAGGGGGTTCATCAGTCTAGCAGGCTGGAGACCCCCTGACCCTCCCCCCATTCTTATCTCAAGTCTCCTGATACATTCCCATTGCTCAGGATCTTACTGTTTACCTTATTCTCCAAAACGTGTTTACAAAAGTGCATTTTAAAAGCCTCTCTATTCTTCAAGCTCCTACTTAAATATTTTGCTATAGACTCAAAGTTAGTTTCCTCCCCAAATTCATATGTTGAAACCTAAGCCCCAATATGATGGTATTTGGAGGTGAGAACACTGGGAGGTGAGTCATGGAGATGGAGCCCTCATGAATGGCGTAAGAAACTCCAAAGAGCTCCTAAAAGATTGCTGTCTATTAACAAGGAGATAAGCTCTTATCAGACAATGAATCTCACCAGACACTGGATCTGCTGACACCTTAGTCATGGACCTTCATCCCTCTAGAATTGTGAAAAATAAATGTTTGTTGTTCATAAGCCACCCAGGGTACCCCAGTGTCTGGTAATTTTGCTACAGAAGTCCAACCAGACAATGGCAGATTATTTTCTCCCTGATATCATCTCCAGGAACATATGTGCAAATACTTCCTTATTTTACCTCTCGTTTTAATTAAAGTACGTTCCTCCATGTTGAAGATAATTATTTATATATCATTCCTCCACAATGGCAGGAGTGATGCTGTTTCCATGTTAGACTCACCATGGTTCCTGTCACAGTGTACTGTCATATAGTGTCTATTGAGTTGACTAAAGTGATTACTGAAGAGGAAATTGAGAAAGTTTGTAATTATGTGGGAATTACACTACAGGTATATTACTAACCCCACTTATCATCTACTATGTGCCCATAGCTGTGATGAATGTTCTGAAATAGAATTTTACATCAGTCTAAACTACCCATACCTAACATACCAATGAAGCTGAGGCTCAAATAAAATTTTTTCTTAGGTCTCCCCACAATAGAATATAAATCCAGGGGGGGAAAGTGACTTTTGTTCAGTTCAGTCCTTTATCCCCAGTGTCTAGAACAGTGGCTACCACAGAGTAGTTGATCAGTAAATTTTTTTGACTGAATAAATTCAAAATGTTTTTGCTTTTTACTACATGGCATGCAGGTTAAAAGACCAATAAAACCTTAACTGAAGTAATAACATGAAGCTATAATTATGAAATTTTAGGCCATGTTACAAATGACAGAGGGCTAGAAATTTCAAAAGAATTTGTCATTCTAACTTCCCCACAAGTAATATTTTGTGAAGCAGCTAATTTTAAGTAGCATAAAACTGAGCAGGACTTGCTAGAGATAGGTATATCTTTTATTTTAAAATAATTATGGGGGGAAAAACTCCTATTTCTAATTGGGCCAAGTGATCACACTGATTTTATTTAAGTATTATTTGATTTTATTCAAATTAGGATTTAATGAAAGTTAGCTAACAAACAGAAAATGACTTTTGTATTATTAGCTCTGTGCATGTCAAATCACCCCACATCCTGCCCTTACGGGAGACAACTGCACTAGGATTCACCTCTTTCAGGGCAAAGTCAAAACATGGATTTAATCCAACTTTTAATCAGCTGTACAGATGGGTTTATTTCACAAATACACTATGCTGCACAGATGGAAGTTCCTGAATGCCTGACAAGGTGTTAAAACTGCTACTGATATTACAAAGGAATTAAAAATCAGCATAGGAAGGTATAATTAGTAGGGGCTTGGTCTCTGAAGAGTGTATTAGCTTAGCACTTATATTTTGTCCTTGGCAAGAAAAGAAAACATATTTCCAAAAAATAATTTAAAGTACACGTTAGCTTGACATGATCTCAGGTTTTACATAAAATATTTTCTGGCCATGTAAGGACTTAGTAACTTAAGTAAACTAAACTGGTAGAATATATGAATTTATGTACTTGAAAAGTGTTTCAGAGAACTGACTTTTTAAAATGACATCCTATCTGAAATACAATTACAAAAGCCATACATCAATCATGAAGCTGCTACATAGGGTATGGACATATTTCAGTTAAATATTAAGCTATTTCAATAAAATAAATCACATAATAATCAGCTTAGGATGAAATGGCTGCATTATAGGCCTCAAACAATCAACAGCCTCTAGGCACTATTCGAAAATTTGCTGTAAACACCTGTGGTTCTTTATTATGAGCTTATTTTCTTCATGGGAAAGAACTAGTAAGGAGCTGTTTCTATTCTTTTGCTCAAGTAAATCCCAATATATTTAATTTCCTGGATTCAGAATTTAGTATTTTAATTTTTTTAACAATATCATCTTGTATCACATCACATCTTACATTCTTAACATTATATCTCATTATATCTTACTTTTTTCCCTCCCATCTCTATTTCCTCCCCTCCAACAACTGCAAGTATTAAGAGTTTGTATTCATTCTATTTGTAAAATGGCAAATTCTTAATTTCTACAAATTAATAATAGAAAAAAATTTAATGGCATAGGCACAATTAACATATATTATTTCCTAGTCCAATAAAATAACTAAAAAAACAAAGAGAGTTTAGGAAGAAGGCTGTCAGCTGGTTGATTTGTTTATTGGGAAGGGGGTATGACTGCAGGCTAATGACATCAATCACGGTAATCTCTAAAACCAGGTTGTCCAATATGGTAGACCAGTTGCCACAGTGGCTATTGAATACTTGGAATGTGATTAGTTCAAGATGAAATGTGCTCAAAAAATAAAACATACATTAGATTTCCAAAAAAAAAAAAAATTAATATACCTTACTAATATTTTTATTTCATGTTGAAGTGATAATGTTTTAGACATATGGGATTAATGAAATATGTTGTTAAAATTAATTATATAGCAAATGGATTAACATTTATTCCTCCCATTTCCTTTCACTTTTGTTGAGAGAGCTACTGGAAAGTTTAAAATTACATTTGTGGCTTGAACTTGTGGTTCACATTGTATTTCTACTGCACAGCACCAGTCTAGGATTTATTTAGAGAGAGCATCTCAAATAGGGGAGTGTGTCCTGCAAGAGGTAATTACACATAACTTCAGTCAGATAAATAAGCTTTCGTTTCTGTCAAATGGTAATGGATATTATTAATATTTCTAAATTAATGACCCACTATACAGCTATGGCTCATTTAACGTAAATTAATCTAAACAATTTCACATTTACATGTTTTAGTTTTGCTCTTCCCATTGCAGAATGCAAACTCTTTCTGAAGCAGCAGGCTAGTCCAGGACTAGAATCAAAGCAGCTCCATAGGCCATTTAATTCTCTGAAGGGAGGTATACGTGGTCTTACTCACTCCATGGGTTTCTGTTTCTCTCTGCATGCAGCCCCTGGCTTTTTCCTCTAGTCCATGCTTTCATGACTCCCTGTACTGTTTTATTCTTTGTCCCTCTAAGCTTTGGCCAGTTTATGGCCCCAGAGGGCTGCCCTCCAGCCTCTCTCTGCATGTATATATTTCTGCCTTTGTTCTCAGTATTCTCAGTGAATTCCCTTTTTATTTTACAATTCACATTCCCTAGACAGAGAATCTGATTGTCCTCACTCATCTTGTCATGCTCTGCCATAGCTCAGAGGTGACTGACTAGCCTCTGTATGCTGCAAGGACAAGGTCACCTGAAAAAAAACTAGACAACTAGATCATACCTTAGCCCAGGCTATGAGCAGAGTAATTCCCCTCAAAAGTGACATGCAAAGGCAAGTATATCCTAAACAATTTCATGCACAATAGAAGAACTGAAACAAACATAATTGAAACTAACAATCGGTGCCCCTACAAAAATCAGAATCTTTAATGTTTGCCAAGAACATGAATAGAAGTTAATGGTTATTATTTAATTCATTCGAGTAAATTTAAGAAAAAACCCAGAAAACAAACAATGAAAAACTCCAAATATATTACTGAATGAAGGAAAAAAATGGAGATAATCATACTCCTATATAATTCTTAGCAATGGTAATTTTTCATTTGACATATATGTTTTCTCCTAAAAGTTATCACCCCTTCATCCCTATAAATTTTCTGACTTACTTTAAGTACAACACAGCAATATTGAAATATCTTGAGTATTATCAACCTGTATGGATATTGCATATTTATCCCTTTTAAATTAATTAATTTATTTAAATTTTATTGAATTTATTGAGGTGATAATTGTTAATAAAATTATACAGGTTTCAAGTGTACAACTCTATGATATGTCATCTATTGTATCTGCATTCACCACCCAAAGTAAAGTCTCCTTCATCTCCATTTATATACCCTTTACCCTCTGCTACCTCTGTTCCCTTTCCCTCAGGTAATCCCCACACTGTTGTCTGTTTTTATTTTCTTTGCTTAATCCCCTCACCTTTTTTATCTAGCCCCCTAACACCCTTTCCCTCTGACAGCTGGCAGTCTGTTCTCTATCTCTATGAGTCTGTTTCTATTTTGTTAGTTTATTTTGCTCATTAGATTCTACATATGAGTGAAATCATATGGTACTTGTCTTCCTCTGAGTGGCTTATTTCACTTAGCACAATAATCTCCAGATCCATCCAAGGTGTCCCAAAAGGTTAAGATTACCTTCTTTTTTAACTGCCTAGTAGTATTCCATGGTGTAAATGTCCTATAGCTTTTTTATCCACTTGTCTACTGATGCATACTTGGGCTGCTTCCAAATCTTGGTTATTGTAAATAAAACTGAAATGACTACAGGGGTGCATATATTCTTTCAAATTAGTGTTTTGGCTTTCTTCAGATATATTCCCAGGAGTGATATCACTGGGTCATAAGACAATTACATTTTTTTTTAATTTTTGAGGAAACTCCATACTGTTTTGTACAGTGGCTGCACCAGTTTGCATTTCCACCTACAGTGTAAACGGGTTCCATTTTCTCCACACCCTCCCCAGCACTTGTTATTTGTTGATTTGTTGATGGAGCCATTCTGACAGGTGTGAGATGGTACCTCATTGTGGTTTTAATTTGCATCTCTCTGATGAGTAGTGATTTTGAACATCTTTTCACATGCCTATGAATTTATTTTTAATGATTGTTGTATCATTGAATATACTTTAATTTCATCTAAAGTCTGAAGTAACATGGTGGGGCAAAGTACATTTACAGTTGTTTATATGAAAAATAATATAAGAATTGATAAATAGTCATACAAGATGAAACTGTGTATTTTTCATATTCACAACTGTAAACCTACTTTTGCCCCACCTTGTATAATAGAACAAAACTCCAATTTCAAAATGCTTACAGTGGGATTATATAATTGAAAACTTTAAAAAAGTTCAGAATAAACAAATTTTATTAAGAAAAGGATACTGGTATCGATAGTAAGAATCAATAGCAAGTAGATATTTAATTATACTGAAAAAGGTGCTGGTTTCCTGCCCCAACACCCATTCTTCTCTTCCCTCTTCATAATAGTACTGTAATGTTTAGTTAGCACATTGCCACACTGCCAGTGTACATGAAAGGCTAGGCCTGCCAGTATCCCTTGCATCTAGATATACTAGGTGCCTAAATTTGGGCCAATGGGGATATCAGCAAAAAGGTGTGAGGCAACTGGAAAGTCTTCAGTACAGGGATTAGATTCACCCATTTTCCTTCCTTTGAGTTTCTGGTTACCTGGAATGAAGAAATGCAATCTCACATTCTAACAAATTTTTATGAACTGCAGTGAACTTCAGAGCAAAATCCATATGTCAAGATGTTGTAGCAGGCTGCTGAGCACACCAAGAAGCAATTTAGAAACCCTGGACCACCCATCACCAGGCCTGATTTATGTGCAGATATGTAAACCTTGATATGTTTTAAGTGACTCTTATTTTGTCATTTTCTATTGCATGCATTGAACCTAATCCTTACTGATAGAGTATTACTAATGTTGAAGTCATGTTCTTACTTTGCCTCATACAAGCATTTCTACCAAGGTTTGTTAATGTAAAACTCTTCCATAGATGTCTCCATAAACATTGCACTTAAAAAAGAAAAAAGAAAAAACCAGCAGCAACTTTCAATTCAGGCCAACAATTATTTTATTAATACAAAATAGACTGCAAATAACATCTTTATATAAAAGGTTAGTTAAAGCATATTTCTGATGTTCATACATAATCTAAGAAAAAGTCATACTCAATTACAATGTTCATACTTTCATAAACTATAGGTAACCTCTAAGTAATAAACATCTATTTTAATAATTTTTAAAACTTATTAAAGGGCTTTACTGCATACTATCCTTCCCTTATTTTTCATTATTGAAACTCCTCTTTAGTATTTCTACTGTATTAAAATTTATAATTCTAAAACACATAAAAATACTCTCTTGTAATTTTTCTCTTAAAAGATAAGATGACACGAACTATATTTTTACATCTGCTTTATTCAGTTAGCAGCTTCATTAGCTATGACATTAAATATTCTTCAATAGTAGGGATATCAGTCCTTCTCGAGTTGTCATATTTTATATGTCCATTTATCTATCATTGGATAGTACAGGTTTGTCTAATGCTTTACTATAATACACTGTGGTAACAAAACCCAAATCTATGTCTGTATCATCATTTATGCCTTTGGAAAATTGGTGAGTGGATTTTTGAGTTAGAAGACATGAGTATTTTTAATACTAGTGATGAATGTTTTCAAACTTATCTCTTGGAAGAGTGCATTATTTTAGTCTCCTTCACTGAGGCTTTGCCCAACTAGATCACTTAATTATTTTTACATTTTACTAACAATAATTTTGATTTTACTTGCACTTATTTGATTAATAAATTTCTTTGTTTTTAATATGGAGAGGCAGAGCTTTCCTAGAAACATTCGTCTCAGAGAGCATATATCTGTCAAGGCAAGAACGATGCTGCTTTTAGTCTGCTTCAGAAAATTTCACTCTATTGGCAGGTGACAGGACACCAGCAACATGATGGTGAAATTTCTATGTATCTACCATTCTGATCTACTTCCTCCTATTCTATAATCTAAATGAAAGCTGCTGGCAAAATGTGAGTATTAATCCCCTGACACTTCACCCTTTTCCTCAATCAAGAGGCATCATTGAACAGGCCATGTGTGAAACATCCTGCATCAGGACTTTCTCTCAGTGATTACTGTTGAGGTTTTGTGGTTTCTACCAAAGGGAAAAAATATCTAACACTTGAGACTGTCATTTATCTAGCTCATAGAAACTAGGGAGAGAAAGCAATGATCAGTTTTGGAGTTTAGAAATAATGATAATTTTCATCATAGAGCATTGCCCAGGTATTAGATTATTACTTCATGTTAAGTTATCTCATTTAATTTCTTAGTTCCTTATGAAGCAAAGTTTTAATGTGTACCTATATTGCTCTGAGGGCCTAATCAATGTTTTCTTTGTCACACAGCTAATTAGCCCCAGTGGTAAGTTGATTGAATGGCCAATATTCATTTCTCCTTCTCTTAATTATAGAACCCTGGTATTGAGGTGTCTGCCTGTGCTACATTCAGCCACATGCATCAAGGACAGCTGGGCACAAAGTTAAGCTCCAGAAAGTAAATCCTCATGAGAATCAGCCACATGGATTACACTGGAGGCTGCTCCTGATCAGTCATTAGACCCATATAAGCTGGTTCAACAGGATCAAAGAAGACCTAAGCTCCATGTTGGAGAAGAGGTTTGCTGTTATAGAATCTTGCATATGATAAAAAAAAAAGGAAAAAAAATGTCTTAAATTGTCACTTGCATCCATCTTGTAACTATGAGGGGCACTAGAATGACACTGATGCTCACTGGCACAATTTAGAAGTTCTGGATTCCTCAGTGACATTATTGAGCCAGTGATCTAATTATATCATGATAAGCAAAGTGCAGATTTTCTTCTTTTGAAAAGAGCCAGTTGGAGTCATGATTTCTACTACTTGCAGCTTAAATCATCCAGTTTGTTTCTTTGGCCCATCAGAGGCAACAACCACTGTCTTTCAACTTCTCTAACCTTCTGGAAAGTTGGGCTAGCTTCCTTTAGGGGAAATCTCATTTGGGTAAAAATATGATTTAAATTCAGCAAATAGCTTAAGTGGCAAACACTTAGATTAAGTGGGAAACACTGAGTATAAAGAGACAGTAAATAAAAAGTAAAGTTATTTATAGCTGAGAAAATTTTACCATGATTAAATGTTAAGAAAATACTAAATTTGTATTTGCTGCTTTATTTTAGTTATTATTAAATAATGTTCTAAACTGTAACCTAGCTTGTCTTTAAAATTACCTGGAAATTTGCTTTTCCCCCAACCAGTTAGGGACCTGGACACTGCTGGGGAATATATGGCTTCTATATTACCAACACACAATAATAAAGTCTTTCATAATAAGGCATGTTAAGAAAATTTAACCTTCTTTTTAAAAAAGATGTATTATTCAAACTATAAAGATATATACAACATCATTTTTTCTCTCTCTTCATTTTGGCACATGTTTGAAGTAGAGCAATACCATGGACGCAAGACACCCAGACTTGGGTTTAAATCTTTGTTCACCATATTACTATTTGGCAACCTTAGATAAGTTATTTGATTAATTTGCATATCGCCTTCCTCATCTGTAATATGGTAATGATAATATACGTGTCATAAAGATGTGACTGTTAAGCTGAGTCATTTAATGATGCCTGGTACATTCAGCCTCTCCCTATTGTTCTAAAGTTAAATCTTGGAGTTGCTTGCCAGCTCACTGACTTCCCCTCTTAATTTCAAGCTGAAATTTAGTATGTTATCTCCCAGGATACAAAAAGAAACAGTATTTTTAAAAAATCTTCCTGGAATTCAAGTCAATTATCTTAAAGGCTCAAGAGAAAAATCAAAACAAAATAAAGCAAAATATCCCAGCAAACTAAATTCGTGTTACTACTGTCTCCACAGCAGTCTTATTGTATGAAATCAATAGTTAATTCCTGCTGTTTTACCTGTTTAGACTTTTCTTGTTTCTGGCAACACAGGACACAGTCAGGGTTTCCTAGAGATAAGACTTCCATTTTGACTAGCACGACCAGAATTCCTCTACTTTTCTACAAATCGTCTGGACTTTAAAAATCTTTCTGCCCTTTTTCCTTTCCCGGCCTTCACCAGGAAGGTTCAGCAAATTCCAAACACTCAGGCAACAGTCACCACAAGCATCTCCCATTTATGAGCACTCTGCATGTGTCAGATCTAAACTGAGACATTTATAGGTGCTGTGCCATCTAATCCTCACAAAGTCCTTGTGGCTTAGGGGTAATTCAGACCCTGAGGAACTTGCTCAAGTTCAGCTGGGTGACATCTGGCAAAGCCGAGATGTGTGTAAATGTCTGTATGACTCCATAGCCCAGACTTTCAACCAGCACTCTTCTATCTCAAGGCAATCTCCAAGGTGGCTTGCAGTTCCCATTAGCAGGGCTATTTAGCGTTGCAAGAATTTTATTTCAACCAGCGCATGCTGTTCAAGGGTATATTGAAGTGATTCTTTCCTTTGCAATTGGGCAAACTTAAATTTTCACCCCCAGCTTATCAAAATAGGCCCCACACAGCAAGGAACTAATCTACCCACAGTGATTTTTTTTTCATGTAGGAAGTCTTTTGCTGAGAACCTAGCCTTAACTTGCAGAGCAACTAAAGCTACTTTCAGACTCCAAAATGGATCACGTATGTTTTTCTGGCCCTTTATTCTCCATTAGAAAAGCAAAAATTAAGACTGTAACTTCTTCCCAGCACTCTGTATTCCTCTTTCCTATTTTATTGGTCTTGCTAACAATTGCTGCCTTCTAATATACCACAGAATTTACTTGCTTCTTCTGTTCATTATCTGGCCTCCCTCACAAAATGCAGGTTCCATGAGGACAGAATTTTTGTCAGTGTTGTCTGCTGCTACACCCTCCACATCTGGAGCAATATCTAGCATATACTAAGTGCTTAACAATTATTTGCTAAATTAATGAGTAAACAAAAATGAACAGTGAACAGATGTGTTTATTCTTCAGGAAAGAATTCTGTTCATTTTGAGTAATGCTGAAGTCTACAGTACTGTTATGAACCACGCTTGTTTCCAGGGAACCTATCTCAAAGTAGAATGACTGAACTGTAGGATATTTACTGGGCAATGTTAAACTGTTTTTAAAGTGGCTCTACCAATTTTTGTTTCCATAATGAAGAATTTCATTGAAGCTATATTCAGAACTCTTGGTATTGTCAGCCTTTTTAATTTTTTTTTCAGTCTGATAGATGTGAAATGGTATTTCACTGTAGTTTTACTGGCATTTCCCTGGTGCACATCATTTCATATAGCCATAAACCTTTATTCTTTCTCTTCTGTAAAATTATTTTGCCAATTTTTACCCAATAAATTATTGGGTATTATTTATTGATTCGTAAGAGTTCACTATATACTTTGCACAGTAATCATTCATAAATTAAGTAGTTAATGGTTTGACTTTTTAAAAATTTTTTGGTGACCTCAAAAATTATTTATTGTAGTTGAATTTATTAGCCTTTTCTGCATGATTTATAATTTTTGCCCGTTATAAAGATTCCTGTGACACAGAGATATATTTCTGTGTTGACTCCTAAATGTTTACTAGTTTTGATTCACATATATTGTTCTTTAATGTACCTGGGGTTTATTTTTACATTTGGTGTGAGGCAGGGATCTATTTAATGCTTTTATTCAAATGAATAAGCAGCTCTCCCCATCAATGTTTATTGAAATTTCTATCCTTCACCCAATGATATGCAATGCCACTTCTCTCAAATATTAGAAATTCCTGTTTATTTTTCATGTGCCCAATTTCATATATAATTCTAAACAATATTCTTTCATATCGTCAAAAATCTTTAGGCATATTTAATATGTGAAACTTTGTACAGGATTAAAAAAGAAATCTAAATCACTCAGGAGCCTAATTATCTAAGCTGTTTTAAAAATTGTATTTTGTCTTAGCCAGTTGCTGTAGCTCTCTGTTGGTGTTAAATTTCAATAAATAATCAATCAGACATAAGGTAGGAAAGTTAATACTCAAATGTGAGACAATTTCTAAATAGGCAATTTACTATTACTATGCAAATTCTCCAATTCCAAGCCTGTAGCAAGGCAGACACTACTGTGTGAAGCTAGCTATCATCTTTCACTATGCACTGGATTTATTGTAAGAGTAGATAGAGAGACTCTACTTTCTATTGTAGCTCTGTTAATCTGCAATAATGTGACAGCAAGCCTTTGTACATGAACACATCAAGAAATTAATACATTTTAAATAATTACAGCAAAATCAAGGTTGGTGAGTCATAAAACACAGAATTTGATAGACAATGATTTTATGTTTCGAATTTGTGATGAAATAGTCAATATAGTATAACTTGGACAGTGGTTTACAAAGCTTATTAAATATATATATAAGTTAAAAAAAGAGCTCATTGCTAAACTACTCTGGTAAACACTGCAGTGAGATAAGTTTAGGCTACTGGCAATGTTAAAATGATGAACTCTAAGGGAATATAAAGATTTTGAGGTTCACATGCACACATATAACAACATTTTGTTGCAATAATTTTTCTAAACATAAGTAGACTTGGCTCTCTTTACTCCTGTTCTATTATGTGGACTTTCCTACAATATAAATACTATTATAGTGTATCAATTACCACCCAAATATATTGAATTATGCCCCCCTAAAATCTTTGTTCCACTGACCCGAAGTCAATAGATACTTATTCTAAGACTCTTAAAGACCTGGGTTATGAATTTTATAATGGAAATCAATAATTTCCTATTTAGAATGCTTGCCTTGCTCCACCAGAGTGCTTTGCAAATTTCACTTCACAAAACTTTGTGGGTCTATTAAGGCATATTTATGTGGTTTTATGTAATGCAGTCACTGAAAATATTTTTCTTGTTGGTCAATCTATCACCTTAAGGATTTATTGCAGGGTCACATGATGAATTCCTCAGTAGTAGGAGGCTAACTGTATTAATATCTACAACTGGATACATTATTACAAGGGCATGCTAGTTAAAAATTATGTGAACATAAACTTTTATTAAATGTATAACACATGTATATATGTATATTAATTTTATGAAGTTAGGATAAAATGGGCCGTATACATGGGACTCATTATAAAATCTAAGTTTATGATAATTTGTTGTATTACTATAGGTTACCTTTGAAAACTTTTAATCACTAAATTGACTCTATACATGTGTGTGCAAGTCATATATATATACACATATAATGTCATGAATTTATATATGTAAATACTTATATGTGCCTATATCAGTCATATATTTGTGTTGTATATAGTTATATATATGTTATATATAAAATAAACATGTTATATGTAACATGCATACACATGTATAGAGTTAATTTTGTTATCAGAATTTTTGTTCACACATATATTTGTAGATTTTGCACTTAAGAGTAGGATGGCAAAGTAAGTCAAATGCTAAATTAGAATACTGTGAGTAGTTACAAACACTATGTTGGTATACCTAAAATGTTAAATAGAATGACTAAAATAATTTGGAAATAATTTCAACAGTGAATCAAAGGATGAATAATAGTTTTCCTTAGTTGATTGGATTCCCTTACAGTGGGATCCCTGTGACATAAAACAAATAAACAAACAAAAAAGATTAAATGGCTTTTGCTACCAATTTAACAACTTAACTCTACTGTACATGTAATATATAAAGAATACACAGCATGGTACCTTATACTGCATTGTCATATGACAGTTAAAAATTTGTGATGAAATAGTATTGACTACTTCAATATGCTATATTCAACCTGGGCCTGTATTTAGTCTATGAATGTCTACCATCTTCAAGGACTCAGATTCTATAGACTTATTGTTAATTAACCTTGATTATACACATGGCTCAAGCCAACTGTGGTATAATTTTACCTATAATTTTTTTCATTGAATCCTTAGATTTATTTCAAGAGTGTTGTGGAATAAAAAAAGTGTGTGGAGTGAATTCAGCTTGCTATGGATAGTGGAAAGATAAAATTTCTTATAGGAAGATGCAGTCTACAATAATAGAGCTAGACAACAATTAGTAGTGCTCTCAATGTGTCATAGATTTTATAGGTGAAGAGAAGTAGGGCCCAAGATGCAATTAATTCTAAATACCACTATAACATTGACTTTAGTGGTGTCATTCACTCACATTACCACTGAACTGAAATATATTTAAGCAACCCTCATAATGTCATTAAACATTTTAATGTCTTTATTTATTCATTACTAGTGCCAAAACACTTAATTGGATTATTATGAAATGATTTATTGTTCCATCATATTTGTCTCTTTGTAGAAAAATATATGACTGTATCATTTAAAATTCAAGAGAAAGAAGGCACAAACCATTGGCTATTAGAACCTAATTTCTTTAAGAAAAATTGTGCTGAAAACTTTTAACATCTATTGTACTTGATTGGTGAAGCTTTATTTTCATTGGCTTTCAAAAAAAAATGCTGCTACATTCAAGCAAGTAGATTAAATGTTATTAGCTTTAATACCTTTTAAAACAAGTAATCTGTTGAAGTGATAATGGAATTTAAAGTAAGTACATTCATTAAATTGGTTTTTACACAATTGTGGTTTCTCTGTTGGCCACATGAATCTCTAAACCTGACATTGCTAATTACAATTATAATAAACGGTAAATGTATACGTGATTAACTTCACACCATACTTAAAGCAGACATAAAGGTAACTGAAGAACTTCGCTGTCATGTATAATTCTGGCAGCGATAAAGAAAACTGTTTGCTATTTTATTTGTCCTACAAATAAAAAATAGAGATTTTTTTCACATAAATGCTTGAACTCATTAAAATCAGGAATTTAGACTGCAATGATTATTTAACTTACTATTAGATGAAGGGTAACAGACTCATAAGGCAGGCAGGAAGGAAGGAAAGAAGGGAGGGAGGGAAGGAGTGAGGGAAAGTCATTGATAGGAAAGATCCAAGAGCAATCTTTCCATATTAATACACCCCAATTTAGATTTTCAGTTACTTAGGCTTGAAGAATTGGCTCCACCGTTATACATGGCTAGAGGCATAGTTTCAATACTTCTTTGTGTGTCAAGACACCTGTCTTTTTACTTCAGTGCCAGAAGGGTTTAACATCTTGTCACTGAAGCAACACAGCCTGCACATTTATAGGTGTCACTCACTCTACCATCTGTTCCTTAGGATAACAGCCACCATTATCACCCAGCCTCCACCTGAGGCTTTAACGATCTCTGTGGATTAAAGTTCAGATCTACAAGGAAGAATGGCTATCAGTAATGTTGCCATTCAACTTTGCTTGACCTTACCTCTCCTGCTGTCAACACTGCATTGCAGCCTGTTAACTTGAATTTTCATCCTGTGTTTATATTGCATTATAAAGTTCTTGATTAAGCAATGAAACCATATAAAAGCCTTTGCACTGTTATTAGCATTTTGGGTCCTTTTTTTCTATTTCCAGTTCAATAAAACACTCAAGGCTACATCTACAGTATTTTTAATAAATAAGTTTAGAGGGAATGAAACCTTATTAGATTTCAATTCTAGGGTCACTAATCAAATAATTTGACAGATGGCATGAACTCAAACACACGCTCAAACACAAAAACAGATTGAAATAGGAAAGAAGGAGGGTATTGTGTTAAAAGCTAGCCAATACAGGGTAATCGCATTTCTTAAAAGCTTATTTAGATGATATAAATTATAATGTAAAATAAATATTATTTATAAATATATATAATAAACTGATTAACAAATACTTATTGCTAACAGTTTCATGAAAGGTACCACCTGACAAATAATTTATAAATACCTTTAATTAAATGATTCTATTCACTGGAGGGACACATCACCATCCTTCCTGAACTTTCTTTCTTTACTATGATATGAAGTGTTTCCAGATGAGTGGTATTTTTATGCCCCCTGTATTTTTATGGCTGTCATTATTTCTGTACAAGGTATTCTTGCACAATCAAATGACAGGGAAAAGGAAGTGGGCTCTGTTTACTCATTGCCAATCAAGTTAATAAAAATGTTTTGCAAAGATGGTAAAACATGACAATGTTGTCAATTTAAAGCAGCTAATTACAAGGAGGAATGTTTGTGCACATTTTGTTCTACAATGAAACTTTCACTGTGGCTATAAAACAGCATCCCTTTGTTACTACAAACAGTGAATTCTGTTGCATCCTCTTGCTTTGCCCACTAATTTGTCTGTGTGTTTGCTCATTGTGTTTGGAAGGATTCAGTGATTCTCTCCTCTGGGAAGCAATAACTACTGCCCAGTAATGTTGTAGAATGCTGTCTGCATGCTCTCTCTTCCTTTTAATAGGCAATATTAGCAGATTAATCAGTGATTTAGTCAACAAAAGCAATAGTTTAGACTTTCAATGTGATATTTCCATGACAAGTTAGCATGGTCCTTTGTGGGCATTTTCTACCAGTTATTACTAGCCATTGGCTTATGAGGCACTTCTGGCTTTCATCTGCAGTTGGCTAGCACTTACATGTCATGTTGACTCTTGATCCATTGAATATGTGTGAAGTAAGCTTATTTCCTCAGCCAGTTCCACTTTGATATAGCACTATGGCATTTTTGTAATGTGCACAGATGCTGGAATAAAATGATATTGCAGCCCCTTGTCTCTAAAAGATGTGAGCCTACCTACCATGGAACAAAGCAAATGTAAAGTTTTCATTATTACATTGGTATTGCTCAGAACCATTAGTTTCATTTCTTCCATTAGTGACCATTGGCACACCAATCTACTGCAGATAGTGAGAGCTTCCTCAAACAACTCTGCTTCTCTTATTTGGAAAGTTAAGTAAGTATAACCATTTTTTCAATTGGGGATGATATTAAGGAAAGGCAAACATAATTCAATGCTCCCCATAAGAAGTGCACATAAATAATAAACTGAATAAACACAAAGATTTTTAGTATTATTCATATATGATTTTGCTCTAGGGAATTAATTCATTCAACAAATATTTATTGAGCTTCTATCACACAGTGTTTGTAAAATTGATGAGTAAATAGTTCTTGCCTTCAAGAAGCACAAAGTCTAGGGGAGACATACATGTAATCAAACTATATTTGTATTATTGATATAAGAAAAGTTGATGGAAGTACATTAATGATTCAAGAAGGGAATAATAAACAGAGAAGCAGGAAGTATGAGGCAAAACTATGAAGAGGAAGGAAATATTCATTTGTGTGTCAAAGGAAGACTTTAAAGGTGGGCAGTGTCAATGAAAATTCTGTGGAAAGAGTGTAAGAGGTGCAAAGACAAAGTAATGAAATAATGTTTCTCATTAGTGGAGTCTCAAGAAATTTGGTATAGCTAATTCATACTTTGAGATAAAGAGTCAGGGATGTATACCCAGCCGGCTTGGCTCAGCCTTTGAGCATAGGCCTACGATAGAGGAGGTCAACTTCAATTCTGGGTCATGGCACATGTCCAGGTTGCAGGCTTGATCCCCAGCAGGAGGCATGCAGGAGGTAGCCAATCAATGACTCCCTCTCATTGATGTTTCTTTCTCTCTCTCCCACTCCCTTTCTCTCTCTGAAATCAATAAAAAATATACTTTTTGAAAAAAGAGTCAGGTATGTAAACAAAGAAAAATCATCCAGAGATAGTTCTATGTCATGTAAAAGTAATGAAGACTCTATCCCATAGGTTATAGGGCTCTGTTGATTGGGAATTAACTTTCAAAATAATCACTGCTTTAATTTTTGTAGTACTCCAGGAAATTAGTGTTATATTGGTTTAAAGACTTATTCAACCTAAACACATTAAGATTTCTTAGGAAAGTGGGAGTAAGGACTATTAAAAATGCAATATGATAATGATGTATATGTATTTAAAATTAATGTTTACCCTATAATCCAAATATATATGTTTCAAATGAAAATTTACCAGTTTGCCATAGTGACATGATTCTTTGAAATGTAAAAGTTCATCTTTGGCTACTTCAAGTTTATTAGATAATAAAATTAATAAACAATATAAAGTATTAATCTTCCGATAATAAACTTTCTAAGTAAACCACCTTTGTAAATCTTAATTTTTAAAACAATTTAGCACAAATGGTAAATGAAGACATTACCAAGTTGGTATGTATGTTATGGTGAATAAAGCACACATGATTATTTCTTACAAAATAACATAATATTGAACTCATCCTTTAAGACATGTATATTTTTGTATATAATATAGTTCTCCACATAAGTATGATTATATTTAAAGAGTCTGCACCTTAAAATAAACACAAAACTGGATTTTTCAAAATGAGAGTCAACATTGTATATAGAGAAGAGCAGGAGATTGTAACTCTCAGTAGGGTCTTTGAAGCTGTTTCCCAGTTGAGCTGCAACCTTCCTCTGTAGCCTCATCTATTAGTCGTTTCTGGTCATACATGGTGTTCTCATCCCGTACACAGAGAAATAATTCAGTATTTCTTTTAGTAGAATAAGGGGGAGGAGGAAGGGAGACAGGAAAAAGAGAGTGAGGGGAAAAAAAGAGGAGGGGAAAGAAAGAACAGAAAAAGGGAAGAAGGAAGACATTTTTGGAAGTTAAACCAAATATCTTTTTTCTTGTTTTTCCATTTTAGTTTTAAAGTAGATATTCACTACATTCTTTACTAATGTATGTGCAATCATGTGAAACGTATGACCATCTCTTCAAAATATTTGTTCTAAATATTGACTATAATATTTTACTAATTGTTGAATATTATATATCTTAAAGGATTAGATATAAAAATTAAGACTACCGCCCTTTCATGATCAGTGATTCTCTGGAACCACATGCTACTTTCATGTCTCTAATTCCATCTTCTTTTTCCTTAACTTTCTTTCTTCTCTGGAGCTTAAGCTTTTTTCTTTTTGTTTTCTGTTTGTGTGTTCTTGTCTTTTTTTGTTTTTTTTGTTTTGGTTAGTCCTCACCAGAGGATACTTTTCTATTGATTTTTTAGAGAGAGTTGAAGGGAGGGGGGGAGAGAGAGAAAAACATCAATGTGAGAGAGACACGTGACTGGTTGCCTTCTGCACACGCCCCTGCGCTCTAATCACTGAGCCACAGCAGCCAGGGCTATAAGCTGCTTTCTTAGCAGGCTTAATCGTGCACTCATATTGAATCTAGACAAAAGACTAACATCCCAAAGACAAGAGTCCAGTTCCTCCATCAGAATTAGAAAGCGGAAGGGTGGCTCCATCTGCATTTGTGTAAAGGTAGTCATATTTGAAAGGATCTCTTGATAATAGAGGCACTTATCCTAGAGATATTTGCTGAAAGGCAACCTACCCTGGGCAGCTGATTAACACAAACCTTGGACCTCCAGGCTGCTTCATTCATTTAATTTCATCACCTTCCCAGTATCAAACACATTAATCTTATAGCCATATATTTTTTTCCCAAAGAAGGTGTTTTTCATTAGAAATTACTGATGCATTGTGTAATATAAAGATACAAAAAATGTTTCTAAATTATTTGAATTATTTAACTATATTCTTGTTTTTGGGGTTGTTTAATTTTTAGAAGATATTTTACCATGCTTTCTCTTACATATTTCACAACCACATTTTACTGCTTTAAACTCTTGTCTTGAATCTCTGGATTTATATCCACTTATTGCACTTCTGTAAGTTGGAAAGTATAGGATATACTTTATATAAACAAATGGTCAAGAAAGTAAGTACATTGACTGACTAAGGAGAGACAGTCAGGCTGTTGTGAAGAGCCTGTCATCGCATACATTGCGCCAAGCACAGATGGTTGACAAAGTGGAGACCATGCACTATTGAACTTACTTTAAAAAATCTATAAATCAAAACAAAATGAGATATCAAGTCACACCTGTTAGCATATCTAATATCAAAAAACAAGAGATAATAAATGCTGGTGAGGATGTGGAGAAGAGGGAAGCCTTGTACATTGTGAGTAGGAATGTAAGTTGGTGCAATAACTGTGAATAACAGTTGCTCAGAAAATTATAAATAGAACTCCTTATTATTCAGCAGTCTCAACATCCAAAAGAATTGAAATGGGAATTTAAAGAGATATTTGCACTCTCATGTTATTGCAGCATTATAAACAAGAGCTAAGACATGAAACAACAGAGAAATAGATGAAAAATGTGGTATATATGTGTGTGTGTATTATTAAATATTCAGCCTTAAAAAAGAAGAAAATCTTGCCATTTGAAACAAGATGGATGAAACTAGAGGACATTACACTAAGTGAAATAAGTTAGAAAGAGAAAACTAAATACTATATGATCTCACTTACATGTGGAATAAAAAATGTTGAAATCATAGGAACAGAGAGCAGAATGGTGGTTGTCAGGAACTGGGAGTGGGGAAGATGAGGAACCTTTGGTAAAAGGGTACAAACTTTACTGAGGATCTAATGTATAGTATGTTGACTATAATTTATAGTACTTTATTGTATAATTGAAATTTGTTAAGGGAGTAGATCTTAAGCATTCTCACAAGTAAATAAATAAATAAAATAATAACATACCTAGGTGATGGATATGTTAATTAACTTGATGTGGGAGTCCTTCACAATGTATGCACATGTCAAATCATCACATTGTATACTTCTAAAATACTACAATTTTATTTGTCAATTATACTTCAGTAAAGGTGGAAGGAAAAATTGTGGTGCATTAAAGGCATATCACCATTAACTTATCAGCCTGATGAGTCACCTGTGAGCTTATGACTGGCTTTAGTAGCAAGGCATTAAATATATAATAAAATTACTTTTCTTTAATAGATAGCAATACTCAATAATTATCTGCTAAGAAATATAAAGATCAGTTTTTATTTCATTCATAATTTATTCTCAGGGAATAAAGAATTGTTGCATATTGTCAGCTTCTATTTTTCCTTTAATACAACCACTGATATATGATAAGAAATTATAAGTATGGACACAATAGTATGGTGAAAGCCTGGGGAGGGGGGAAGGAAGGCAGAGGGGGTCAGTGGGGGGGAAGGGGGACACTTGTAAAACTTTAAACAATAAAAATAAATTTTTAAAAAAAGAAAAAAGAATTAAAAATAATTTAAAATGATCACTCCTGATAACTTTTGTTAATACCTTCTTTTCAATTCACAATATTAGAAACTAGGTAAAAAAAAAAAGAAGCATTTTTTAGTCTTTTTGAAATTTGGACATTTAGTAATCTGAGTGACGCTTTAAAACGCCAGCCCATCAGAAAGCTTTGGTGGCTCAGGCATTTAAATACTTCTTGAATCTGACCATGAACATCACTTTCAATGTACCTTCCAGACCTTTCTCATCTGGATTAGAACAGGAACTTTTAATTTGTCTTGCTGCTTTCATTCTAGCTGCCTTACAGTCTATTTTCTATATAGAAGCCAGAGTCATCTTTTAAAATTATAATCCATAGCACTTGACTTTCTTCCTCAAAATCTCCATTGTTTTCTCATCATATTTAGAATAAAATCCAAATTATTTTTGCATGGTCACCAAAGTTTACAGTATTGTCCAGCTATTGCAATCTCTCTGACCTCATTAACACTTAACTCTGTCTTTATATTTTCCTCTGTAATATTAATCTCCTATTTTCCCCATAAGGTCTAGTCCTTCCTGAAGTACTTTCCTCCATATTATTGAGAAAAATCTCTCCTCATTTCTTTCAAATTTTTGTTTAACTAAACAATTTCTTATCAAATAAAACTTGACCTTACCTCATGCCCTGTGTAAATCACCTTGCTCTGCTTTGTGTATATATGCATAATATATGTGTATTATGCATATATGCACAAGTATATTATGTTTATATTTGTTTGCTTGATTATCCTTTGTCTCCAACACTCTCATGGAAGAATCAAAACTATAAGACTGCTTGTTTGTCTTACTGACCATTAAAGCTTGAGTGCCTAGATGGGACAGATTATAGATGCTCAAGCCTGCACATGTATGTCAAAAGAATCAATGAAAAGTATTTCATTAATATAAAATTTTCAAAACGAAGTTTTGGTCAGAAAGATGCATCACCTGCATATTAATTTTGGTTAAGTGTGTTAGTTCATTAAATCTAGCCAGAAAGTCTTCGTAGAACTCAAATTTTGGTTTTTAAATTGCAATATAGGTCAAATTGCTCTTTGTATAAATATATTTAAACACCTCACTCTCATTTTCAAACCTAAAATGGGGATAATAATGATAGCTACATCCTAGGATTGTTGTGAAGATTACTTGAGTCAATTCATGTCAAGTACTTAGAATAGTGCCTGGCATATCATAAGCACTCAATAAATGTTACCTCTTATTATTGTTATTATTATTAAGCTCCTCTCAAACGAAAATGCATTTGTAGTATTTTTATTCACAGTTCACTGCTAATGCATCCTTCTTTCTTGTTGTTGTTTTTTAAATGCACCCTTCTTAACTAAAAATGTGTAATCTGAAAGTCCTAGGAGGCAGAAGCAAGTCTGAATGTATTCCCATGTACCTTACAAATTGCCTGGAAAACAACAGGCATTAAACAAATGCTACTTGACTAAATTAATGAACATGATTGAAAATAAGCCTGCATTTTTTAGTGAAGATTAACCAGTAACATTAGCTTCCCTTTGAATAATAAAGGCTCCTCACACTATAGTGTGCTAGAATATCTTGAATTATGTGTAGCTAAGTAGGTACAAGAAGAAAACACAGTAACCTCAATTTTTTTTTTTTTTTTTTTATGTGTGTTCTAGGACAAAAGTATAGATTGTCAAGGTCACAGAATCAAACACTCATTGGGACTGATTAATAAAATTATACTTACTGATATTTGCACTGTAACAAATTTTCATCTTAAAGCAAAATGAAGTTTACATATTGCTGCAGGCACTGTGCAAATTAGAACTTCATTGAATATTAATGAATTACTCTTTGTGGCCAATTGTTATGCAAATTGCCAGTATGTCAAAATTTATCATTTTTTTGGTTGAGGATTAAGGGGAAAATGTTCCTAAAAATCAAGCAGAAATCTCTACAAACTAATGTGTGAATTCAAGCAAGAAAATGTTATGTAATTCCCAAATCTTTAGAATTGCCATGCCATGGTTACTTTTTAAAAAATATTAATTCAATCATATTCTCTTTAAATTTCAGAAAGTTTAAGATATATTATTAAGCAAATGGAGACTAGTCAGTGAGTTTCAGAAATTCTTTTGAATAATTTTAAAAACAAAATCCATACAGTTTATTTATTTAAAATTATTCAGATTATTAAAACTGACTATTAACTTTAGAAAAGTTTATTTAAGCAGAGCATATTTCTAAAGAAATCATCAGATCCCAAATCATAATTTTTAAAAATGTACATATAGGTTAAATCCTCAATTTTCATAACATGGGAATTAGATTATATATATATGTCTATCATATACACATAAATAAAAAATATGTATACATATATACACACACACACATCTACAAATATATATATGTTAAACAAAATTATCAGGGAGGAAATAGAACAAAAAGACAACTGTGCACAGAATTCGTTAATCACTTTTTGTTTCTGTTTTTCCTTAGAGCTAGTTATTATTTGTTTTAATCTTTTCTTAGAAATAAATCAGAAATAAATCAGTCAGTATTGTTCAGTTTTCAAAACTACAGTTCTAATAGCTGATTTAAATCTTAAGAGGTCACAGAAAAAATACTCATTGACACTTATCATCGATGGTAAGGCAGACTTTATTCAGGACTATCTTGCTAGGTACCGGGACACTGCAGTGGGATTTTGGAGTGAGGGAGGGACTTTGGATTCAATTCCAAATACAACATGGGCAAGTGGGAATTTTTAGCCAAGGAGAAGGGCTGTGGGGAGGGGTTCCGGTTAAACGGACTTTTATAAATTACTGGGGAAGACAGGCCAGGGTGATAAAACATCTCCTGGGGGATGGTAGCTCATGAGGAGCCTGGGTAATCAAGGGAGGGGCTCTGCTTAAACTGTCTTAGCACAGTTGTTGCTAAAACAGTATTTTAAGGAAGACACAGATGAGCCTAGGACAGTGTTCAGGATCCTGACTAAAGTTTGGTCAAGCAAAGAATGTTTGTCAAGACAAAACTTCTCAGAAGGGTGAGTGGTTTTTTGTTTAGTTTTGCTTTTTTGTTGTCTTTGTTTTGTTTTTTTTTGTTTTCTTTTAACTACTAGCACCACAGTATATCATACTGGGAACAGAGTCTGGCATATACAAGGCTATTAATTCATATAGAATACTTAAAACAATAAAAATGTTAATTAATAAATACTAGGCATACTTTTTCTTGAATAAATAAAATTGAGATTATTCACATATATTACCTTAGGAATCTTAGGAAATTAAAGATGTAATAACTGTCATTATGATGATATATTTTGTGTCACCTACTTCTTAAATAAAATTGAGAAGCTTATTCAACTATTATAGGAGGTGCTATCCATTTTATCTCATTAAAATGTCTACGTCTGTAGGGTGTTGTAAAGTTTAAAAGTACTTTATTTTTCTTTCACCAGTCATTAAACTTCAAAAATTCTACCCAAGTAATAAAAAAGCTATTAATGCAGGATTCACAATTTTTTCTATTTGTAGCATTACAAAACAATTTAGACAAACCAAAAAATCTTAACACATAAATTGCTTACCATTTCTTTTTCATTTCAGTATTTTTCATATATTTCAAAGTAAAAGGTGACAATGAGGTCGCTAGCACTCTAACAGCACCAATAGATTATAATAAGGGACATTTTTCTTCCAAATTTAACCAGGTATGTGTGATGGGGTGGGATTCTAACAGTTGTCTTTAACTTAACAGTCAAGTCATAAAGTATAGAAGATATAATTAATTTAATGATAAACTTCTAGAGCTTGAATTATTAAAGTGCTGTATATAGTTTTACAAACAAGATCAACTCTGAGTACACAGCAGAGTGAAGACTGAATTTCATTCCTATGAATCAAATGAGTGTAATTAATTACGATGTCAGCCTATTTAGAGGGGACATTCTGTCCCTGGAGGTACACAAATAATGTGTGTTTTCAGCCCTTTGCCATAAAACGTGCACTCTTTTTCTCTTTGCTTTCTACAAGCATGTCCGATGCAGTAAACAGCCGGAATAAAAAGCTATGAAATGCAGAGATGAGTGTGTTGCTACTGAGGAAACAGATGCAGTAATGACTAGGTCAAAGGTAATACTTAAGAGCTAAATAAAACAAGTGTCCACATTCAACTACCTCCAGTGTCAAACACGATTCCATACTATTCCAGACAGCAAGGCCTCAGTGACCCTCCCTGCACATTGAGTGCCTAATGCTGAGCATCCGTAGGCACCACCTGCCCCTCCCCACCCACTGCAGCAGAGCTCATGGGGCAACACGCTCTGAAATCTCAAAACCACACGTTCACTAAGCAATTCCATTTCTCTGGCTATCTTCAATACCAGGGCAAAAAGGTTTTATTATCCGTTTCTCCATCACTCTGGGGTGTTTTGAATTTCATTACGATAATGATTCATTTCATATGCACATGGAAAACAAGTTTAGGGACTGCTCAGCGTAAAACCGGGTGGATAATGTTGTAGATAATTTGACCCATCAGAGGAAACTGTCAGTTAGCTCTCTCTGCTTAATAAAATATTTTAAACAGAATCTGGAAACAGGTGTGGCATAACTGTGCTGGCTTGTGAAATAGTCCACAAAATATGAGGTGCCTTCCAACTGACGGAGACAGACATGCTGCTAAGTGATCTGTGAGATTAGCCTGGTGTGATAGCCAGTTGTCTCTGGCCCGCTGGGTGCCAGGGGCTACTTGAACAGCTCAGCCTTGAGCTTCACAGAGACTGCTGAGTGACCACAACACGATTTGATACAGGCTGCCGTTTTCTTCGTTACTGTCAATGAAACCCTGCTGTAATAGCAGCATTTGGGTATGTGACTCTAGTGTCATCGATCAAGAGCCTTACTATCTAACTGACTTTATGCCTCCCATTCTTCCTTTCCTTCCTGTCACAGTAAGCTGTCACGGTTTGCTACACTGTATTTTGGGCAAACGCACTCAAATAATTCAGCTGGAAAACTGATCTCTGGTTAAGGGCCTTCTTAGTATTTTATTTTCTTAAAGATTACTAAATATTTAGATCATAATAATGTATTCCACAGCCACCATACATGTAGAGAGCAGAGGAGACTGGTACTCAGCATAAACAAAGTGTACAGATATGTTGCATGACATTTTGCATGATTCCTAAAATGTTTAACTTTTAAGATGAAATTGAAATTATTTTAACAACATTTCTTTGTTAGGGTAAAGAAGACTGGAAGGGTACATGGTTTACAGGCACTACAGGAAAGGGGACAGTTGCCTTTTACCTCTTCTCATCAGAGTGGCAAGAAAAGCAATATTAACAAACAAATTAATACATAAAAATAAATAGAAAGGTTTATTTGCCCTATTACTGCTCAAAGGACCTGTTGTTAACTAATTGCAATTATTCTTGCAAGAGTCAAGTTAGTTCTTATTCATAGCTCATACACTTTTCCTAAATGAAAATTATTTCTTTTTCAGGGAAGTTGGGAATATAATGTAATACTTAAGAGTTTTGAAGACCTGAAGTTCAACTCTAGAAAGTCGGTAGGGATTATGCTTCCTAAAGCATAATATTTAATTGCTCATTTTCAGACACTTCTGGGAGTGAAAGGGAGTGCTGCTAATAATTACATGAAGATAACCAGCATGTCCTGGACAAACTGGGGTATGTGGCCAACTGACCTCTAAGCAATATTCTAAGGACATAGGCTAAGCTAACTGAACATAGGGGGTTCCATGGAAGAGGTACCTTGGTATGAATGTATATTTTTTATTGCCCCTTTTATTTCAGTAGACACCTAAAAAATCTTTTAAAGCTATTATTTACTTATGTTCCTTAGGATCTTTAAATGCTTGATTTGATACCATACAACACCAATTTTGTTCAGTTTATATAAAGTAAATAGTTCTAAGTTTTTTTAAAATTTCCCCCAAGGATATGTGTTTTTTAAAAAAATATGTATTTTTTATTGATTTTAGAGAGAAAGGAAGAGTGATGAGAGACAGAAATATTGATGAGACATAGGTTAGCTGCCTCCTGTACACCCCCTACCGGGGATTGAGCTTACAACCTGGGCATGTGCCCTGGCCGGGAATCAAACCAGGAAACTTTTGGTTCATGGGCTGACATTTAACCACTGAGCCATGCTGTCTGGGCCCAGAGATATTTTTTGTTGTTGTTGATTTTAGAGAAAGAGGAAGGGAGAGGGAGGTAGAGAGAGAGAGAGAGACATCAATGTAAGAAAAACACATCGATCGGTTGCCTCACAGATGCACCCCAACTGGGGATTGAACCCACAACCTGGTTATGTGTCCTGACCGATGGAACCCACAACACTTAGGCACACAGGACAACACTCCAACCAACTGAGCCACATTGGCCAAGGCTTAAGTTTTAAAAATTCAGTGTTGCAGTTACAGAAAACCTACAGGATATATAGCAGGTCTCTGGAGAATATGCTTAAATCCTAACTACCAAACAAGGGAATTAATTCTATAGTCAAACTTATTCATGATATTCAATAGCACTGGTCCAAGTAATTACTGAAATTTGAGACTTGAGAACATTTAAGAGAATCCAAAGGTGACAATTCTGCACCCACAAAAAATTTCAAGAAAGAACCATCTTTGATATAAAAATTTAAAATAATAAAATTACATGTTAATCTATAATATTGGAACCATGGGTTTTTATTTCTTGAAAGAGATGAGTGGTAATATGGTTAAATCTCCTTATGTTACACAGGACAAACATCAGGATCACTGAGATTAAATACCAGACACAAAGTCCCCCAAGCAGGCACTTGACTATTAGAACTGTAACCTCACCTTCCCTCCATTGTACATCTTATAAAACAACAAAACCAAAGGAACAACAACAACAAAATAAACTAATAGTTTTTGTAACATAAAAGGTTTTCAATATTTCAACTCCCTTATGTTTTTTTTCAGATTAAGATGATACTCTGTTTTTTCCTTATTTACTTTGCTGCAGTATTTTTATCCACTCTGGACAAAATACAATCGTATTTGAGGTTTGGCAGGCTGCCCTTTTGGCTTAGCAGAGTGGGAGAAAGGTTGCCAAATACCACAGCCGTTCATATTTATTTTCTGTTTCATGGCATTTTTTCCCAAAGCCCAACGTTCTTTTCCTCAGCAAACCATCAATCAATTCTAGAAAAAACATGACTTTTTCAATGGGTTGCCAGTGTGGCTCTAGCTGCTGACAGCATGTCTTTTGTGTATGCAAAACTATTTTTAATAATTCAAATCCAGGAGATAAAATGTCAAATTTTAGATTCTTGTGTATGTATGACTGTGTGAATAAATGTATATCTACCTATGAACACACACACACACACACACACATACACACAGATACATGTATAAATATCCCTGCTAAAAAGATTTATGTTAAAGCTTACTTTAAACCACAAATGAGATTCAATTTAATTTTTCCTTTTTGCAGCTTGGTATCCTGGGTAGGTCAGTGTCCTCAGACTAGTAGCACGTGGAGCTCTGGTACTGCAAAGTAGCCCCGGGTGGTATGATCCAGTGTTGACTAGCTCAATGCTCAGAAGATGTTTGAAATATATATAACCATTTCTTACTGAAAACGTGTATCCAAGCCAGAATGGAACATGAATCACGCTGTCAGTTACTAGGTTGGAACAGGCCTATCAGCTGAACAGTCTTCCCCAGTAATCTTGTCTGTATGATTACCTTTGTCAGAGTTGTTATGGAAGAAAACAGCTATTCGTCTATTCTACAAACAGTTCCTACAACCCACACATACTCCTGAGCATGATTAAATAACAGAATCGGAAGGAGAACTGTTTCTGGGTTTGTAGTCTGACTCTGATGTTTACAATTGATTGCTACATCATGGAAAGTGAAGCACCCCATCTCTAGATGCTGGATATAAACTTCGGATAATAATAACATGAACTTGGGATTGTGCTCCCTGCTGCGCTGTATGTAGTGAGGAAGGGGAGCACAGTGCTAAGCACAGTGTCTGCATGCAAGCATTCATCAATCAATCTGCTTGAAATTAAATATTGGCAACCAGTATGTACATAATCAATAGCAGCAATTATAAGGTATTTTGCAAAAGGGAAACAGGGTCATTTGTATCCATCTATAATTTTAAAAAATCTATTAATTCTGTCTCTCATCATACTTCTCCCTTTCTACCCCCAAAACTATAAACTAAATTAGAAATGTACCATAGCAGGCACTTTACTTTTACTTTTCCCTTAATAATGTAAATATAAACTCCACTTACATGCTCATTCCTCCAGTTGGTTTCATACCTGAATCTTGGCTTTATGAAGTATTTTTAGGGGTATGAAATTAGACTGTCTTCAATTATTTTTCTCTTACAATGAGAAATACAAATGCAATCATACAGTAACTTCCAGAATTATTTTATATCATAGGGTTAAAAGTTATAGTTTTATCATCACCCCATTACTCTCTTTATCAAAAATATTATATCCTAGCCTATAGATTTTAAAATATAAAAATCACATATTATTGCATTGCTTGAAAATTTCAGTGATTACCGAATAACTATACATGGATTTGGGCAACACTCTAAACACAGTATTTTTCAAATGCTTCAAATTGAAAATTTAAAAGTTCATCATGCTCTGTTCTATCTCATTGTTTAAATACAAACAAGTATTGTAGGGTGGTATAAAAGAACTTGGAGTTGGGATCAGAAAACTTTCTAACAACATCTGTCCTTCAACAGGTGTGTGAGTTAATGTCTCAGGCTATGCTTCTCTAAAATGGGAATAATAACTAATGAACTAATGTTTAATGAGCCTTAAATGAGGTAATGCATGTGATGAACATCACACAATGAACAACATAAAGACATTGAATAAATGTTTGTAATTATTATTGACATAATTTTGAATGTTTTGAGAGCTATAAAGTATTAGACAAAAGAAGGTATTATTTGAATAAATAATTAATATTTTTGAAGTCCTGAGAATGTATCATTCTTTGTATTATTCAAAATAAATACGCAGTCTTAATTAACAAACATTAATTAAACATATTAATAGTTCTCTCCTCTGCAGAGGTGAACACCTTTTTAATTTTTTGTAATTGTAAAACATTTGTAAACTTTTCTGAACTCTTAAATGGTCAAAAATAAAAAGACGCAGATACAGAGAATTTCAGTTGTTTTTTGCTTCCCAGATGTATCCTGGGAGGGCTGAATATGTAGGTCAGCTTGGTGCGAGATTGGGGAATGTTTATGAGTCGTTGCTATGTTAGACCAGGCCAAAGAACACCTCTCAATGTAAGAGTGTTCTGAGGTAGCTGCCTCTCAAATTTGCATCCAGAGTTATGCAAGTGGCCAGACCTGAATGAAAAGCTAGGCATTGCTATCAAATAATAAAAATCATCACCCCCAAGTCCATCTTATTAAGCAAAACAAATCTTGGCCTGGATTATTTTTGGGTATCCTGATTTCTTTCTCTCTGATACTAAAGGTTTCATAGTGCAATGATATATCATCAACATACCATATAGATCAGATAAAAGTTCATATAGGCAGTATGAGTTTAATATTTATAGTGAATATATTACAGATATTTTTATTTTTATAAGAGCATCTTTTAAAATAGTTACATAGTAATAGAGAAATTTAATCAGATTATTTTACTGCTAATGTAAAATACAAACAGATTTTAACTAAATGTTAATAGATTTGAAAGCCAGTAATATGATGCAGTTCTGATACTTGCCTGATAAGTATTTCAAATCCAATCTGATTAAATTTAAGTTTATCGAAAATATTTTTATTCCTACTTTCCCATAAAGCACTAGTAGGCTTATTCACCACAGAGGTGAAACACACTATCAGCCTTACAGAATGCAGATTAGTCATGATACTCTTTGTTCACTTCTTAAAGTGCAGACCCTAAACCAGCTTCATTTACAAAACTTAAAAGCTTATTAGAAATGCAGAATCTTCGGTGGTACCCCAGGATTACTGAAGGCAGATATTCATTTTTAAGAAGACCCATAAGAGATTTGTATGCACATTAAATTACATTTGAGAAGCCACACTAAAGATATCTGTGTGATTTAAAAACTTGAATAATATCACTTTATTTTTAGAGAGAGAGTACCTGGAGTCTGGGTACAAAAATGACTGCATGGACAATATACTGAATATTGCTTAAAGTCTACAGAAAATTTTGCCTAAATTTACTAAAACAGAAATCAGGAAAAATGATAAAGTTCACATGATCTTTGTGGAATCTAGTTTTTTTGTTTTTGTGTTACTTTCTTTTTAAAAAAAAAAATCTGTAATAAATAAGAATGCTTAAATTATTACCAATTCTTTGGCTAAAGTAAGAGAAAAAAAAATCATTAAATTCTAGAGGGGCACTAAATATGGTAACAAGGTTCTCTGTCTCTAAGGCTCAATGTCATTATTAAGGTGACACTTTTTGGTGTGTATCTAGCAAAGGTTGATGATTCTAGCAATTTAGCACCAGTCATCAAACACTCCCAGTTCAGTGCCTTCTAATGTCAGTGCATTCCTTAGTTTACAATTGTGTTTTGCTGCACTTACAGTCTCTTGAAAACAAGGACCTTGTTTTATTAACTTTTATAATTATAGTTTCTTAGTCCTTGGAAAAAAATAGATAATGAATATTTATTGAATGCCCCTGAAAATATATTCAACAAAGTCAATGTAATCAGAAGCTTTGTTAAATTCTATAAGAATATTCCACATTTTGGCTTTGACACTAGTGACTAAAGAAGGCAACATTATTAAAATAATAATAATTCAAATGTTAATAAATCTATTATTGAAGACCACACAGACACAGCAATAAGAAGACAAAGAAATACTGAGAAAGATAGACATTAAGTAGAATATGTGGTAAAATGCTCACCAAATTGACTATACGACGTGGAATCATGTTTTATTACTATGATATTTACTATCATGAAACCATGCAGACAAAATTCATTGAGCATTCATATTTTATAAGCACCCCGTATCACAGTATTTTCTCTTTTTTTCTTGTTAACTTTATAAAAAGTTTTGTGCATGGATTTGGAATCATTTTTTACAAACTTAAAATTCCTTTTGGAAGCAAAGGATTAATATAAACATATTTTTTCCTCTAAGGTACTTTGTGCCTATATCACATTTTCAATAATTTATAAATAAAAAATAATCAGTATTGAATGTTCAGGAGCTTTACAGTTCAACAAACCCACTCAAATTTAAGTTCTCTTGTTATTTATTAGTTATGTGACAATGGATGAGTTAACATCTCAGAGTCCCAGTTTCTTTATCTGTTAAAAAGTAGATAATAATATAGCTTTTAATGTTATTGGGCTATAATACATAGAAAGCACTTAGGCACATACTTGCTCAATCAATGGTAGTTATAATTATTTATGCCACTTTATATAACAAGAATGAGCATATAGGAATATGATGACATACACTTAAGTTAACCCTCTAACACAAATAGACTATTTTTATCAATCTTCTTAACAGACCTTGTAATATTAGGCTACAATTCTGTACCTAAAAGACACCAAAATATATTTGAAGAATTGTTAACTGACAGAGAAGAAAACATTATCAAGTAACGGCTATTATTTTGGTGAAATACTTCAAGCTTAAGAAAATAAGCATTTTAATGGAAGCTAAGTGAGAGCTTTCTGTGGTAATATCAATATCTCTACAAGGTATGTATTGCTATCTTCTTTTATAGATGAGGGAACTGAACAAATGCATAATTAATTTTAGCTAACAGTTTTTAAAAATATTTCATCATACTTATTGGTTATTCTAACTACACTTGATAATGGACTGGAACCCTTTCCAATAACAACTTTCAACAATCGCAATTTTTTGGAACATTATCTTAACATAAACTTGTTGGGTCTAAAAGAACGCATGCCTACAAATTTTGCCTCAAATGTGTTAATAAGATTTTATTTTTTGTTCAGTACAGAAACAAAAATATTAAAAGAGTAAACCTCTAGATATAATGGATACTAATTTCAATTATCAGTTTATAGTCTCTTGGGTCTTTTGTTCACCAGAGAGGAAAACAAGTGAAAAGAGGTATTCTGGCTGTTTTACAAAATAATTCTAATTGACACAGGGACCAAAACCATTGTATAAAAGAATCTGCTAATGAGGCCCTTGTGGTCCTGCATTAAGCACCTTCTTAAGTAACAGGTGTGTGATTGTCAATGATTTTGGAATCATGAGGGGATAACTAATAAAGACATTTAAAGGAATGCTCTCATTCAGCTTTCATAATAATGTTATTTTTCCTAGGCTTAAAATATTTCACCAAACTAATTGCTGAACTTGAAAATGTTTTTACTCACTGGCAGTCATTTTAAATATTTTTCATATTCTTCCCTCCTCCCTTTCCTCTCTCCTCCTTCCTTTATCTCTCCCTCCCTCCCTCCCTCCTTCCCTCCCTCCCTCCCTCCTTCTCTCCTCTTTATCTCTCATTCTTTCTTTTCCTTGGTAACAAAGTTTGCAGCACAAAATATGGCTTCAGAAAGCCTAGAGAAAATTATAAAGCATAAGATAGGTTTTTATAAACTTGCCTATAGATTGAGCCTATTCTTTCAATATTTCCTTATGAGTAGAACATTCAGGAAAAGCATAATGCCTATAAGGAATTAAAAAAAAAAAGTTTGGAGGAGGGACAAAATATAAAATATAAGAATAAAAAATTCTACTATCCCTATACAATACATTTTATAAGAATTGGGTAATGTTAAATTTGGCACCTAAGGAAAAACAGAACAAAGGAAAGGAAAAAGTTGGAAGGTTTAGCCACCCCTCCAACCAAATCCTTCTGGGTAAGAAGGACTCTAATATTTAAGTGACATATTATAGACACTGATAAATCACTGTGTCAAACACTCAAATTATTGTACTCTGATGATACCGAGGAAGAAATTATTTGCATATAAAATGTATCTGATTTGTCTAGGAGCAACTCATTTTCTATTCCGATTTCACAGCCTAAGGCACTGATGGAGCCTGAGGGGATTTAAAGTCGTCTGTGGAAGACAGAGCATCTGAACACCAGAAAATAGAACAGTGCAGAGCACTGCATCTGACTATGGGCTCTTATTCCCATGAGCAGTAACACTTAAAGGACTAAGCTTATGACTGGGTGACCCCAGCTTGGATGTTACAGGATCAAAAATAATATTTGCAGAAATAATTAAGAGTAGGTTTATCAGTTTCGTTATTTTTTCTTAGACTTAAACCTCTCTGTTGTCCCCCCTCCCCCCATTTTCCTCTATAAACGCAAAATAGTAACAACCCTGGCTGGTAGCATTTATAGTTCCAATGGCAATTGTCACAGACACCAGCTTGTTCCAACACTACCCTGATTTCCTGGTTAATTGTGTTCACACTTGCTAGTCTCCCCAGAGGAGCAGCCTAAATGGGGATAGGCAATCAATACGCAATCAAGGTAATTTCTCACATCCCAAATGCAAATTGTTCACATGGACTGTTCACTTTCCCCTTTTCTGGCAGGACTGTGATGAATGGAGTCAGTGATGGGTGTGGAGATTGATTTTTCAGAAGCACCAACTCTTTTCACTTGTCAAAAACCGAGAAGATTGCGACCATGGACTGATGCACGTGGATTAACAGAACAGAGATGACCGCCTCGAGGCATCTGACTCAGAATTTCTAAAGCAATTCCTACAGCAAGAAAACCAGTATCTAATTTGAGGGTAAGCAAAGGAGGCTTGTATTAAAGTAAATTTATCCTATTCTTTAACTAGAATACTAAAGACAGAGATTATAGGAAACAGCTCCTGGTGCATAGTTGATACTCAAAAAATACTTTTGATGGTGAAAGTGAATGCAGAAGGAAGAACAGAAGGAAGAAAGCGAGAACAGAAGGGAAGAATAAAATGAAGGAAAAGAATGTATAGCAAAGATAAATATTATTTATCAGTCATATATAAGTAAAAAACTGAAGGACAAAAACAAAGATATCTTCGGATATTTTATTGATTTCCTGGTGCTTTTTAAATAGCACTGAATGTGCTTTGCCTATTATACTGTTCTTTATTAAGCATAGCGGGATATTGTTATTAACCATGCTGCACTACCTAACTGTCCTTCAATTGTTCTTAAGAAAAAGACAAGAATGTGTGCTTTATTATACACAGTATAGTGAAATTCAGGTTCAAAAACAGCTTAGCCTCTTAAAAAATGGTCTAAATAAAAAAAATCAGAGGCCTACTTGAAAAACAGTGAAGGTTACTACCAAACCCGGGATTTTAAAGTACCAGCAGAAGGAGTGGAGCAAGTGGCAAGCAAGCTACCAGCAGTTTTGTCCTAATTAGGAAACAAGGTCACATTGATGTGTTCATGTAGCACTGTAGTAAAACATACAAATGCCACTAAGGTTTAGCGTATCCACTGGTCACAGAAAGAAAATAGACAATGGAATATTACTTTCTAAAAAGTCAGCATAGAGTATTTTGAAAGAATTAAAGGCTTTTAGTTAATAAAATTAAAGATGTAATATTAAAAAATAGTGCCCTCCAACTAAATAAACTTTTTTAGAATTATTTAATAAATTATCTGAGTAATTGTAAATAATGAATCACCATGGAAATTTAAGCCCCAACATATGTAACTTGTTTGTAGTTTAATTTTTTTTTTCCCACTTTTAATTTACTCTAGCAGGAATTTATTAAATTGCTAAAAATAAAAGATGATTATGAGGAAATATGCACAATTTCTAATTAATTGCAAAATTGCCTTAATATTTATATAAGTGCAATTTATTGAATGTTTATGCAATTATTTTAAAGTCATGTATTTGCATAGAAATAAATAGTTATTCAATTAGTTAATAATGTAAGCCTTTTAGTGAGCCATGCCTATAGCAAGGCTGGTTTGATGCACAGAAAAAAATACATACTTTTAGCTAGTTACAAATACCCAAATGCATATTATTGGGTTCTCAAGGAAATAACCATCTTCATATGCACTATTTCTATTAACTGAAAAAAAAATATTTTATTGGGTTTGTCTCCCTCATGACATAACATGATTCTAATACAAATGCTGTTATTTTCTATGATATCACATCAAAGTTTTGGAAGGTTTCTTGAACACCGCTACTCATTATGACAGGTGCTTTACATACATCATGTTTCCCAAAATAAGTCCATGAGTTCAGGATTGTATAATTCCTTATTGCAAACTGGAAAGTTAAGATGAGAAAAAATTAAGCAACTGCTCTAAATTTATATAACTGTTAGGTGTCCAGAATGCTGCAGGTATATCTGAGCACAGACTGCACACTCCTTCTAGCACACCATGCTCTGGCCCTAGAAAAGATGGCAGAGGTGTCATCAAAACCAACAAACTCAAAGTAAACCAGTCCTAGATCAGTAAGATTATGATCAAGTGATAATATAGCCAGAGATAGAATCCAAGTGCAGTAGAATGATATGCGCGGTCTCTCTCTCTGTCTCTCCTCCCTCACCCCTCTCCCTCACCACCCTTCACTATTTCTTTCACATCTATCTGCTTGGTACATATTGCTGAACATAGTCTAACTATTGAACTATTTGCAATAATACACACTGTGATTTATAAAACTACCTAACAAATAGAAGCTAAATTAGTACATTAAATAACTTGGCATTTTCTAGTTTAGCTCCTATTTTAATAGAATATCATTGTAATATTTTAATACTGTCAATATTTTTGAGTAAAATTACTTAAGTAATTTCATTCCAATGAAATTATGTATTTAATTAGATTTTCAATTTTATATAGATAAAAAATTGATCCCAAGAATTATTTTAACACTCTAGAGCTAATCTATTTTATTAGGGACCAAAATAAATATATACAAATAAAACACTGATAGTGAATATAAAATATGTAAACCTTCTCCTCCTAAAGGATAGAGTCTCGATTTAACTTCTTAATTGGTAACATTTTTGTTTAAGAATAAATTTCTGTTATCAAAGTTTGAAATATTGACTGGCTTTAGCAAACTACTCTGGTACAAAGCAGAGTCTTCATGAATTCAGGTATATGATGTAAGCCCATTTCTCTTAGCATTAGGCAAGAGCTAGGCAAATGACAAAAACATATTTTATTTATTTATTTATTTATTTATTTATTATTTATTTATTTATTTTTAATATATCTTTATTGATCTCAGAGAGAGGAGGGAGAGAAAGAGAGAGAGATAGAAACATCAATGATGAGAGAGTCACTGATCGGCTGCTTCCTGCATGCCCCTGACTGGGGATCGGGCCCGCAACCCGGGCCTGTGCCCTGACCAGGAATCGAACCCCGATCACCTGGATCCTAGTTCGACGCTTGACCGCTGAGCCACGCCCAGCCAGGCGACAAAACATATTTTAATTAAAATGTTTCAAAAACTAAGCAAGACTTAAATTCCCTTATATAGTTTTATTGCTGCCTTTAACAGGTGTTTAAGTTATACTATTGCTTATTTTTATAATTAAAAATGTTTGATACTGGCCAGAAGAGGATTTACTTCAACTCCAATTTTAATCAGTATTTAATTTTTTAATTAAAAAAAATTATCCTACCTACACGCAGAAAATGACTGTGTCTAAATGTTGTGGCACAGTGCCCGCAGAAAAGGAAATAAAAAAATAAGAAAGAAAACTAAACAGAATCTATCAATAGACTAATTAATAACTCATAGTACTCTCCTTCCATGTCGCAAATGCTGACAAAGCCAGAAACATAAGCAGAAGAGGAACCAGTGTTCTCTGTCAAAAAAGGTGTGATGATTTATTTAAAACGAAAAGCCCAAGGATTCAGAGTAAAACTTCAAACGGGTGTCATTATGCATGATTACAACAAAGTAGCCTCCAAAGGAGGGGCTCCTTAGGGGAGCCAAAACAAACAAATGGGTTCCAGCTCATCACCTCCCCCAACTGAGCTTAAAAAAGGTAAAGTGTTGGGCTGGGGAGTCCCTATTTTAAACAAATGAAAGAGAAAGCCACGTGCACCACTGGTTTGCCAAATTCTACGGAGTTTTCTAATCTTAACAGGGCTGCCTCCTCAAGCACCTACTTATTTATTTATCTTCCCCATCTCAAAACTTTCTATTTGCTTCCTCCCAAAATAGCTGAGGCAGAGGAAAACAAACGGTTTCAAAAGATGCTTTTGCTGGACTCTTTGTTTATTAAATGAACAACCTTGAAAGGGCTATAGAGAAAGGCTTTTGATTCTATTATTTATTCACTCTGGAGCCCGGGCGGGTTAAAGAACTTTTACTATGACAAGAAATATGGAGATTCCTTTATTATTGGAACTTATTCAATTAAGGGACAACAACTCTAGTGAGACTTTCATGGGGTCCCTCAGAATAAGTATCTTAGGGAGAGTGAGTATTGTCTCAACTAAAATATGTTTTGCGATTTCTCTTCAGTCTAATTTATTGGAATGGACAAACACAAGGTTCAACGGAAAAGATAATTACAGGTGCTTTAAAATAAGCAAAAGTAATGCTTACCTGTCACTCTATAGTCAAACAGTAATTCAAAGTAAGTAATCTTTAAGATAATTAGAAATATTACGAATAATCAACAAATTTTAATATTTCTCTAATACTGAAAATCATTTTGTAAATATTTAGGTTAAAATGATTATCTGCTTTTTCAATGACTAAGTTTAGCCGTGAAAATACCAATTAAAAACATAACCCACATTATATGCTGTGCATGATATTAGATATTATTATAAGAAAAAAAGAAGGCTTAAGTTTGTTGAAACAAGTTCCTAGGCCCAGGATGGATCTGCTCCCTCCTGGGGTGCCATGTCAGCAAACTGGGAGTTAAATAACTTTAGTGTCCCGGTAAATGCTCCCCTTGACCAGAAAGACACTCTATCCTGACAGCTAAGCCCCAAACACCAAGGCAGCTCCAGGCCTTCTCACCCCAAACAAAGTTGACTGTCTGGCCCCAGCCAATCAGATCTTTTCTCTCTTTCCCCTGTGCCTTCTTTGTTCTTTATCCTATGAAAGAGTTCTGCCTTCTGCCCCATTTTGCAATTCTCCAAAAGGGCCTGCCCACTCCATGGAGTGTTAAATAAACGTAGAACCTACATTGTCTTCTTTAACCATTTTTGAGCACATTTAAATTATTATTTGTTCTACTCCAAGTGGGGTTTTTTTGTTTTATGTTTTGTTTTGTTCTTCTCCGTACTTTTAACTTTCTAGCCACTGTTGAAGTCATTGAGAATTAAAAGGATTTCTCCTCTGATAAAATTAGTCCTAAACTATAGACACCATGTCCTGATTATAATGTAATTTTGAATTGAACTATACATGCTTTTAGTTAGTTATATTTTGTAAGCCTTTTATATACTGGTGACCTTGAATTCTCTGTTGCACAATTGTAAGTGAACGGTCCAAATGTCCATCTCTAGTTTTATGTTCAGCTGAAAGTAGTATTTTACACTAGATAAATGAGTACAATCATATTTTCCCACTCAGGTCTTTCTTAGACTCTGGAATAAGAAAAAATGAAGATACTTCAGAGGAAATAGGCAACAAGAGAAAAATTGAATCACAGAAATTATAGTACCTATTCCTTTTTGAACCTTATAGAGTAATAGGGTTTATATAAACATAAGCTAAACGGACCATTTTATACCCTTCTGAGACTTTCTGGAAGCCAAACTCTTAAGAGTCATACTTCACTAGCAAAGGCACAACATATCTTATGCCAAGTACTTAGTCAGTTTTCATAGAAAAAGGCAGTATTTTAAATGGCATCCTTAAGGGCGTAAGCCAGACTATTTATTTTCTCAAGGAAATAAATTTGGAGTGGTAAATGACGCAGGAACTTTTTTTATTAAGTCATCCTAATTTCATAGCAGTTCTACAAACTCTGTGACCAGAATCCCCAACTTAAAAATAGAAACATCTGTTAATTGCTCCTGTATGAAATTGTTATCCTTATGTGAGGATTTTTGTGGTGCATTCAATTCCCAGTGTGCCTTAATACCATAACCAGAAATAATTAGCAACATGTCTAAAAGATTTCACTAAGAAACATGTTAATTTGCCCTGGAGATAGTTCTTTTATCCTGCACATTTGTTTCTGCAGATTTTTTTACTGAGCTTGTCTATATGATTTTATGTCAACTGATGACTCTTATAATTGCAGTCTATATGAACACTGCTTTTATAACATATTGAGAGTTGCTTTCTTTATTATTGAATTTTATGCCTCAATGTATATTGGTATTTTTAACATGTCAGTGTAAAGTGGCATGTTTTAGCTCAACTGTCCCTTGCTTTTCATTCTTTTCTTTTTAACTTTACTTAGGAATAATTAATAAATATAATTGTATATATTTAAAGTATACAATGGCTGCCTGGCCGGGCATGGCTCAGCGGTTGAGTGTTGACCTAGGATCCAGGCGATCAGGGTTCGATTCCCGGTCAGGGCACATGCCCGGGCTGTGGGCTCAATCAGTGACTCTCTCATCACTGATGTTTCTGTTTCTCTCTCTCCCTCTCCTTTCCTCTCTCTAAAGTCAATAAAGATATATTTAAAAAAAAAAAATACTGGTCCCATAATATGAAAACAGTGATATAAATAAATAAAATAAAAAAATAATAAATAAATAAATAAATAAATAAATAAATAAATAAATAAATAAAAAGTATACAATGGGATGATATGATATACATATACATTGTAGAATGACTACCAAGATCAAGATAATTAACACATCCATTACCATACAAAGTTAACATAAGTAACTTTTTTGGGGGGAGATGAATGCTTAAGATCTACTCACACCAACTTCCAAGTAAGTATACAATACCATATTTTTAATGATAATCACCAGACTATATATTAGATCCTAAGAACCTCCACTTCTTATAACTGAAAATTTGTTCCTTTTGACCTACATAAACCCATTTTCCCTTCTTCCCAGCCCCTGCCAACAACCACCAAGCTATTCTTTGTTTCTATGAAATTGTTTTTTTAAATTAAATTTTTTTTAAAGATTCCACATGTAAGTGATACCATACACTATTTGTCTTTCTCTTTCTGGCTTATTTCACTCAGCATAATACCCTCCAGATAATAACTATATAGCAATATTTGCTTAGTACACACACACACATACATAAGTATTAAGATTTTCAATTTATATACACATACATATGTATAAGATTTACTTTTTGTATTTATTTTTGTATTCGCATGCAGATCTTGAGTGTTTAGCTTGCTCAGTAATCTCACATTTATACATAATTGTCAGGAAATGGACATCTCTAATTAAATTAGTTGAAAGTTAAAATGTACATGATTTATGGATTACCAATCTTCAAAGATTTAGGAGAAGCATTACATCAAGAATATCTTGCCTTCAATTCTTGACATGCTTCGGAATCAAAATTAGAGACAGAAATTTCCTTTATGTAGTGCTACAGTTATCCAGAACAATAAATAAGCCTGAATTTGTGATACCAAATATTTTTTAAAATCATTAACTTACTATTGGTTTTTATTATTACTTTAAATTTTTATTTTATTTACTTATTTTTTAAATATATCTTTATTGATTTCAGAGAGAGGAAGGGAGAGGGAGAGAGATAGAAACATCAATGATGAGAGAGTCATTGATCAGCTGCCTCCTGCACGACCCCGATAGGGGATGGAGCCCGCAACCCAGGCATGTGCCCTGACCGGGAATCCAACCCCGATCGACAGGATCCTAGGTCGACGCTCAACTGCTGAGCCATGCAAAGCTGGGCTATTATTACTTTAAAAGAAAATATGTTTTATAAAAAAAATTTAATTCCCTGAATTTTGAATGAATATGAATTCCCACATATGTAACTATATAGATATTGCTAATATATTTCTGTATAAAGCTGTATTGTGAAATTCTAATAGCTTATTAGTTTTGTAGAGATATTAACACATAATTATCTATATTTTTCAATATATGTTTACATGTTTTTGGTTTCTGTAAATATTAAAGTGTAAAAGTTAAGTGATTTTGATGATCACAGGCTTTTCATATAATGTATCTAATAGAGGCAGCCTATTGAGTCATGCCCTATCAAAGAAAAACAGCAAATACAGATGTGCCTAATTGTATATAAGAAGTATGAAGATAATATATAAAGTTAATCCCTTTCAAAGATTTATTTAGATAAGCACAGTCTTTAATAAATTAATAATGAATATATATGGGCAAAAATAGATTAAATAATTAAAAGTTGAGATGTTGTAGTATAGAAAGAAATTAATAATTTAGCAAGTTGCTTCTTTATATTAAAGAGTTAAGCAATGAATTCCTTTAAATTATGAATTTCCATAAGACATCTTAATATAATGTTAATTGCAATGATAATGTATTGATCTTTTAGCTAGACAGACTGGTTATTGAGGTATGCCTAAAACCTTGCCCCACTCACAAAGCACATTTTTGCTCATCCCAGCAACTGTGCTCTTATATTAAATAGTCAAAATTAATCAATTAAATTTGGACCATTTAAATATATTTTTTACTTATTGACACAAAAAAATGGAATCTCTTTTTAAAACTATTAAATCTTTTTAAGTATTTAAAAAAATATATTTTAAAAACTTTCCTTAACCTACTAATATAGTTTCAACAGAATTTAAAATATATCTTTATTAATTTCAGAGAGAGGAAATGAGTGGAAGAGAGAGAGAGAGAAACATCAATGATGAGAGAGTCATTGATCGGCTGCCTCCTGCACGGCCCCGGCTGGGGGTTGAGCCTGCAACCCGGGCATGTGCCCTCACCGGGAATCGAGCCCCCATCGCCTAGATCCTAGGTCGATGCTCAAACGCTGAGCCACGCCGGGCTGGCAGTTTCAACAGAATTTATAAATTTATTCCTTTTGACTTGCCAAAGGTAGCTTGGAATACATATTTAACTTCACCTTTAAATGCCTGAAATAAAATATATACACTTGAATGTTCAAAAATGTTAAGTCCAATTGAATATAGGGTTATTATAGTCAATTTTCCATTTCAACAAAATGACCAACGTGAGAGAATAGAGCATATTACAGAACTATCTGAAATGAAATTCTAAAATAGGTCCCAAAGTTTATAGCGAGGTAAGAGGATACATTTTGTAGCCGTCTCTGTGCCCCTATGTCAGGTATGTCAAGCTGTAGGATGCATTTATTATCAGGATAGCCACAAAATTAAGAGTAAAAACTAAACTATTTAGGAATAAAATTTTTCCCTAAGATATATATGTTTATATTGTTAAAATCAATGGCATGCCATTTTTTAATTTAAATTTTAATTATTAACTTAGTAGCATTTTCTAATCATTTGAAAGAGAAAAGTGGTTCCAGAATGCTTTCATTCCACTTGGCCACTGTCTGAACAACACATGGAACAAATGCAAATGCCCTTCCTGCTTTTGGACTCACTGTATATTTTTTCTTACCATATTGGGGAAGCATTTAGGACTGGTCCTAAGCCTGATTGTACTAACCCTAAGTAACCCTAAAAGCAAAGAGAGTTGCAAAAGCTTTTTAAAAGCTTTGTGCAAGTTTGTCAGGTTATCTATTTGGCTAAATCAAAATTACCAATATAGTGATATATGTCTATGTGTTTCAAAACAAAATCAACATGATAAAATTATTATTTTCTAGTATATTCAAGTAATTCTGCATAAATGCAGGGCTTCAAGAATCTGGCTGATAGACAAACAGCTTGATAACATAAATGATCCCAAAAGAAATCACAAAGTGCATGCACTATAGAAGGAAAACATTCTCATTAAACCAAATACTCTAGTAAGCTTTTGCATATTGATTCCAAACAGTCATTTGGTATGGCGTTAATGTTTATCTTTAAAGAAATAAAAGGAAAGCATTACATATATAAAATGACATCAATCATCTAACAAAAGTACTGTTTTAGTATTGGATTAAGACCTAAAGACTCCTTAAAGATTTTAATAAAACTACTCAAAGAATGAATATATTTCACATTCCAGAATCATTTTTAGGATGATAGATAACTTGCATGTTAAAGACTAGATTGTATAACATAGTCAAAGACTTATATAAATCATTCCCTGAGCTTGAATTCAGCACATGGTCATGGAATGGATTCCAAAATGGCACAATATCAGAAAAGAAACAAAAAGAGTTTTCAATAGCACTTGTAAGAATATCACTCTCCAGGATTCCCTCAAATAATGCAAATGACTGGTGTGGTTCCTCTTGTTGTGGTTAATGTAGATGTATACCTATAAAGGTCATGGTTAAAGTTAAATTTCATGAAAAAGAAAGAAGCAACATAAAGCATGTGGATTTTGAAGTTAGTCAAATTGGAGACAGAATCTCAGTTCTGCCATTACCATCTCTGTGATCTTAAGCAACCTAACGCGGATGAGTCTCAGTTTGTTTGCCTTTGTAATTGGAATAATATATTGTTTACTCAATATGTACTTAAGAGATTGCCTTGTTCTTACAATATAGTTAATCCAGGGACTGCATCAATGAACAAGACAAAGACCCTCCCTTATGGTGGTGGAGTCAGATAGTAAAGAAATAAAATAACACCAGAATAATACCGGTAGCAAAGAAAATAATACAAAGCTAAAGAGTGAATGGAAAGAAGGGAAGGTTTTTAAAATATAGAGGGAGAGAACTTTTTTGAGGAAATAGCATTTGAGCAGAGACCTAAAGATGAAATGAGGCCATATTCTTGGCAAATGGAATACGCAAAACAGCTCAGAGGCTGTTAAGAGTTGGCTTGTTTAAGAAATCAGCTTTGGTTTGAGCAAAGCAATTCAGGGGTGCGGTATGTTGAATGGAAACCCCTTGTTATCCAGGTCCTCATCTCTGGAAACTGCGAATTCTGCCTTTCATGATGAAAGGGACTTTGCTGATGTGATTAATGAAGAATCTTGAGATGGGGGAATTATCTAGTGTCATCAGGGTAGAACATACATGTAATCACATGTGCTTTTAGAAAATGGAGGCAGGAGATTTGACTACCGAAGGGTGGTAGGAGATGTGGTAATTTGTTGCAACAGTAATAGGAAACCAATTCAGAGGGAAATGCCAAAAAAAAAAGAGGGGTCCAGAGAGGTAGACAGGGACTGGATCATTTGAGGTATTATGCAAAGATGATAGCCAAAGCAAGGCTGCCAAAAGTTTCTACCAATATTCTAGCATCAGGTGGTGGGGGACTGGACTTGGATAGTGGTGGATTAAGGTGGAGAAAAGGCTCATATGTGGGTCACATTTTGAAGGTGGTTTTCACAGGACTTGCTAATGCTTAGCACCTGTGGAGTGAAGAAGAGAGCCATCCAAAAATCCAGAGCAACTGGGAGACTGTGCAGCATTTGTGGGAAATAGTTAAACCTACACAAAGATGACAGAGAATGGTGGGAAGGGAATCAAGAGTTCATATCCATGTTCGATTTTAAGCAGTGGAATTGTTTTAAGTGTGAACTAAAGGGTTACAAAGTCATTGACCTAGGGAGAATGACCAGGGACCAATGAGGGTAATGACCCTTATACTCCCAAATCCCATGGAATAGTGAGAAGACATCATAAAAGGCAAAAGAGAAGAAGACTTCCCCAGGTATCACATACTTCTCAATATGTAGTAATTTATTTTAGTACTGAATATAAAGATAGAGCTCATCTCTTCTCTCTATTGAGTTTCTTTAAAATAAAATGGCAAACATATCCACTTAGAAATTAAATTCAAGCCGACATCTAAACTAGCATCTGAGAAAAATCCTGGCAGACAGAATAAAAGAAAAAAAAAAAAGAGAATACTAAGTTTAAAACATGAAAGTACTAATAACTAATTTATAATACTGATGTAAGGATAAATGAAAACTTAAGTGAAAATCAGTGACCTTATAGAACAAGGAGTGCACATTTAGGACTTCAAAGTTCTATGTGATAGTCAATTTTATCCTAAAAACTTAATAATTTCTGGGTTTCTCTGATGTAACCATTCCAAAAGAGAAATATAAATACAGCACAACAAAAATTACACCCCTAAAAATATTAATGACATTACTAAAAACAGAACTAAAATATTAAGTTTATCCCTAGTTATTAAAAGTACATACTTTCTCTACCAAGATGTATATCTCTCTTAATTATGTTATTTAATTGACTTGTAAAAGTAAAACCATAGGCATCTATAAACAATACCGCATAACATCAATCATCTAAGAAAAGCACTGTTTTTTAAAAGTCTATCAGATAGTGCACAATAGAACAGTAGAGAAAAGCTAAAATAATTTAAATGTCCATAAATCACTGACTTGTCTTAGTAAAATACTAATACAGTATATTAAGAAAAAGTGACAAAGTGTTCAGAGAGTCAGGGAGAAGATACAGAGGAACAAAAGCATTTTTTAAAGAAAATCGAATAACTTATTAAATGTATCCACAAGTTCCACAGTGACTGTCTTTAAATTTCATTATAAGCCCTACATAAAAAACATCACTAATAATTTAGGTCAAATGAAACACATTATTTTATCATCATCTATGTAAGTTGGGTTAAAAAGTATACCTCCTACCACACCCACATTTGATATGGAAGTTTGTCTCTATTAGATGTTATAAACAGACATATACAAATTAATAATGGCATTATTAAAAATGAAAGAATTAAAAAGTCACACTCAAATGTCTACATAATGTAAGATATTATTTACATGACATTCTGAAAAAGGCAAATATGGGAATAGATAACATTAGATGCTACCACAGGCTGGGGGGGGGGGGGGGGTTGACAATAAAGTGACAGGAGGAAATTACTGGGATAAGGGAAATTGTCCATATCTTGACTATGGTGGTAGTTACACCAATGCATCCATTTGTCAAACACAGCAACTGTACACTGAAAAGTGTGAATTTTACTGTATGAAATTATATCTTAGTTAACCTGACTTAAAAAAAGTGAGAGAAAAAGATATCCCTTTGCCATGCTGAAAAACTAGATTTTGTTCTAGAATTCTGGGTTCTGTAAGTTAGTTCAAAGTTTGCAGCCCATTTTAACTTATCAAATCTTTATTCAGAATTCTGAAGTTTATATTGAAAAATCACTCATTTACATTCAACCCTTAGGCTAAAACATATACAAATTATATAAAAGAAAGGGAAATTGTTTCAATGTTATATTACCTTGGTTTTGAGTTTGTTGAGAGAGAAACAAAACAAAATAACAACAAATTGGCCAAGCCAAGTTATAAATATTACAAAAACATCAATAAAACCTCAATTTAAATGAAGCCAGAGAGAATTCTTGGAACTAGAAAGAAAAATAGACGAGAACTTTGCTTCTCAGTAACTAGCCCCGGAGCAGTGGACGCTTAAGATTTAATTTTAAAAATAATAATTATAAAAAAATCAAAAGATGAATGAGTTGTAAAGCAGAAGATATTTAAATTAAGGCCCTTTACATAGTTGTAGATGTCAATACAGGAAAATTGTTAGATCATTTCTACGGAATTCAAAGTGTATGAATTTTAGACATTTTCATCTATTCAAGGCCAATAGATGTGTAAAGCAAGTGGGGATAGCTTACATAAAGAGCTGGCTGCCTTTGCCCTGCCTGGTTTGGCTCAGTGGTCACAGCACCAGAATGAAGGGCCACGGGTTTGATTCCCGGTTAAGGGCTCATATCTGGGTTATGGGTTTGATCCTGGGCCCTGCTTGTGGGGCAGATGTTTTTCTCTCTCTCCCTCTCTCCCTTCTATTCTCTCTAAATTGACCACTTTTCATAACTGCATAAACAACTAAAAAAAAAAATATATATATATATATATTTTTACCGAGGAGGAGAATGAATCCAAAGTGATTAGCATATATATACATTACAGCTAGATAATATTTTTTATTAAATTTCAACTTTTTAAATTGTCCCTTTCATAAACGTCGTGCCTGGGGCATAAGTAGCAAAGTTGAAGCATTAATAGAAAACACATAAAATGGAAACAGCTGCAGCTATTAAAAAAGTAAGATCCCTTAGGGTAGGTCAATACACAGATATATGAGTTTATAGCAGAGCTTGTTACAGACTGCTAGGCTAAAGAGAAATATGAGTTATAGAGAATCAAGCTCTCCATGGATGGATGCGCTCTGCAAATGAAGGTATTAACTCTTGAACATGGTGTCTCCTTCTGTCATACAGATCGTCGGTGCATACAAAGTTGTTGACCCAAATTTGTATTATTATTTGCATTCACTATTGTGCAACATTTTCACTTTTTAAATATACCTAGGATCTCTTTTTCTTTCAAGCTAAAAGGTTTTTGTGGGGTTATTATTATTTTTTAAATTGACACTGTAAAGCATGAGGTGTGGCTTCCAGACACGAATCTTTCCTAGAAATTAAGCTGCACTAAGCTGGCACTGTTTTCCTTATTTTTATATTCTGAGCTGTTACAAGGGAATTCCAAAATGACAGCAGCTGTGACGAGCATACTAATTCTTGTGCACCACTTGTTTGTTAACTGGCATGAGGAAATGATCTCTGAGACAGAGAGGTAGAACTGACATGGAGACAGAAATAAAACCTACATGTCACATTGGCCTCATATCAAAGCTGAGGACATTAAACAGCACAACAGCCTAATCTCAGTTAACCTCTATTTGATTTTCACAAATAGGATTTCATCTGAAGCACCAAATTAAATCTGAGATGGAGAAATGGGCCTGTATATTAAGATATGTCCAAATTAATTGGTGTCATGATGAGTGGCTAGCGTCCAGCCTCAGATTTGTGTGAGCCACTGTATTAGTATACTGGGGTTGCAATTTGTGGAGGAAACTTAAGCACAGATCCTATTTTACCTTAGTATAAGAACATAACTCCCAGCATCTATGACAATATTGCTAAGAATCAGATATTGGGGCAATTAAGTAGTATAGTGAAAACATCAATAGGAAGAAAAAAGCTCACAGAAGTCCACATAATTCACTACATGCCTCTTTTTCTAGGGTATAAAATTATGAGAAAATAGTTCAAATATATAATTAGTGATGACAAATTATAATTACTAATATTTTTTCATAGACATTTATGCAAAACCAAATCTATAAAATATCTGGGTATTTTATATAAATATTTTACATAAATTGATGTGTGTATATTGAATATGCAACATACATGGGTGAGGATATGTAGATATGAGTAATAGTTACTCATTAGTCTCTCCTCTCTCTCTCTCTCTCTCTGGATGATCCCATTTGGTTAAATATAGGTTAAAGTACCTAAATGCCTTTTCCAAAGAATTGATCAAACAAAATTAAAGATGTGTATTTTATCCATGATTAGAATCTTCTAAAACAGCTATCAGTATCAACTCAGAGACATTTAATTATTAATTCAGGGATGCTATATCAGTACTACCTTAATGTATAGCACTGAATTATTTCTCAGACCACCAGTATTCTTCCCTTGCTGCTTATAATTGTTGATGGAACCAACATGCCCCAAGACACTGTACCTCAGAATATTTTTTTTAAATATGTTTTTTATTGATTTCAGAGAGAGAACAGGAGAGGGAGAGAGAGAGAGGCATCAATGATGAGAGAGAATCACTGATAGGCTGGCTCCTGCATGCCCTCTACTGGGGATCGAGCCCACACCAGGACAGGTGGCCTGACCAGGAACTGAACCACGATCTCCTGGTTTATGGGTCAACACTCAACCACTGAGTCACGCCAGCTAGGCTGTGCTTTAGAATCTTTTTTTTTTAAAAAAAACTTATCTTTAGTGATTTCAGAGAGAGGAAAGGAGAGGGGGGGAGAGAGAGAAACATCAATTATAAAAGAGTCATTGATTGGCTGCCTCCTGCACGCCCCCGACTGGAGATGGAGCCTGCAACCCGGGCATGTGCCCTGACCGGGAATCGAACCCCGATCGCCTGGATCCTAGATCGACGCTCAACTGCTGAGCCACACCTGGCAGGGCTGTGCTTTAGAATCTTAATGCCCTGCCTCTTCCCACCATAAAAAAATCAGTTATCAAGTATTTTTGTATCTCAAAGTGTTCTTTTCAGTCTCATTTTCCTAATTTTAAATTAAAAAAAAAATGTTACATGTAGACTCTCAGCCAATCAGCCTTTCCCCTTCCCAATAATCCTGTACAGTAACACCAGGTAAATGCACCCAAAAGAGAGGTGGGTGGTCTCGCATCACTGTTCTACCTACCATCTTTCCTGATTTCTCACAGTAACATTTAGGGAATATGTCCCACCTTATTTCCTTATTTTTTCCTTCTAACAAAACTGAACTGAAACTTCCCTGGAGCCCAGATCTTTTGTTTGTGTATTTTCTTCTTCCTTTACTCATGTTTCTATGGGTGTAAATGCAGTCTGTTGGCATTGTCTGAAGTGTCAACTCCTCCATAACCTCTTACCTGATCTTCCTTCAAGGCAAGGAAGAGAGGATCATAATCTTGTCTTCCTCACACACTCTGTTCCTCTTTGTGGCCAGCATCAAATTATATTTTCTGTTTACCTATTGTGTGCTTATCCCTCCTATTTACTTGTCCCTGTTTCTTTGTATTCTTCAAAATACTTGGGAGGCTATTTTTATTAGGGTACATGATTGATCATTTTTAATAGATGAATGATTTAATAAATGGTGATTATTGCATTTCTCCCTATTTCTCTCTATAGTTTTGAGTTTAAATGATCACTTTCACATAGAAAAGAGGTCACAATTTTATGAATGAAGTTATGTCAAATAATATTTGCATAATAGGCCTTTAAAGCGTATAACCACCAGCTTTCAAATTAAAACTACAGGCAGGAAGAGAAAATCATTTTCACAAATTTGAAATTTGAACAAATTCTTCTTTGGTTGATGTAAGAAAATATGGATAGCAGGTGATTATTCATAGAAATCAGTTGAACATGACTTGTTTCACTTTGTGATACTTAAATAGCTGATAGCTGACAAATACTTAAGTTTAATTCAATTGCTACCAAAATATCTGTTTCTATGGAAGAAAATAACACTTTTGATAGAGTGAAAAAAACTCAACTGTTTTAAATTCAGACCTTTGCAATAATATGGCATTTCATACACACATAGCCTTTATACTCTGGTGCCGTCCTAACATGTGTTTGCCAATTCATTCTCCTGAATATAATTTCTACATGCCTAATGATCTGAGTGTTTATGCACTTTTAAATGCATATATATTATATAACAGTACCACAACTTACAATTTAGAGATATTTTTAAATTTTGTAAAAGCCCAGAAGAATACTAAAATCCTTTCAAACTCGGTAGGCAGTTTGCTTTATAAGAAGTACAAAAAGTCATGATATTGTGCTGTTCACATATGCAGCTATTATAACCTAACTGGCTGCTGTAAGATGCTAAACTCATATAGTGCATTGGGAAATCTAAGAGTGGACCTTCCTAGCAGTCTTTCATCTAGTACACTTTTTGGAAAGAAATATAACAAAGCGTTTGTCAAAATACGTAACTCTTATTTAAGTGTCACTGATATTTAAATATAACTGTAAGTGAAGCTTCCTGTGGTTCCATTTAACGCTTCAGCAAAAGGTTAATGAACTACAGAGCAAGTTGTGCTTCTCTTCTCAACCTGGATGCTACATTTAATAGAAGGATCTCTTTAAAGTTATAGAGTAACCCTCTTTAAGTTGAGGTAAAAAAATACCTGTTTAGCTAGCTTACTTTAAAAGTTATAAACAATAACCTACATAATTAGATGCAGAACAGCAGCTCCACAATTCTTATAGAAATGGGACACGTGCAGTTACCTGGCCTTTGGTTCTGCCTTGAAACCGAACTCCAGAGGCCTAAGCCGGGTATGTCCTGAGGACTGACTAGCAACGTGACACAGTAGCTAAAGACAGTCGCCAGCTAGGCCTGGTTCCAATGGGAAACAATTTCCTCTGGCAGCTTTTGCAGTTTGTTTTTATAGGAAATTGCCTTCTGGAGCATATAAAACTAATTCATGGCGTGTCCCAGAGCTCCCGCACACCCGGCTGGAGTTCCCCTGTGGACGAGGCCATCTCGTTGACATAATTGGGCCCCTGCTCCTGGAAAAGCCCCAGCTGTTTGTGTGGAGCCACTCAGATTAGGTTAAAAGCCTCTAAATCTTCCAAAGTGTCCCCTGGAAGGGAATATAAAATTGGTGACGGTGATGTGGCAAGACCCAGAGAACACAGCGAAGTCGTGACATTTGTATTTGGCTCTGTCATTGTGATTCAATAACACAGAATTTGCTAGTGGATTCAGCAGAGGTCATGACACGAAAGTGATGGATGAGCCGCAGTTCCATTTCCCCCCACTGAGCCCGTGTTACATGCTGGGTTAACTTTTCTTTGGGGGTTTGTTATACTGCTACAAAATTTGTTCTCCTGACCACGTGGCTATCGCAGTAAATATTTTTTATACTAGCATGCCTATACACATTTGAATAATGAATTTAAAATCAATGGGATTTCTTTCTTTTGCACAGGAAATGTTAGAAGACAGTCATATAATATAAATTTGAAAGGGAGGATTGCTCTTAATTGATCACCTCCCCCCCCCCAATTTCTTTAATAGATACATATTCAAGAAGATTTTTAAGGACAAAAAAGTATTCACTCAAATTATGAAAAGCAAGGAGAGAAAAGTTTGAATATGACCCTACACATCTAATTTGAGATAAAAGTTGAACATTCAAAGCACAATGATTTTGAAATATAAAAGAAACCAGCGTTTCTTTGTCCAGGTGTGAGAAATACTGAGGTTTGAGCATAAAAGTGGTGTTAAGTGAGTTGAAACACCAGAAACAAAGAAAACAGCAGCTGTGTACAGAATAGATAAGAATAAAAGAGAGAGAACATTTAGTCACATGGGGAAACAAAGTTGAAAGAAACTGTGTATTTGTTTGAATTTGATATCGTCCACGGTAGTGAACACTGAAGTTCAGAATGAAAAGCCAGCTCCACTTTCTTGGCTCCACATTTCTTAGGAATAAAGGAGAATGGAAATGTGATGTGAGATCTTCTCCCCAACAGTCTAGTTACATTTGAGGACTGGAATATCAATCATTTTTGTTAGGCAAATTTTACAAATTGTCTTTCTTTTATCACTTTCTTTTCATACTTATATATAATTTTTATATGATTTAAATATATATATATACATATATATACATATATAATGTATATATATGTGTATATATATATTACATACTGTTCCTTTTGTCTGGAAGGTCACCCGAGTACCTAGTCTTGTCTGCCTAGTCTTGTCTGTCTTCGTAATTCCATTCTCAGTTTCCTTCCTTTATTATGTCTTCACCTGCACCCCACACATAAAGGTAGAGAAATTATTCTCTGTGCACTTACATCAGCACTTTTATCACTAAATGGTTATATTTGCTTATATATCTGTCTTATCCAAGCAAAGCTAAGCTGTTTGATATTGGGGCGTCATTTATTTCCCCCACTTTGTCTCCACAGGTGTTTAGAATGGATTCTGGACCTTTGTGGAGAACAGAAACTGCAGTGCACAAAATCCTTTCTTTTTTTTTCTGCTCCTTGCTTCAAATTTTGCCCTATTCTACAGCCTAGTAAAAGCATGTACAAAGCACCACATGTTCCAACTCTTTATGCTTAAATGACTTTCTGTATAAACAGCAATCTTCCAAGCCATCTTTGTGCAGCTATGAAGTTTGGTAATATTTTCATCAAATAAGCTTCAAAAAGATAAAGACAATCCCCAGGCAATAGATAGAGTTACACTACAAGACTGCCAAACACACGCCCAGGAAAGTCAACACCAAGAGCTTCTTCCTCTCCCCTTTTATGAAAGAGTGCCAGAAAACTCGATAACAATAGGAAGATGGTATAAATGAAATGGAATATTAAATTTTCACTGAAACATAAAGAAAAAATTAAACATCAAAAATTAAAATTAAAGCATAAAAAATTAAAAATGAAATTAATCCACTATGCCAAAATTTCCAGTTCTGTGCTCATTACCATTACTTCCAGGTTTCTAAATATATATTCATGTTCCAGAGCATATGTTTCACTGCACATTCTCTTCTTCTCATCTTTCATTCTTCTGTGAATCTCGACAACTCACTAGATTCTAACCAGGTAGCCATTTCTATTTCCTTCTTCAATGGCCTTCCCTAGGTTCACCGTCTGACACATGTAGGCTAGTAAAATAAACTCAGCGGTACCACACACTTTAAATTTTATATTTATAAAAGTATTTTTATTTAATTTAATCTTCAAACATATTCACATTTTTAAAAATGCTCATTGTTGATGTGTCGATGATTTTCAAAAAGTAAATTCTGAATTTGTTGTAAATAAAATAAATGATTTGTATGTATTCATGAACACCTTAAGAATAACGTAAATTTACTCAGGCTTTCAATACAGAAAACTTGCTCTGATATTAATACCTAAAAAGTATTTGATATATTTTACACCCTTTTGTTCTACTTCATTAAAATCGAACCAATATTAACACAATATTTCAGGCTAGCATGAAAAACTATAGTACATAAAACCCATGTGAATGTTTGCATTTTAATATTATAATTGAAATAAAATGCATGAGCATAGAGCCATGTCTTATTACAAACACAGCTAAGTGTAAATGCCATGTTTCTACATGTACTAGAATTCTTTAGAACAGCTCATTTCTCCATTGTGTTTATAATGTATGATGCACTAACCTCTAGTAACAGACTTTTATTCAAAAGAGAGAAGTGATCACTTTAAAAATAATGTTCTTTATTTGAATAAGTCAGAACAAAAAAAAACAGTACTGCAAATAAATTTTGAACTGATGCAAGGAAACTAATGTCCTCTAATGATTATCCAATCTGTGCTGTTATAAACTACAAAATATAATAATGAGATTTTAATCATTTTTCTACCCCATACATTTTGTATATACATAATTTATTTCAAAGGATGGTATTAAAAATATTTAAAATAATACTATATTCTTAATTTCACAATATATTTATGCTAAAAATTATCTTTTATAAAAGATTTGAAACATTTAAAATATTATATAACTGGTTAATACGCAAGGATCACTTTTTAATGTTTATGACTAAATTGACTTCTATTCAGATTCCTGCTTTTAAAAGCTTACTTTACACTGCATGTGGATATATCATCAGAATTTCTAATGTATTACGTGCCCCATTTCTTTACTTTATCCCCCAAATTTTCATTTTTTTCCAGTATTTCTTCCACTTTTACCAATATTAAAACAGTTTCCAGTCAGTCAGGTTACAAATACCTGGGTTGTTTTTCACGTTTTCTTTTCTCCACATTTCACAGAATGTCATGCTAATTATATCTCGGAAATGTCTTCCTATGTAATGGCTATTCTCCTGGTTATCTGTTCAATTCTAGTATCTTACTGGGATATTTTAACAGCCCTTTAATTCATCTCCCTGTCTCAGCTTCTCTACCTTTAAATCCACTGGGTACAATATCATTAATCATTTTTCGAAAATACCTCTCTGATACTATTAGTCAGTCAGTCTTCTGCCCAGTTAGCTAGTCGGCCTTTCGGGTCTCCACTGGAGCTCTACCTTGGATTCTAAGACCCTTGATTGGTACCCTAGCACATCCCTGAATACTCGTCAATTAGTTTCCCCTCCCATTTTGGTCCTTATATTCTCAGAGATTGGCTGAGGTTCTGTTAAAAAATGAAAAGAAAAAACCCCAAAACTTGGAATATGAAGTTTTTATTCATTATATCTCTGATTCACAACTAGCCAAACATTTTACTTCTGTATTTTCCCTTCTGGATCAGACATTATTAGGTACTTACCTGAAAAGCCTTAGTGCGGTGCACTTGTAATTAGACATCTCATTCTACCTGTAGAGGGTGTTGCTGTCCTAAGAAGTGGTAAATTCCTCTGGACTCTAATCTGCTCAGTCTAGGTCCTGTCTTTTTTTACACTAATCAAGCCACTGAGGGCCTAACATATACACGCAAAAGCCTATCAAACAATCTACAAAGCATTTTGCAATATCTTTTGAAAATAACATACCCTATAATACGGAATCAATTACTCAAAGGTTCTTTATAGTATATTGAAAAGATAATCTTTCTTTTGAAGCAAAGGCTCTGACTCTTGAATTACAGATGTAATTATAATTAGAGTTAATTGAATTGGAAGTTCATTTTGCATTTGCAAGTCCTTTCTTTATTTTTTTTTAATTTAAGAAAAATAGTTAACTATTTCAAAAATCTCTTCATTTATTCACTGGCATAGACATGCTCATGTAAGGTTAATTATTTTATTTTAAAATTGGTGACCAGATTTAACAAAAGTGTACAGAGAACCTTATTATGTTGGTTAACTAAACTACATTATTTGGTGAAGCCCTCATATGGATGTAGAATCGTGTAACAAGGGTCAAGAGGAATCACTATGTAGCTGATGAATATTGTAATTTTATATTGACATGTGCAGCAAGGAGGTACTTGCAAGGAGCAGAAAACCACAAAATGCTGAGGGAATTTCCATTGTGATATAAGAGTGGATCTGATTTCACTCTCGTAGGGCAGTTTTTCCATATGCCACCTTGAGTGTTTCTCTTGTACATCTGTTGCATGACAAACATAAAATGGTTGGGTTCACTATCAATTACAGGCTGGAACAAGTAAGATTTCAATTACAACAGGAGAGCAAAACAGCTGGGAAATCCCCAAGGGGAGGTGCAAGAACCAAGGGGGTGAAGCAAGCATCACAATGGTACATTGCACACTACTAATTAGAGAGAAATGAAGTCAAGTTAAAAGAAAATATACCCCTAGATGTTCTGTTTCACAGAGACCATTTGGATACTGAAAACAGTACCTCAGTGGCTTGTCTCAGTCTAAATTCTCATGTAATTGTTGCCTCATGAGCAGATTAAATAAAAACCGTAGCATAAAAATATCTTACATTTTTAAAATAACTTATTTTTTTAATCCAGTGTGATTAAATCTAGGCTTTTAAAAATCATATCCAAATATTTTTAAAATACTTGGTATCTTTAAAAAGCAGCAAAGTAAAAAAATAAAATTATGATGATGCGTTTACAATAGCCTATAGCTCCCTAAATAAGAAATGCATATAAGTACATATAAGTACTTATAAGTGTCTTGTTGACAAACATCTGAGTCCTAGGAAAAAATAAGAGATTCTTCTACTATGTATACTGCATGGCAATTATGTATTTTTTTCCTTATGTGCTTGTTTCTCTCACATTTAATTAAATGAAATATAAGCAGTGTAAATTAAAACGGCATAATACGCTATTGAAAATTATTTTTTCTAATGTAGAATCTAGCAATATAATTAAGAATTATCACAGGTTATAAAAAGTTAGATCTCTATAGAACAGCACATTTTCTCTGTAGTTTTCATAATCAAAACATAAAAATAATTAGTATAATAATAGCAATTTTAGAACCATACTATAGATAAATTACTTGATGTATAAACCACCCCATCCATTTTCTTTGAGAATTCACTTATATGGGTTTAATAAAATAGCAATAAAAACAGAAATTATTATTATTATTTTAATAACTATTAATAGAGTCATCCCAAGATTTATCCTGTAGCTCACACATGCCTGCAATCAAAGTTAGAGGGTTGAACGTAGATCTGAAGTTTTATCTGGAATTCCTCCAAAATAAATCTCTTTATATTGCTTCATTTTTCTCACTAGAAATTTACATGGGTAGATATAAAATAATTTCATTAATTCAGATATAAAATGATTAGGGGCTCAGTTAAGATAATGTGAGACAAACAGTGACATTCTAATGTAGGAATTACAGGTATTAGATAAAAAGGGAAGGTGAGCGTGATGGAAAGGAGAAGCTCAGATAACTGAGATTTTTAGCTTGGGAAACCAGGACTGAGAAGGGTTGAAATAATGTTAGATAGGAATATTACCTTGGGCTCCTCTAGGCACCCAACATGAGTATAGTAAATTTATTCTGATGTGATTCAAATCCCACTTTTCTAAAGCCACCTGCATTGAAGAGGGAAGGGCATTTCCAAGCCCCTTTTGCCCTCCTCAAGCTTTGGATGACACTTCCCAAAGGCCTTGACTTGCCCTCTAGATTGTATGCTATTTTCCTCAAATTATAGAAATAAGGAAGCTTTATCCTTTTTGAGGATGGCATAAAATGACTTCCAATTTAAGTATAAAACAACAAAATAAGATCAGTTTAGTACATTCAGTATGTGTACTAATGTTTTGGTAATGGTACTACTCACTGATTAATCTCATTTATTAATCCTAACATTTGGGGCATAAGAATAAAATATTATCTCACAATGTTTGGGTAAGAAGAATGAAATATTATAAAACTATTTAATAAAGAGAGGAAGGTACACATTTGATAATGGTAAAGGAGACAATTTTCTGTTCAGATCTAGTAGTGTGGGAAGTCTCCCTAACCCCGATGCATAGGGGGGAAATCAGTCAGTGCCTCAAAATTAAATTCAGAAACATGTCCAGCCTCTATGGAAACCATAAAAGAAGGACATCCTGGCAACAGCAAAATTACAGCTGCTGAGATTGTGTGAGTAACAAAGTGCCACTTCACTCTTGATCTCTGTTGACTGAAGGAAAGAAATCAATTACTATCAGCAGTGAATTTCAGGAAGACCCAGGTTTGAGATGCCAGCTACACACAGGTGTGTGCACTCAGCAAAGATAATTCTGACTAAGACTTCATTTAGTAGGAGTGCTACTGTATTCACTGCTTTGAGATTTTAAGGGGTTGTGTTTTAAATGTAGACAGAGACAGATGGAGAAACCCAAATATTATAACTTTCTTAACTTCAATAAAAATATTTTTCTAATCTAGTTGAATTTTCTCTAGAAGAGCAGGTCTATTAGAGTACATACACACACACACACACACACACCCCAATATTCTCTGATGAACATACTAGAGTCTAGACACATTAAGTTATCAGGGACCACAAGTATTGGATATTTGTAATACCTTTCAGGTTGGAATCCACTTCCATTTCTTGTGTTAAGAGTGTCCCAAATTTGCTTTGCACAGACTCCTTTCTCACTTTCACTTCCTGAGCCTGAAGCCAGGGGAAAGACCATTTAAAACATCATATCTATTCCCCAGACACAGACACTTGTTCAGGGATGGGAGTGCCCCATTCACCCAGGTCCAGTAGGGTGACTGCCAGGTCTAATGTGGAAACTCCTGGACAAGGCTCTGTGCTGAAATCTCATGACCTGGGCCTGTTGCTGAGGTCACAAAGACAAAGGAGTTTGTCAGTGGAAAGGGATTATGAGAAAGTAGCTGATGCCACTGCTTGGCTTTTAAATGCAGGTACAACCAAAGTCCATGCTAAGTCAATAAATGCCCCCTTATAAATGCCCCTTTGTGGAGACATCTTATATATGTACATCTGTGGATTAAATAGCCAAACTTACTTCAGTGGTGCCCAATACATGGTGGAAATAATAGACATGACTAAAGTACACAGTCATAGTCTATGTTCCAATACATATTTTCAAAAACATTTATCTGAGAAACAGCTGGCAAAGACAGTGATGGAGGGAGTGAAAAATCTGTGATTCCTTTATGATAGATTTCAATCCAGTTAATTTAGAAAAATATATATACATATTTTTATTTAATTCTGTTTTCCAAATTCTTCATATCTAGCATTATACACAAAGCTTTTGTTTCTAGGTGAAATAAGTGGATACGATTTTAAAGATATAAAACTGAAGAAAATAGTCCAAAAGCTCTCAACAAAATAAAAGTCCCTAAAAGATCACATAATATCAGAAACATGATAAACAAAAATATGCATTCTGTAGGAATTCTTTGCAGAATGGACAATATCTAAAAATCTTATGTTATGCCATTGATTGCCACTGTTATTTGGGAACAGATACCCTTTCCTCCACAAACATCCATTTACTTGAAACATAAATTTAGTCAAAAATTAAAGAAGAAAAAGGGAGTACATAAAGCATTTCTCATATTTTTATAGGTTCTTAGGTACCCTCTTCAAAGTTTTGACTCTAGGACACTTATAGAATAAAAAAGTTAAGAGAAAGCCCCAAAGCCATGAGCATCCTTTTGCTGTGGAGTGTGGAACAGTTTTTCCCAAAAGGAAAATTTAATTCTGCAACTCAATGTGTGTTTCAAATGTCTCCTATAGCATTGGGTTTATTTTGGTTAAAAATAATATTTTAACAATGCATAAAAGATTAGTTTGCCTTGTATCAGTACATTTTATCACATAAATACACACTTTGGGATTTTTCAAGACAAATATTAAGCTGGTAAATATGTATTTAGATTCTTCTTAAAATGGAGATCAGTGCAATGATAGCTGATAATGCCATCCGTGTATTTAGAGAGTTTAAAACACAGATTATCGATGAGATGGACCATAATACTTCCTCTGGGGGCCATTACAGTGGAAAGTGTAAACAGATATAGATAATGGGGGGGGGGGAGGACAGAAATCAGCTTTTATACCAGTGGTGGAAACAAAATTCAGGGCACTGGGTATATATTTAGAAAATGATTTGCAAATAACTTGGAAAAAAGTATCACTAAACATGTGAACACATTTTCAACAAAAAACTTAATTTGGTGTCCCCTAAATAAACAAGGAAATCTCAAATGTGGATAACTGTTGGTGAATATATTTTGCTAAATAATCAGGCAGATTCTAATCATGCTGAATTATAGAATATATGCATGCTTTTTTTCACTACCACATTGAACCTGTTTATTTTTTTATTACTCACCTACAGTACTAGAAGTAGAAAACAATTATATCACCTAAAGTAATGTGAATATATTCTTGCCTTTTATTTTTAGAAATATGACTCATTTGATAGTCTCATGAGAGTTATATTCCTCTCTTTTGTCTCTTCTATTTTACTAATCTTTGTTTTTTTCTCTTTCCTTTCAATTAACAAAGCAAATTTTGGGTGCTATACTCAGCTAGAGTCCCTTTACATCAAATGAACTTTCATCTGTGAAAAATATATGAATATTACTGACAATGGAGGGAAAATTTAAAGCAGTGAATCAAATTATCAAAAATATTTAAAGTATATATTTTTCCCTGATTTTGTGTTAATACTATAATAGTAAGAGAACCTGTGAAAAGAACAGGATTTTTCTTTAAGCATTCCAACAATCTCTCTTTCTTTCTTATACAAACACATACAACACCACACACAATAGGGTTTCCTGATACACACGATAATTTAATAAGAGCGTATTTCAAAATTCCAATAAATCATTACTCCCACTTCTTTTATACAAGAAATAAAAATGATAAACTATAGAGATAAAAATAAAAATACACCTAAATTACACATTTTCTAAGTTTGATACATTTAATCTATTAAGTGATTCTTGCCTTTAGAAAAGTTTTGTAATTTTATTGTCTCCAAAACAAGGTTTATAGAAAATTATTTTCATACACCTAAATATTCCTTTAAAACATTCAAGTATTTTTTCTATTATAAAATTGATTCCACAATATGTTGTTTTCCCTTTCAACTATGATAGTAAGGCCATTTTAGGTAACAAATTTACTATTACTATTTCATCCTACAGATTTTTATAGTGTATTTGCATTTGTATCTAATGATTACTGTGTGTGTGTGTGTGTGTGTGTGTGTGTGTTCATGTGTTTGTGATGGTGTGTGTATTTGGTTTGATTGTTTCAGCATCTCTGATACCTTACCATGACTTGCCAGGTGCCCAAATTTTCTGTAAGTAATTTGGCATATCAACAAATTCAGTATCTAAAAACCAAGTAATATTTGAATAAAGTGGAGTATCAGTTTTATTATAAAAATATGTTTCCCCTTCTATTTGGTTATATTATAAATTAATATTGAAATTACTGAGTTTAGTAAAAATAAGCTATATTTAGAATAATGGAATATTTATAATTTAAAAAGAGCTAACACACTTTTAAAATTCTGTAATTGAATTTTTCAGCACTGCTTTTGCCAACACCTGGCAAGAGAACTTCAAGTGGTCAATCACATTTTATTGCTGTCTCACACAACCAAAGGAAAAAAATAATGCCATTTTAATATTTTTGCTAAGACATCATTAATCAAACATTTACCCTTAAAAAGCAATAACAGCAGATCTTGGGATGTATAATTTAAATTAGTTTAATGTGGGGATATTAATAAATGTTCATGCTCTGGCACTTACTGCTAAATATAAAAAGTGCCCTATAGCTCAAATCTTTTCATAAGTATGCAGTTTAGATAACTCTACATATTTCAAGGACATAATTCCTAGAATATATGGGAGGAGAGAAAATTAAATTTTCTTTCATTTGTTATAAAGATCTTACAGTAACTTCGCTTCCAAATATTTTTCCATGTGTGATCTCCTTTAAGTTGGAAATTCTAATACATTAGCATTTTTAGTATATTATACATTTGTAGCTGCTTTTCTCATGTGTTAGAATAACAATAATTGGATATACAAGGATTTATGTTATTCATTTTTTCTCCCATGGTAATATTTTGTTAATATATTATGATTTAACCAATATCACTGCTACCACTATCAGTAAATAAGGCACAAGAATACACTGACATTCACCTGGTCAGTTCAGCATGACAACATAATAAAAATAGCAGTGATAGTGGTTTTATTAAAATATAGGTTATGAGACAGCTTCTTTGGGGTACACTGGATTTGATGAATGACTTTGACTTGGTTAGTATACAGGGTGGGGCAAAAGTAAGTTTACAGTAGCTGGCTCCCAGAACACAAAGTTTATTCTTGTATTGTGATGCATTAATTCTTATATTATTTTCCATATGAACAACTGTAAACCTACCTTTGTCCCATCCTGTATATGTAACTGTTCTAGGGAACCTATATGATAAGATATTTAGGGATGATATAATGTGTTGACAGATAGATGACAGAGAGAGAAAGGGAGAGGGAGATGAGATTGAGATTGAGATGAGATGAGATGAGATGAGATGAGATGAGATGAGATGAGATGAGATGAGATGAGATGAGATGAGATGAGATGATGAGATGAGGGAGACAGATATTGTAAGTCTGTAAGTCTTACCTGGCAGTGACTTTTAGGCATGAGTGGGATGGGGGAGCTGTGTTACTTTAAGGTAATGGATTCTGAGTCAGTGAATCTATATCTATCATCAGGAAAGAGCATGTGAGTGAGCCTTGTGGAGGAGGCAATAAAGCAGAAATCAGATCTATGTAATTATGACTAAGACTCACTGTCAATGAGAAACGAGATTGGAAGAAGTCTGGAAACATAAGGAGCTGCCAGGTGATGCTGCTTTTAGCTTCCAAAGGTCTTCGAGAAGAGCTACCAGAGACAAAGCTAACAGATACTTCTGAGAATTGTGCTGGCACATTAGCACAAACATTATACCAGCCTGGGTAGATGCCTGGGTTCTTCCTCAGCACTCAAGCACTCTTCAGTGATAAGAAGGTCAGCCCCTATGGACACTGAATATCCTTGGGGTCCTCCTTCCTAAAGATAGCCGTTCTTTCCATTTTACCGCCTATCAAGGAAAGACAATAATCTTGCGCCACTAAATATGGTAGTAGAGCTGGAGGTGCAGAAATCATGCCTGACTGCACAAGAATGTTAGAGTGACACCACTAGAGAAAGGTAAATATTTTTGTTGGTAAGGCACAGCTATTAGAATATAAGTTAAAATGGCAAAGCAAAGGAAGATGCCATAAACAGCAAAGGATGGTTATTATTTCCTTTATTCAGGAAGTTATTTAAAATAAAATAAATTACTTAAAAATCTACTGAAGCTTAAAGATAACATATGATTCCTTCTCCTTACACAAAATTATATTCCAATGATTAGACCACATATTTGTTAATTTTTCCATTTGCAGCAATTGTAGATTCTTATGTGATTGTTCATGGAGCTGAAACATTAGAAACAGTTCAAACAAGCGAGTTCATCTTAACAGGGAATCCTTCTGTTTGAAAATGCACCCAGCTGATCTTTCAGATCTCTTACGTGGGGCCCTGTGTTCTTGTCAAGTTACATCACAATGTTAAATGCTTTGAAACAGTGTGTTGATGGACAAAACAGTCTTTTCTGAACTGAAATTTTGGACCTCCTTGAGGAGATTCTATCTCTGCCAACTTGCATGTTTTTAAAGAAATGGCGAATTAAACCAATAAGATCTAGTTTAGGTTCTTCTAACATCTTTTGAATGGGAGGCACTGTACCTACTTTCAAAGGACTTAAAAATACAAAGTGTAACAAAGGACAGGAAGGCATTTGAGAAACTTCTAAAATGTGTGCTGCCCTTAGACAACTTTCTTTTTAACTCTGCCACAAAAGTGTTAGTGTCTAGAAATATTTCAACCTAATATGAAAAAAGTACACCTCTGAATAGATTGCAAAATTCTTGACTATCATACAGAATCACAAAACCTTTAAAACAGAAATAATGATAAACTTATGACAAAGAACCTATTCAACATGTAGCACTAAATTTATATGATGAATTATTATATTTTCCCCAAAATAACTTATTTAAGATAAAAAGCAATCTTTTAAAAAAGTAAAATTTTAAATAACACATACCTAATAAAAACATAAAGTCAAATTACACACATCTATAGGAATTATCTATGGTTACATTATTAGAATTTTAGGTTTTGGTGTTAGACTGAGTTATAGCTAACATTCCCCAAACAAATACACCTTTTACTGGCTGTGCAACCTTGGACAAGTTCCCTAACTTCTCTAGACTTGGGCTCTTTGACTACAAATGAATCATACTGATTCTCTTCAAATTCCTAGGACAACAAAATGAGAATATATTAATGTCCTGGCTTAGTTCACTTGGGTCACTATAAGAAAATACCAGAGACTGGAGAGTTTAACAACAGAAATTTATTTCTCATAATTTTTGTGGCTGGAAAGTTCAAGATCACATGCTGGCTGATTCAGTTTGTAATGAGAGCTATTCTCCTGTCTTGAAGATGGCCACATTCTCCGTGTCTGTCACATGGTCTTTCACAAGGTCCATGGACAAAGAAGGAGAGAGAGACATAGCTAGAGTCTCTCTTTTTCTTCTTATAAAGACACTAATCTTGTTGGATGAGGTTCCTACCCTTATAACCTCATTCAAACTTAATTACTTTCATAAAGGCCTTATCTCCAAAAACAATCACATTAATGATTTAGGGTAAATATGTAAATTTGGAGGGAGGGATAATTTAGTTCATAGTAGTACTTAACCCTGGATTAATGGTATCAGTGTTTGATGATGGCTATTGTAATGGTAATGATGATAATGCTGCTCATCCACTAATAGAGGGACATCCTTCCAGAAAGTACCACCTAGCTATGTGACAAAAAGTAATTAATTTTTCTCTCATTCTCAAACTCTTGATATAGGCACTGCCAATCACTCTTCTCCAACTTTAATTTCTGTTTTCATTCTCTGCTTAAATCCAATCAAGGTAAGATATTTGACGACCAAATGAGAAGTGATGAAGGACAAGGTAAGGCATGACCAGGAAAGATTACTATGGGTAAGTTTTCATTTTCCTGTTTCACCATTGTGGCTGAGAAGAGTAAGTTCTCCCAGGCTGAATACTTTTATAACCTGCATGTATGAGCTTCTTTACTTTTAAACACTAAGTCACAGGATGAGACACATGTTAGAAATGTAGTTTCTTGAACTCCAGTGCAGACCTATTTGATCAGTCTATCTGGAGGCAAAGTTTACGGCTCCATATTAAAAAGCAAAGCAAAGCAAAACAAAAAACCCCACTGTCCTTACATGATTCTGATTTACATTCAAATATGAAAAACAGAAAATTCAGGGAAAGGATGGGGGGATAGAGAATGCTTTAAAAAGCTTTTTATTTTCAGTATTAGTAGTAAATCTCTAAGAACACATCAATTATTTTTGAATTTTGAACTTTAGGGACAAGAATATAAATGGAAATTTGTAGAATTTTCTTCAGGGTAAGTAGGTAGATGAGAAAGACTGGTCAAAGGCAAAAATAGTGGATATGAAAAAGTTAGCTCACCAAAATCTGAGGTCAATAGCAGTAAAAAGAGATGCTGTTTAGGCAGGGAGATATCCTAGCCCTAAGAGGGTCCCCTAGAAGAAAGTGTTAGAAGGACTAGGAGTACTTCTGGTCCACTCATTCCTTACTCTCAACTATTCTCTCTTCTCAAACCTCTGTTCACCCTCTGTTTCCTTCTTACTCTCTCCAGCTCCAAAGATTCTGAAGTTCCTTTTAGTTTCTTTCTCAGACCCCAGCAATGCTTTGAGGTGAGGTAGTCTCCACAGCCATTATTCATCAAGGGACTGTGAGTTTCTAACTACATGTACTATGAATACATATTTTTTGTCATTCCACCCAGAAGCTGTTTTCCCAAGATAACATTGTTGCAAAAGTTGGTTCCAAATGGACTATTAGTGTTCTTTTGCGAGCCCAGTTTCAGTATGGGTACATTGGCTTAGAGGGGCTAGTCCAGGGCCTTACCCACTATGTTTAAAAAATGAAATTCCTGAATGACTCACAAGTGAACATGATTCACCCATGAATAATTTTAATGGGAACATATATAGAGAGAAAAGTGTGAAATTATTTAGCTGAGCAGAACTTGAGAAATATAAGGCTTCATAATATATACAAATAAAGCAATATGATTTTACATTTCAATGGCATGTTCAAAGGTAAGAAGTAAAGCCTTGAACATGAGATTCAAAGATCAAAGAAGCACTAAAATGGAACACGCTGTGCTTTTAGCCACTAATGTTGCTCTATTGTGAATAATTGAATATTATATTCCTTATAATGAGAAGTACAACATAGTGGTTAACAGCTTGTAATCTCTAGACTCAAGCAGACTGGTTTGACCTTGTCTTTATTTCTTTAAGCCTTTACTTACTTGTCTGTAAAAGAGTAGTATAGCCATAGTTGTTAAATGAATATAAAGTGATTTGTTCAGAGCCTGATCTGACGTTTATTCGATAAGTGTTTATTGTTATTATTATAAATCATATCTGAAACCATTGCTATCCTAGTGTAAAGATAAAAAACTTTTTTAAGATACAGATTATTTTACAGGTATTGTCAAACCCCATTGTGCATGGATTCCATATTTGTTAAGTTGCCGACTTGTTATAATTTATTTTTAATCCCTAAGCCAATAATCACAGAGCTTTTGTGGATGTGTCCAGAGCTTTGGAAAATCTGAGTTGCCCAACACACGTTTCCAGCTGAGGTCAAACAGGATGACACTGTGCCTTCCTGTTTCAGCATCAAAAGATGCTGTAAACAAGCATCTTTTTTGCAGGCTCTTTAGAGCCATGTTTTTTGCATATTTATGCTACTGGTGATTTTGCTGTTTAAAATGGACTCCAGGTATAGTGCTGAAGTGCTACCTAGTGTTCTAAGCACAAATGGCTGTGATACATTTACAGAGAGAATACGTTTTAGATAAGCTTTGTTTAAGCATGAGTTACAGTGTTGTTGGCCATGAGTTCAATATTAATGAATCAACAATATGTATTAAATAAGGGGTCTTTAAACAGAAAACACACATAAAACAAAGTTATGTATTGATAATATATTAAAATGTTGTTAGCAGAGGCTCATAGGAACCTAAATTTTCTCTAGGATCAATGATTCAGTCAATATTCACGAATTCAGTGTTTGAGGCAACACTATAGAACATAGCTACTGCAAATAACAAAAGCCCAAATGTATTTCTTTCTTAATGTAAATATAAATGTGTAATTTAAAAATTTAGGAAACACTAAATTCCTCTTTCTTCTATGTCATAGGTACCAAATTATGAGGTAATTATAAAGAAGTAAGAGTGGCTTTGGCGCTCTGCTGCTAATACTAATGGAAAGATGGCCAGTCTGTGACCTGGGATCATGTCCTTCTGATTGCATTTTATTCAGCAGCAATAGCATGGACTTGATCCATGAGAGAAAGGTCACTTCTCTCATTCACCAAAAATTGATAACATGTGATAAGATGGTAAACCAGCTCTAACATACAGACCTCTGCCTTACAACCAGCATTTCAGCAATGAATAATGGATCAGGGCTTGCCTCGCAACAATGTCTTGATTGATTGCTTCCTTAATATGTGCTGAGTGCTGACAAAGTGCAAATCTCCCAATCTGCTGTGATGGGACCACTGTTATTAAAGAGTACAATTATGCTTTTGTAGCCTTCACTCATTTCCTGATTTCACTAGACTTCCTGAAAGAAATATAAACAACTTTTCAATTGAGACAGGACTAAAATAATAGCTAACATCTACTGAGTGATTACTCCAGACACTACGTTAAATAGGATCTGTATTCATAGCACCTCTATGAATTAGCTGTTATTATTACTATTATTATTCTAGCTTACTAACAAAAAATAAAGCTTAAAAAAGTTAAGTAACTTGGCAAGGAAGTAAGTGAGTGGTTGAACAGGGAATTCAAACCCTTTTGTTTCCTTTCTCTCTGTTCTCTTTACAGAAACTAAAATTTCATGTGTATTTATATAGGTATCAATAAACATATATGCATCTATCTACTCAGCCAAAAGTGAGAACTATTATCATGAATAAGACCTACTGAATGTGTGAAACATTAGGAATTCTATGTTACTCTAAAAATAAAATAAAGAAATAAAATTATAAATCTCAAAAACAGTGATGACAATGGCTCACCAGTGTCTTCTTACAGGGAGGTAAGTGGGAAAAGGTGGGTCATTTGAGCATATAATAGGTATGAGGTTTGGGCTTAATAAATACTGCCTTACTTTCAAATTCGAGAATATGGGATTTTCCTATTCATTCCTTTGACTGCCACACAAATAAATAATGTACTAACTTCAGTAACATCTAAAAATAGAAACATAAAAAGTGATACTATTTTGATACTTTCTAGCACACTGAATCGGGTTGACAGATGACAGATTAGTTCAAGATAAATATTTTATCAGCAATTTAGAGACTGTAAAAGAGTAAAATATACTGCACATCACAGGAGACGTGAGAAAGTTGAAGGCAATCTCTTTTCACCTTATGAAAGCAGTGGGAACGCAAATGCATTGAAGACATTTGGCCTCAGAGGATAAATATGAAACGGAGCAGTAATTAGTTTCTCTGATCACCCGAAAATAAGTTATCAAGCCCAACAAATAGCTTCTTTGGAAAATAATAATTTTATGCCTTAAAAGCATTTTCTAAAACTTATAGCAACGATGACCGAAGGCTAATTTTCCCCCGTGTTTCTTTAGAGACGGGATGATATGGACACCACCTCAGGGCGCTCCTCTCTGTTCTGTGTCCCACAGACGCAGCTTCCTCTAAAAACCAGGCGCCCTCACCCTCACATTGGTGGGGGGGTTTACCTCGGGTGCAGGGGCATATATCTTGGAGGATTTATGTATTTTTTTCATATAAAACTTTCAAATAAAGCTCTTTCTTTTAAAAAGATCACATAATTGAATATAAAGAATTTAGCAGTCCCTGTATACACATTCAACCTCAAACTTTCAACTTCTTCATGTTAAAATAATGCTATAGTATTTTAGTCTTTCTATTTTTTTCCTTTAAGCTTCTTTTCCCCCCAAGAATTTAATTGCACCAATTATATTCATGTAGCCTTAGACGCTAAAAAATAAATGTAAAAAATTCTCCACATCTGTCTTATATTCTGAGATCTCAGAGTAGTAACACTATTTTATAGCAAGGTCTTTGAAGAGGTCTGAGCCTATGGAGAGACTTGTGCTTTACCAAAAGTTAACAATCTGTGTTTGACTTTTGAAGTTCAAATGTCTCCTTTGTCTTGGGGGCTAATACGCATTATTTCATTGCTACATTTGGTTTACAACAGTCCCTTATTATTAGCACCATGCTCTAACCAATTGGGCTAACCGGCTACCTGATAGACTAAGATACCTTAGAAAATACATTAGAAGTCACATTTTGTTTTTGCTTTCCTTTCGTTTGTTAGCATTAGATGTGCATGGGCCTGCAGGTCACAGAGATGAGGAAAATGAATGTTAGGTAACCAGAAAGCAGTCTGAGAAAAAGCAGCTGCTCGACTTGTGCCCTGAAGCAAATTGTGCCCTTAGCAGCACCTTCTGGAGGTAACTAGGGAACAGATACGGAGCTTGATTTATATTGCTTCATTTATTACACCCTAATATAAAAGATAGATATGCATCAGAAGTCTAAACATATTCCTTTTTCATTTTGGTTTTATGTTAATTTCTCCTTTCTTTCCTCCTCTATTTTTGTTTACTTATAACCACCCAATGCCAACCAGATCAGTGATTTCAGATTACATGTTATTATTTGACAAGGAAAAGAAATACAGCAAACATTAAAAGCTCATGAATATTTTTCTCCTGCGGTTATATCTTTTGAAGTATGATCTGTGCACTGAAGGCTTGGCATCGCCTCCCGCAGGCTCACGGATAGGCTGATGCTATTGGTCTTGTCCACACAACAGTAGCCCCAGAACCTCAGCCCGGGTGACAAAGTGAAAACCAGACTCGTAACATAAGAGCTTCATAGTCTTACGTCTGAGAACCCAAGAACCATCACACTCTCAAAGTCCTGGACAACTAGAATGTATGGAATCTCCCTTTCTATCCAGTTAGTTAATACCCCTTGAAAACAATATTGTTATCAGGATAAATAACACAATTAAATATTAAAGTCCCCTTGGCCTAGTCATAAAATGTAAACATGGTAAACATCCATTTTTCATTTGGTCTGTTTTCTCTTTTTGTTCCTAGGGGAGATTATCTTTCAGAGGGTATGACCTTAATTAACCAGCTCCATAAACCTAAACAACCAAAAGGATAGTCGCTTTCAAAAACTTGTTACAGTGATTTTTTTTTTCTAGAAATCAATTTGATTCTTATAATATGTGCTTAAAATATTTCAATGTCTTTCCTTGTTATAGGTAAAATGTCCAAATTTTTTAATATGACACAGAGGTTGTCTGTGAGCTATATTCTTGTTTTCCCAAATCCATCTTTTGTCACGTTCACACACAACACAAGCCACATTGTCTTGCTTATATTTATATTTAGCCTATAGGTGCTGGTACCTACTTTCCCCTCTGTCTGGGATTCTGCCTTTTTTTTTGCCTGACTCTTAGATTTCAAGAATCAGCTCAAATTTCACCACACTTTTGAAGTTTCCTCTGCCCTGTCACCATCAAGTTACCAATCTCCAAAAGACAGAGCTTGCCAAGTCTTTCTGGAAGTTCCCAGAGCTCTCTGTTGTCTTCTGTTTTAATAATTCTCACATGTTGTAATTATTTGTTTACATGTCTGCCTCCCTCCCTGATTAGGTAACCACTTCTCCTGCCTGTATTGATTTTTGTTTCCAGTGCTTAGGAGAATGTCTGGTTCAGAGCAGACACTTAATGCCTTATAAAGCCCTTTCCCATTCTCTCTCCTACTTCCTCCAATATCAATTTTATTGCGTCTACATAATCACTGATAATTTTATTTAATATTTTATAGCAGTTATTGGTGAAAATGAGCTTTTGGGAATCAGTGCTCCAAATATCAGATATTGGGGAAAATATTTTCAAAACAAAGTTATTCATGCATGGTTTTATCAATATCACCTTCCTGAATATGTGAGCTTGATAAATCATGATTCTTATGAAAAACAGTACAGAACTGTTTTGCTACTTTGTGCATTTAATAGAAAAAAAAACAACACACAAACAAAACTCTTCCTTATCTAAATTATTAATTAGATATCCAAACTTTGAGTACATTTCCTTTATCGGAAAACTTTCCATTTGTAGGATGCTCAGAGCTGTATTCCACCATTACTAACATGTCCTTTTTGGTGTAGTAAAGAGGCGCTCTGATTCATTGTTTTGATTCCTTATATTAATTTCTGTTAATGTCTGCATTTGAATGAGGAGAGCCTTTGAAGCACCAACACTTCACCAACATTTTAGCTTAAAACACAGTTTAAGGGTAAAATTTAGATTAGGTAGATAGTTTTCTGCAATAGCTCATAAAAACTATCTTTAAACTTTTATAGTCAGTTTTTAAATGCTCTCAGGAGGAGAAAATTTGCATATGTTTTCAGGCACAAACAAAAATCATTTGAGTGCAAGTTTAGAGAAGAAATTGTGTTATTAAACTGGTATGTAACACTGTTTCTGGTGAAATAATATAAAGCAATCAAATAACATGTTTTCTTCTTGTGTTTAGTACTAGTTTGATTTTGAAGATATTTCAAAATAAAAATTTCAAAGTTATTTTCAGAAAATACAGTGCAAGAATAATTATACAATCCGAAAAGAAAGTACATGGGGAGATACATTCTGGCATCATTCTCAGATGCAGGAGGGAATACTTTTTATCCTTAGGGGATACTTTCCAAGTGGATGTGCCAATGGGTATCTGAAAATGCTGATAGTGCTGAACCCTATATATACTATATTTACCTATACATACATACCTATGATAAAGTTCAGTTTATAAACAAGACACAGTAAGAGATTAAGAATACCTAATAATAGAATAGAAAATTATAATATGTTGTAATAAAAGCTTTTTGAATGTGGTCTCTCAGCATATTATATTGTATTGGACTCACCCTTCTTCTTGAGATGATGTGAGGTAATAAATACCTACATAATGAGGTAAAGTGAGGTGAATGAGGTAGCCATTGAGACTGTATCCTTAGGCTATTGACCTTCTGAGGATACATCAGGAGCAGGATCATAAAGCCATGACAATGTTGATGGTAAGAGTGAATGATGTTGATGGTTGGGGATCCTCTATAGTTGAAGGTGTTTTAAATGTTTTTGAACAGTAGTTGACCATGGGTAACTGTAACCACAGAAAGAGAAAAGGCAGATAAGGGGAGACTATTGCAATTGCTGACCGCTTTGTAGCCCTTTGGCTTTAAGGAAATACAATCCTGCTAATAAAACATGTGGCTTGCCTGGCCGGCTTGGCTCAGTGGTTGAGCATCGACCTATGATGCAGGAGACTGAGGTTCAGTTCCCAGTCAGAGCACAACTAGGTTTCGGGCTCAGTTCCCAGCAGGGGGCATGCCGGAGGTGGCCAAGCAATGGCTCTCTCATCATCGATGTTTCTATCTCTCTCTCCCTCTCCCTTCCTCTTCCTGAAATAAAAAAAAATATATTAAAGCAAACAAACAAACAAAACATGTGGCTTTGTTAGGGCTTAAAGATGCTCAAGGCCATTTGAGTGTAATGAGTCTTTAAATTAAAAAAAAATTTACAGACATTTAACAGCCTAGTTTTATTATTATTTCCTGAAATGTTTTACGTCTTCAGTCTCTTTCAGTACAAGGTTGATTGGATTACGATGAAGTATATATGGAAATCAAGAGTTAGCCAACCACTTAACCTTAGGCAAATAACAAGAAAGTGATAATGTCCAGGGTCCCAGAGTAAAGAATTTCCACTTCCCAACAATGCCAATGTCTAACACAATCTAATAAGTCCTAAGTGTCATCTATTTTTGGCAAGTTATCAAAAGGGAGAATCTTTTCACTCCTAACCTTGAGCTATATCAATGAACCCACTGTCATAAGACCTCACAATATCAAAACGGATATGGGCATTGGCAACAGCCCATGCTGCAGTGCCACTTCTGTGCCTTATTGACCGGGAAAGGCCTGCTGTCTTTGGTCTCGGGTAGAGCTAGCTGGCAAGCAGAGCTCATACCACTCTCTAGCTCACGTTTTGCACAACTCTTAGCGTGAGGCAGTGTGGGAAGCTCCTGTCAGTGCTACTGTAGTTGATCTAAAAAGACACAGAAAAATTCACATTCCAAATCTGTCAGCTTGCAAACTTTCAGCAGAAAGAAAAGCCTTTAAGAATGTAAACAAGGATAGTGAAGGTCGTGCTATCTAAAGATATCAGCATGCAGGAAGCTCTCTGGCAGCTTGAACACGATGAGGCAGGGGCAAACCCCATGCCCTGATGTGAGACTGAGCCTCCCTTGGAGACTCCTGGTGCTGTTTCTTCCTGCTAAGTACTTTACCTGTGATTGCACTGGCAGATCCTTCAAAAGCCTGAAACAGAGGTCTGTCTCTTTAGAAGCAACAGCAAGTCTCTCTGAAAGAAACAGTTTGGCATTTCTAGGGGAAAGGTCATTTCTTTACACCTCTGAAGAGGATAGATAACAATCATAGAAAGTATAAAAAGCGTGGAAAAAATACATTTTCTTAGGCCCCCCTTAAGGAAATCTTGACACAGCTATGAAGCTGGTATTATTAGGAGCCAATGCACTAATTTATCCCACTTCGTGGCATGGGATTTCCTTGTCTGTGAACTTGCATCCCAGCTGGGAAAAGCAATGTTTACTGAGACTTGCTGGATTTCATTTACAGGGCTAGTTTCAAAGAAGAGATGCCTCTAGTGTTGGTGAGATACGGGGTGGTGTGAAAATCACCCAAATGTACTTGAAAGATAACACTCTCGTGACCTCAAGAAGGATAATATCAAGTTAAGTGCCGCACTTTGACTTCATCCAGCATAAATATCAGTGCCAAGGCAATCACATGAAGGGCCCTTGGGATACTGGGGTGATAAATCAGAACCTGGAAGGAAGCCTCCCAAATTTCCCTGATTACAGCCCCTGATTGAGCCCTCTATTAGAAACTTCCCCATCAGAAAATGAAGAAATATTTTGTCACACATTATCTAAAAGAGCTGCATTGTTACAGACATTCCTATTCAATTATTTATATACCCTCTTTCTGGTAAATCTCATCTGATTCTCTCTTCTTTCTAAATGTCACGAGTTTTATTCTCGCATTGGCACTGACGTTAACATTTGAAGGGGGGGAAAGGTTGTACTTAAGTTTAATAGATTTCATATTTAATAATATAGTCAATAAAGTCTGCCCACTTAATCAGTCAAAGGCTATTCCACTCTGGACATTAAATGCCTCCAATGAGCCTTGTTGTTTCTATTATATAGAATTCACCCATTACTTTAAATCTTAGAAAAATATTTTATTATTTCCAGAGCTTTACTGACCTATAAAAAAAAAGATATCTATTTTAAATAAGTGAAATAGTGCTGATATTATTCTTTATACATGATTATTAACAAAATCACAGAACAAAGAAAGAAATTCAAATCTATATGGGATGTGAAGGATTTAAAAGCACATTGGGGGCAAATCATTGTAAACTTTTATATATTTTTCTTTCTCTCTTGTGATAAAAATACTTTAATTAAACTTAATTAAACTGAGCCTTCTCTTAAACCCATCTGTAGACTTCCTTGTAAAATCCAGTTTTAGAAAAAATCCTGTTAAGTCAATTTAGCCAAGAACCCTCACCCTCCACATCTGACCAAGTTCTTTATCTTCCTCTGCCTTCCAGGTGCTGTCTGATCACCTTAGCCTGCCTTCTGCAAGAATCCTGTTAGGTTGACTCAGCCAGAATCCCCTTTTACCCTTGTAGTGTCTTCTTGGTAATTTTCCATCCACTGATGCCCCACCTAGCTCCTTGGCTAGAAAGTTCCCACTTGCCCATGTTGTATTTAGAGCTGAGCCCGATCTCGCTCCCCCTCTGTAAAATCCTGTTGCAGTGGTTCTTGTACCTGTGGCTACGGTCCTGAATCAAGTTTGTTTTACCATCTTTAACAAGTGTCATAAAATAGCTTTTTCTTTAGCACTTGGAGTTTCTCATTTTTTAAAAGAAGAAATGCAAAAGTGAACACAAAAGAACTATTCTACAACTAAACATGGACTCAGATATTTCCATCTATTGTTTGTTCTGCATTCAGCTTTACAGCAACATGCCATCATTAGTCATAGCAGTACTACTCTAAGCAGTATTAACAGCGCTGCTCTACTGCCTTTATATTAGCTTTCTAGACATTTAAATAATATATTCTCAAACCTCAATTACTAATACATAACCATTTTTAGAGAAAGGGATAGTGCATGTCTAAGCATTTTTTTTCATATCTTGGTACTCTATTAGCTCGAAAGGAACTGTGTACAAAAAGAATGACTCGTGAAAAACTTTAATTTTAAGCCAGGAAAGAATCTGTCTGGTGGCATGTATTTATGGCAAGTTAGTGTAGGGTTATAAAATATACTAAGTCTAGTGATTTTGAGAATAATAATAAAAAAATCAGGAAAAAAAACTTTTGCTCTTAACACATATTTTTCTGTTATAGAGCAACAAAAGACTGAAAATCACTATATCATTGCCTGTTATGAAACTCTCATATTCCTCTGCTCTTTAGAGAGCCTGTACCCAAATGGCTATAAAATGTAGATTTTTTTTTTTTTTTTACTGAAAGTTAATACTGAGGTGTCATTAGCTTTTATAGGCTTATTATAGGACTGTGAAGAAAATTCATTATTTATTATTTTCATTAACTATTTTAAACTTTCTGAAATGTAAGCTGTTAAGGAAATGGAGTCTATTTTTTGTTTTCATAACTTATTAAGTTTCAGTTGAGGCTTTCCCTTCTCAAAAAGTCTCTCGAGATGCTCCAGACTGGATTGGTTCATTTGTATTCAGGGTGCCCTCTTTATAGTGTTCATTGTATTTGTCGTTCTGTATTATAATGTTCTTCCCATACTTTTTCTTCCCAACTACTCTGTAAATCCCTAAAGTCAGTAACCTTTAACATAAAAGATAGAAGAATCTGCCAACAGAGAGTGTTAATATATCATATGACATGAGCAATCTGGGTTCATGAAATGAGCACACCTCCATCAGAAGAGAATTCCCTAAGACTTGCCTCATGGCAGTGTTTCAAGTTTTCAATTAATATGCCTCTGCTTCTCAGTCTCTATTTTGTCATCCTCCAGCACAGCCCAGGAGAGAAAAATAGTGGCAAGCAGGAACATTTTGAGAGATAATTATGAATGAAAACTAAATATCAAAGGAAAATTTTTATCTATATTTAGGCCTTTGGGAAGACATAACTTTTGGGGAGGGGATTGTTTATGGTTGTCCACTGAAGCAGGAGATTTATCTGTGCAATAGTTCAGCTGTGTTAACAGTGGGATGTTGAGAGTCGCATTTTCAAAGTTATAATACCCTATCTCTTTAAAAGTAGTTGGTACCATTCAAATATAAAGATTCCTACTAAGAGGTTGATTTACTTGTCTCTAAGGACTGGGATAAGGGTAAAACAAATAAAAACAATGTCCAAAAAAGGGGTACTTAGATTCTTCTGCCTCTGATCTGTAGGTTCATGTAACTTTTAGAAAGTTGTTTAATCTTTTCAGGTTTTATTTTGCTCGTCAGTAAAAAACAGTGATAATAATAACCACCTCAGAATTTGGTTTGTAGGATTAATTGAGATAATGGAGGGAAAAAATACTTTGTATACAGTACTGCCTAGCAAATCATACAGGATCATTGAGGCAAATTCCAGAATATCAACTTATTGAGTTTCAGTTTTCTAAAATAAAATGCATTTTTAAGCACATTCTGAAACTGACTTATTAGGATAACACCAAACTACCAAAATAACAACTAAAAATAATAAGCCACAGTATGAACTACATTACAGACAAAATTTCTAGGGAACTTTTGTCACTATAGGAAATTATAATACATGAAGTATTGTATAACATCCTAGGAATTATAGTGCAAACATTCTGTATAGTATTTTTCATTTTCTCGGTAACAATGGAAACATTTTTGAGGCTCTTCAGTCACTGAGCTATCAGTGTCTGAGGTTCACTCCATGCACCTCCCTCCCTTCAAAAAGCAGAGTGGAAAGGCAGAAGAGCAGATATTAGGTGATATGAAAGAAGGTCAACTTTACTTCAAAGTCTATGTAGTTTTCTTTTTCATTGTTGTCATACTTGAAGTCACTTAATAAAAAAATGATTATGGATGATTTGTTCTCAACATCTCATCATATCATTTCCAAAACACATTCAAGATGTATTTGGAAGTTTAAAATATTTTTATGTATGCTAATTATATACAAAATTTGTGAACCTATGCATTTTCTCTAGAGCCAACTCTACCTTTTTTTTTTCCTGCTCGCAAAATTTCTCATACAATGTTCTCTCTCCCAATAATCATAAGGCTTCTTTAGCATTTTGCAGGTGGCTGCCCTGCACTGCTTGTTTGTTTGTGTTTCAGAAGTTAAAACTGTGAGCATTAGTCAGATCCTACAGTGTTTTATTTTGTGTGTCGTTTTAAAAATGCAAATAAACTTGAAAGCTGACCAACTGCCTGAAAAGCCCTAAAAAAGAACAGTTGCTTACGAAAGTGCTAAGGAAGAAAACCCAACACATGTTCTCAATCACTTTGGGAGGGTGGAGAGTTGGAGGAAGGACAAGTTACAGAACATGAGCAAATAAAGGGAAATGAATGAGCCAAGACCTTAAAAGCAAATCCTTCCAACTTTGTTTTCCAAATACATTAAAATGAAAGTATGTATCATGAAAACAGAATCTTTAGACATTTTTATTCCCTTAGATTTATTTCTTTTTTCTAAAAAAAATTGTCTAAGTAGTTTTGGAACATGGTAATGAACTTTAAAATTAATTTTTAAATAAGCTTAAAATCATTTACCCTTACGCATGTTATAGACACTTTAAGATCCTCTGTGCTCATTATGCTCGTTAATGGACATTTCAAGTATCTGAGTGTATTTGCCTCACAAAAGAATACTGATAATATACTACTAGAGCATTCAATCCTAGAATGATGCGTTCTCTCATATTTGTATGTAGTCAACTTTTACTTTATAATTTAAAATACTTATTTACATATTGTCATCACAAGTTGCAATACTTTTTATTACTGAAATGACTTCATAATTGTGTGTAATTAGAACCTTTGCAAATGATGGTATCTTTTGATCCTTGTTAGTGTTTCTTTATTTGGGGCAGTTTTTATTCTTTAACTTTTCACAGGTCAGAAGCACCTGACAATACTGCCTAGATTATTTGCAGGGAGTTTCTGCTAAGACACATCACGAAATATCCTCCGATGGCTTAGGAATGTCTGAGGAACATTACAGAGAAGGACATGGAGTGTGTTGGGAGTGTTTATTTTTTCTCTCTCAAAATGCCACCATTTTGAGAAAATGTTAGCATTTCTCTCTCACGCTAGGATGAGTGAAGCTTCACCGCAGTGTGGCAGAGATTGGTTTCATTTTATGTTTTGTTAAAATTACTTCCACAGTAAACTCTTGAATTATGGCAGTTGTATCCAGAACTGATGTATAGCAATGTTAAGTGGTTGAGTTTTAAAAAATATATCCTATGAAATGTATACTTTTATTAGTTTTCAAAAAAAAAAAAAAAAGAGATTTGAGCCAGAAATTTATGTAGCTTATGCAAAATTTAAGGCTATTTCTAATTTTGTTTCAAGTTCACTCATTTACAATAAATTTTTATTTAAAAGTGGTCCTTTCCTTATATCTGTCCATTACTAAGTGAAAAATATATTGAGGATAAGAGATGTGGAGTAGGTTGATTTGTTATGATGGGAGAAAAGAGAAACAAGAACTTTGAAAAAAGAATGACAGGAATAAATGTATTTGGTTAACGAGAATTTGTTTCTATTTTAACATTTCTACAGACATGACTTTTGGGGGAAATATATAATCTTGGGTAAAAAATCACCTCACATGTATATGGATACCGTCACTTGTTAGTGGAGAGGTATATTAAATTTCTGACATTTTTAAAAACCAGCAAGTCTAAGACAAAACCATTATTCTGACAATAAACAGACTCACAGATACAGAGAACAGACTGACAGCTGTCAGAGGGCAGGGGTGTTGGGGAACTGGGTGAAAAAGGTGAAGAAATAAGCAAATAAATAAACAAATATTTATATTAACATTTGGAATCCCAAAAGTAGGTATGGTTCTCAAATTGTTTATGGTAATGATCAAATCAGTTTATTTTGCTGCATTTTTGTGTTCAGTTTTTGGTAGTACTGAATTACTATTCCAGCTTTACTTTTTGAGACTTTTATTCTTAAAACACAGGGGGGAAAAGCAAACCTAGAGATAAGTGATCATTTTCTTGTTAGTGGTTATCTCTCAAACCCTGAGGATCCATCGTAAAGTAAGTGTTACTCACGGTTGGTCTTCATTTAAGTTAAAATCCCATTAAACTATTTTCCAATTTCTTTTCAGGCAGATATCTAATGATTATTAATGTTCTCTCTAGTGATGTTTATGGATGCAGAACCAGGGAATAATTTGTCTCAATAAGAGAGACTAAGCCTGTAGAATGATATTTGGGTATCTAAACATTTAAAATACCTAATTGCTTCTCTCAAAGTAATATTTCCTCCCTTTAGAAAGACTGGAGCGTAATGCTGAGTTACTGAATAGTATGTGCTTAAATATTTTTACATGAATCACAAAATGTGAAAGATAAATCAGAGGTATGGACATGTGATAAGAAGAGCTATAATATTATAAAAAGCTCAGAAACATGAAATGTACTGAATGATTAAAAGTTGCTGAATAGTTTGAAGTTGAGGGGAAAAATAATTTGTTAAGTCATGCTATTCAAAAAAATAACCAAAGTGTATCATCATGAGATGTATATCAAGTTTTCTTTTATGACTTGGATTTTGCTATAATAAATCTACATAAAGATCACTAAGATGAGTATTTTCTGACTCTACCAAGCATTATCAACTTTTTGAAAAATTCAAATATGTTTTTATCTTCTTTCATTTTTCCTTTTAAAATCAAGTATAAAAAGTCTTCTCTGTTATTTTTATGAATTGCTGAATAAATAAATGTGGATTTTAATGGATTCTGATTAATTGAAAGTTTACTTTATAGTGCACATTCACATAAATAATTGGTAGATTGCTAAAATGTATATTATTTAAATAATAAATTAGCTAAAGTTAAAATCACTCTCTAAATAGGCTCCCTAGGCTGATTTACTGTCATAATGCAAATGCCAAAATGTAATGAGTGAATCAAATTTCACTGATATAATATGACATCTGACAGTTAATAATGGGTTCCTGAAACTGCCGCTAAAAGTAATATGCAGTACAAATTTAGCATGGCTAAATTCAATATTAGTCTATGGAGATAACAGTGCAACTGGGCAAATTAGGTAATTTTACCATGACAAAAATAGTATAATTAGTTTTATAATTACATTTATTTACATGGTGAATTTGGATAATACTCGTTTTTGAGTCACCATCAAATTTTTCTAGAAGATAATATACAATTTTATGGAATTCCACAATCACTCAGAATTCTCAGCTGTGATTTTCATATTCTCTAATACAAGCATATACCCAAATATACCAAGGTGCCTTTCTCTTACTTATTTTTAACAAATAGTTGAGGAATATTTACCAAATGCAAAAATAAAAAATTAAGAACTGTAGAAATAAAAATGTATTGAGTGTTATGTGGTGGAGGGATAAAATGTGTGATTAAAGAGGTCTGGCATAACTGACTACATACTAAATTTTGAATTCAATAAAACCACACAAGATTTTCATTCATGAGTTTACTTGCTTAAAGAATTCATAGATTCTGTGCCTTTTCCAGGTCTGACCAACAAATGACAGTCATGGTCCAAGGCTGCTCACCATAACATGTCCTTCATCTCAGTTCTGGCTCTTACTGAAGACAGAACATTTGACGAGGTGATTGTAAACTGACAAAATTAATGCTGAGTTTAACAATTAATGATAGTAACAATAATGTGGAATTTTAATAGTGTTCTTGTCCTGATATAGCCTTAATCATTACCATTGTCATAACTAGCATTTATTGAAAGCCTACAATGGGCCAGATGCTGAATACATTATTTGTTTTATCTTTGCAAACTTTCTAGAAACAATAAAATGGGATTTGAACACAGATTTTGTGGACTGTGAAGGCTGGAATTTCCCATTTCTATTCTGTTTACTTTCTCATCTATTTTTCCTGCCCATATTCTGTGATCTAATAGAAATATTCTGAACAGTGGTAATATTGCAGAAAGCTGAAGATTTTTCTGCATACCTCCCCATTTACCTTTTATACAAGCCTCATTAGACATCTGATTGACATTTTGTGCTGGTCAAGCATTTTTTCATTCCACTTATATTTGCCAAAGCTTGTTTGAAACTACCCTCCAAAACACACGCAAACTTAAACACTCTCATGTCACTCTTTCCTTACTGTGTTCACTACTATTTCTCTAGTAACTAGAAGACTGAAGACAGACTGTGAACTCAAAAATATTTTTGAATAGAAAGAAGGAAAAGAAGGGAAGGAAGGTTGGGTCTATTAGAAGGATGGAACTAAACTGTAGTTAAAACATGGTTCTCTTTGATTTCTCTGGTAACATAAAGAATAAGAATAATGAAATAATCATTCTGGCCCACTCCTGTTTCACACTGTCCCTCACTGTTTCAGAACGAGATTTTTTGGTGATAGTGTTCTGATGCATCTTTCTAAATTGGGATGAGATATATTTTTATCCTTATGCCCATACTGCTGCTGGAGTGGTCTCTGTCTGCCCATGTCACTGTGAGCTTAAACTTTTTACTATTTATATCGATATTATTTACATTGCTCATAGATATTGATCACATTTTGATCTGCCCTAGTACAGCTTTAGAGACCTACTTCCTGGCACTTATACAAATTCAAACTGCTTTTCTATTCAATGCTATTTCATCTCTTATTTCCACCACTACATTTCTTACTCCCTTTGTATGAAATATTCTGCCCTACCTTCACAGCATGGCAGACTTCTCATCCTTCCAGGCACAAGTCAACATTGATCTCCATGTAATAACTTCTTCAAGCTCTCCAATCAAAATGGACAGTTCTTTCTACACATATCTCTAGTATATTTGTAAAGCTGTGTTTTTATTATTTTAACATGTCTATCTTCTACTAGACCTTGACTTCTTATAGAACTGTCTTAAACAGTGCCAGGTATATAAGATTCTCAATAAAGAACATATGACAAAAGTGTGAGGAAAGAGTCAAAATTAATGATGTTGCTGATCTAGTGTAAATCTTTGATTTCAAGAGGGTGAAATATGCCTTTTACTATGTGCCACAACTGTTTTATTATCTGATATAGACAAGTATAAATACAATTAATTATGTTTATCTCTTCAGTGAGCCAATTCATACAGAACCAAAAACTCTATTTCTTTCTCAAGAATGTTGACCTGCCATATCAGGCTGTATTCATGTCTCCAGCATGCATCTAGAATGACTATAGTTTTCAGAAAAGCTTTAAGTATGTGGTAATTCTTCATAGAATCACACAGTACTAAGACAAAGATGGGCATGGCAAATTAAAAAGCCCACACACAGTATGAAGATTTTAGTAAAAAAAATAAGTCTTTTTTAAATCAAATGTTTTATCTATATCTATTATATTAATAACATTATTTTTTACTATCTTATATTGATTTTTCAGTGAGGCCAAGTAAAAGCATATACAAAAGTCAATATGATATCTGAGCTCAGTTATAGATCAAATTCTTTGGAATTCAACATTCAAGTCTTTAAAATTAAGTAGATATGTCTGAATATATTGGTCAATGCTATTTCTTCCACTCCCCTCTAGTTAAAACCTACTTAAATAATGTGCTGTTATGAAAGAAATATTTCTCACAAAAACATCTGTAAGCCTTAGTATGGAGTGGTTGAAGAGATGATGACAACTAACAGAGCAATTAAAAATAGACATATATCATGTAATTTTTAATGAATGATTTTAGGAAGGAAGTAGTTTCTCACTTTCAAATTTTTAACTCAAAAACTTGAGTTTTCAAATCTGATATCTTAATGTGTACATGGATACATTCTTAAAAGTCACCATTATATATGTATAATGATATAATGCATTGTCTTTTTCCATTTATTCTGAAAAACATCACTTTAATAACTTTAAAAAAAGTAGAATAAACCAGTCATAGAAAGACAAGTACCATATGATTTCACTTATATGTAGAATCTAAGGAACAAAATAAACTAACAAAATAGAGACTCATGGATACAGAGTCTATACCCATGGACTTACAGCTGTCAGAGGGGAGGGGATTGGGGGCTGGGTGAGAAGGGTGGAACTATTAAGCAAAGAAAAAATAAAAAGACTCAAGGACTCAGACAATAGTATGGTGGGGGGAGGTAGAAGAAGGTAAAGGGGGGAAAATGGTAATGGAAGGAGACTTGATTCGGGCTGGTAAACATACAGTACAGTATACAGTGGATGTATTGTAGAATTGTATAGCTGAAACCTATATAATTCTATTAACCAAGTCATCCTAATAAATTTAATAAAAATTAAAATAAGTTAAAATACATTTAAATAAATTAATTAATTAATAAAAATCAACTTAACCTGTATCTGAAAAGAATTTCTTTTTCTTGGTAAACCGCATTTATGGGTCAGTCTACTTTTGTTATTTTATGTTATTATGGCCTACTACAAAATGTCACCATAATATCTGTGAAAATAGTTTCAAAAAGTAGAAGAAATGCCATTTTCTATACATTTAAAATATGCATAAGCTATTTTCTCTCACTACTTCATTCTACATTTTAAGTGTAATATCTTAAACATTTAAAATGGAAGGAATAGTAATGCCAAAGAATCTAACTTATCTTTTAATATGAGAAGTACGTTTCCAAGGACAAGAAGCTCATGAAGATCTGTTCTATTGTGGGACATTTTTCCTTGCTATAATTTTCCTTTTAATGTGGCATGCTTTTCTCCTAATCTCCATGCACCAGTCCTACTGAATGCCATAGATTTGGTTCACTCTACTTCCCCAAGATAATCTCTTTTTTTAAATATGTCTTTATTGATTTCAGAGAGAGGAAGGGAAGGAGAGAGAGATAGAAACATCAATGATGAGATAGCAGCCATTGGTCAGCTGTTTCCTGCACGCCCCCTACTGGGGATTGTGCTTGCAATCCAGGCATGTGCCCCGACCAGGAATGGAACTGTGACCTCCTGGTTCATAGGTCCACGTTCAACCACTGAGCCACGCTGGCTGGATGAGAGATAATCTCTTTTAATATTTGAAGATATATAGAACATACACAACTTCCCCAACTTCCCAAGTCTTCTTGTTTTCAAGATATGTTACCCCTGGTTGACATAAGAAATGGTGTCCAGATCATCATTGTCCAAGCTTATCTCCTTTCAATATACTCCATTGCATCTTTGAAAGTTTTATACCCAGAATTGAATGTAAAACTCAAATATGATTTGATTAACCCAATATAAAGTCAAATCACTAAATCTGTTAATATAGACCCAGAGCATTCCTTCATCTGGTCTAAGAAAATATTATCTTTTCAGTAACAATCAATCTTGCTAAATTACAATTAATTATAATCAATTTAGCACTCCAAACCTTATCATTTGATTCTCTACAAAGCTAGGTCAAGTATATTTCCTAATTATATTTCCCTTAGGTCTAACACATCTGTAGAACATCACACATAAAACTGTTAATTTTTATCTTTATTATTTCACTCAGAAATTTTCTTAGTCCTGATTATGTCACCTACCTTGTAGACTTTCCTTTGTACAACATGCATATATGATGCACATTATTTCTGGATCTTTATCAAAGTCAGTAATAAAGTAAGGTCAGACTAAACTCAGATCAGGAGCAATAGTATGTTGCTTAACAATATATAAAACTCCTTCAGCTTTACATGCCTATCTTACAAAAATAGCTATAATCTGATAAAGCTTTCAGAAGTGAATGAGATAAATGAGGATGCCTAGGGAAATATCTGGCTTAGAATAGGTGTTCAGTAAAATATATTTGGTATAATTCTTTTGAGGCTAAACATTAATTAAGACTCATTTCTCAAGATAAGACTCATTTAACTGGGCGTCTAGAGGTTTGAAGACTTCCTTAAGTATCAGATTCTCTATAAAAATATTAAATATTTTAAACTTTTAAAAGTCCACTGAATTATCTTTTCCAACAGTGACTTAGAGATGAGGAAGGTATTGGATTATGTGTGCAAAAGCTTGAGTGTGTGTGTGTGCATGTGTGTGAGTGAGGGGGAGGAGAGAAAGAAAAGGGGGAGAGAGGGACAGAGAGAGAGAGGCTACCAGAACTCTGATATCTTTTGGAGGAACAATGTTTCATAAATGCATGGAATAGAAAAATTAGCTTTAAGCCACCAGCTATCATTTATTGTACCACCTACAGGAGCAGTATCAACATCTCCCCTAAAAGAGCTCGACTTGATTATAAAATTTTTTCAAATACGATGCCAGCGGCATTCAAACAGCAAGATGACTTTGATAATTCAAGTAGTATAATTCAACACAGGGCTCATGAATGAGGGATTACAATATCACAACCCACTGTGTAAAAATCTGGTTACAGAGCTCCTTGTGTGTGAGGAAAATTAATTTCATATTAGATATAGATCCACATGCATCTTCTAACAAATTATTTGGAATATTCAAGCATATGTTCTGCTTTTCTTCTTATGTACTGTGGTAGGAAATTGTGCACCCTGCTGTTTAGTAAACATCAACACATTGGATTCTCACTGACTGCACAGGATGCCAGATACACAGAGCATACAAAGCAAGGGGTGAGTGGCTGCTAGAAACATTTTCCTACTTTTCTACAAGAGGATGTAGGCAATTTCCATTCCAGGATCTATTTCAGTGAAAAGAATTGCACTATGTGTTTTTAATTGTCAACCAGGGAAATGTTTCACTTAAGCTAAGAATCACATGTTGCTCTGTCTTTTCTATATAATCCCATGTTTATCTATATTCTAAAAAGTAACCTGCCCCAATTTATTTGTAGTATGCTGCTAACAATTTACAGGTATGTTTACAAACTCTAAGGGGCCAATGGGCTCTTTCATGTTTGTTTACACTGGGATTTAGAGGTTATTACAGTTTTGGGACAATTTGGGAGACCTGGAATATATCCTTTCATTCTCCTTAAATACTGTAAACATGTGTCATGTGTCAGGCAGCATGTCAGGTCCTAAAGTCCACCTTTTCTCTTGAAAGAGCCAATTATGATATGTCTATTTCTTATAAAAAGTTGAGTTGGGATCTTAAATATAGATATTGCTGAAGACAAAAACAATTTATCAAGGCATTATATATTGTTATTGTAAATTCTGCTTTCTGTCTTACCATATTATAAATGATAATGAATTGATTAATGCCTTGTGTGAATTAACACAGTGCTCAGTAGGTGAGGAAGTTATTCACTGAAATATTGCCAGGACTTACTTAAACCAATGACCAGAACTGATTAGACTTTTTATTGTGAAGGAAACTGAATACTATCACCAAGAGTCAGAAAGTAAGAAAATAAAAAATAGTACTCAATTATTGTGCATCTGTCCTCAGTATAAAAATGAGAACAGAGCATGACTACACATCAGATATGGTGACTGCTGATTGAAAAAGAATGTGTGGCATGACAAATAACTTTGACTTAGAATTAATGAAGTAAAAAAATCACAAAACATCATTTCATATTGTTAATTCTACTCTGGTTCCTCTGCTCTGCATCATGCCAACAAACACACTAAAGAGTTTAATTTTTAAAAGAATGAATTAGGAGAAGTTTCAGTTCCTCTAGTGTTTGATATTACTTGATTCTTTGTTATTGTTTTGTGGACATGGACATCAACAATGATTTTAAGTTAAAGTGTGTGGCCAAATAAGTAGTTAAATTAAAATGAATAATAAAAAGGGGTATTATTATCTATGTTAGATAAATTATTTTTAAAATCAGTAGAGAAAAGAGACTTCTAAAGATCAAAATGTTTTAAGTATCACAGGCAAAACAAAAACATTGATAGTTTCATATATCCTATTTTTTAATATAACAATAGTTTCCAATTTTTAGAGTTATTTATATTTGGAACAGAGTTCTACAATTCAGACTGCAATTATCACTTGATATTGGATTCCTCTTAGATACTGTAATAGTTTTATAATTCAATATTAATATGCCTACCTCACAGACGTGAGATAACATAAGACAATGCATATGAAAGTTCCTAAAAATGCTAGATGTTTAATTAATCTTAGCTAAGTTGAAAACTTAAAAAAGTGTTAGTTGAAAGACAGGATCTGAATAGACACTTCTCCAAAGAGGACATACAGGTGACCAATAGACATATGAAAAATTCTCAACATCACTAATCATCAGAGAGATGCAAATTAAAACCACAATGAGGTATCACCTCATACCTATCAGGATGGCTACCACCAACAAATCAACAAACAAATGCTGCAGAAGGTGTGGAGAAAGGAAACCCTCATGCACTGCTCTTGGTAAAGGAGATTGGTGTAACCACTGTGGAAAGCAGGATGGAGTTACTTCAAAAATAAAACTGTCTTATGACCCAGTGATTCCACTGCTGGAAAAATATCCAAAGAACCCCAAAACACTAATTCAAAAAAATGTATGCACCCTTATGTTCATTGCAACATTATTTACAATAGCCAAGATCTGGAAGCAGCCCAAGTGCTCATGAGCATATGAGTGGGTAAAAAAGCTGTGGGACATTTACACAAAGAAATACTACTCAGCCATATAAAAGAAGGGTATCTTACAGTTTGCAACAGCGTGGATGGGCTTGGAGAGTATTATGCTAATGTAATAAGCCAGTCAGAGAAAGACAAGTACCATATGATTCACTTATATGTGGAGTCTAATGAATAATAATAGTAAAACTACTAACAAACAATATAGAAACAGACTCATAGATAGAGAACAGCCTGACAGCTGTCAGAGGGGATGGGGGCTGGGGTGCTCTGTGAAAAAGGTGAATTAAGCAAAGAAAATAAAAACCAATAGACACAGACAATAGTATGGTGACTACTAGAGGGAAGGAGGCTTAAGGGGAGATAAATGGTGATGGGAGGAGGCTTCACTTTAGGTGGTGAACACACAATACAATATACAAATGATGTATTATAGAGTTGTATACTTGAAACCTCTATAATTTTATTAACCAGTGTCACCCCCAATAAATTCAATAAAATTAGAAAACGAATAAACAGAAATAAAAATAAATAAAAACAAAAAAGAAAGACAGGAAATTAGATATATGTCCTTTTGACTATAAAAAATTAATTTCTTTTTAAAACAGTACTATACTATATAAATAAATAATGGTATTAAAATAATACAAATAAAGATTTAAACAAATGTAAATCTGAGTATCATTGTGTTACTTTATCTCCTGGCAGTTTTTGTTTTGCACCTAAACTTCTGTAATCTTCCCAGAGGGGTTTTAAACTCAAGAAGAATTCCAAATCAGAAGTGGGCAAAAAACTAGAAAATACAAGCTTATAAGGCTTGGATCCTCGGCTTCAGTGAGGAGGTCTTTAGGGGTTTCCTCTGGGAAAATGTACGTGCAATCTGCACAATCTGATCTTCAGATACTTGTGAAAGCATTCAGATCATTTTTACTCCAGTTTCTCTCTCTAGGCGCCCTGTGGCTAGTTTTATGTTTCAACCAACACCTTAGTCACGAAACATCTTCATTGGACTGTACCTTTTAAGTATGTGATATTTGATGTCCAAAGAGGAAAAAACATTATTCTTCACTTGATTAAAATCTACCTTCTTTTTCTCTTTTCTTTTCTTTTCTTTTCTTTTCTCTTTTCTTTTCTTTTCTTTTCTTTTCTTTTCTTTTCTTTTCTTTTCTTTTCTTTTCTTTTCTTTTCTTTTCTTTTTTCTTTTTCCCTTCCCTTCCCTTCCCTTCCCTTCCCTTCCCTTCCCTTCCCTTCCCTTCCCTTCCCTTCCCTTCCCTTCCCTTCCCTTCCCTTCCCTTCCCTTCCCTTCCCTTCCCTTCCCTTCCCTTCCCTTCCCTTCCCTTCCCTTCTTTCTCCTTTTCTTTTTGTGAGTGGCTTCTCTTAATTCAAATACTTCCTCAGTCACTGAATCCTTCTAACCTCAGTAAGAATAGGGAATATTTCCATATACCAATGATTTTCACAAGTCCTTTGCCTTAATGATTGCCTAAATTAACTTCTTCCTTGTTAACCACATATTAAAAATTAGAAGATACAAACATTTAATCTAATATGCTTCTCTTTGATTAGAATTTGACACCAAACTTCAAGAGATTTTTAAACATTTTCAGAAATAGCTGTACAAATAATAAAAGATGTAAAAATAAAGATTGTGTTCTGAAGGAGAATGTAGAAGATGCAGAGAGTGAAAAGGGGAGATGAGTAAGGACGATTTGGAAAAAGGCTAAAAATAAGAGCAGTGCTGCTAATCAAAATCTTTTCATATTTGGGCCTTGAAGGCCTAATTGCATCTTGATAGAATGTGATGTTGGGTACCAGGGTGGATAGGCAAAATAAACATTAGGTTTTAGCATCTGTGGTCCTGAAACTAGAATGAGAAATAGTTGGACGATTATACATCTATACATATACATGTATACATATACATGTATACATATACATGTATATGAAGGAAATACATTATACATCTATACATATACATTATACATATACATGTATATGAAGGAAATATATTTGTAAACAAATGTATTTACAAAGAAAGAAAATAAAAACAGAAGGAGAAAATAAAACAGATGTGAAGGTAAAGAAGAGAATTGGAAGGAGAGCTTCAGGGTATCTCTGTTTTCTTTTCCAGTGGATGCCCACTTCCAAACTGGTCAGAGCATCACGCACATAGAAGACAGTTAAACCAAGGAATGCGTGTGTGAGTGTGGATAATTTAAGACTATGATATATTGTCATTCAGTGTAGCCAAGAGGAGGCATCACTATAGAAACAGTAAAGCTGTTTGTGAAAAGCTATGCCTCTCCCATGGAGAAGACAGTCACTTTAGAAAGTACTTAGCAGATTCTCTGCAAGCTACTTTAAAAAGAGTAGAGATGAAAAAACTATCTAATGCACAGTTAATAATTATGTTTCTCCTATTTTGAATTTTCTCATGTTGAATAGTAGGAATTTCCACTATCAAAAACCACTAGTGCTGGCATTCTCTAGGGCGGTAGAAGAACAAACAAGTACCAATCTTAAGCTAATTTTACAGCTGGCTACATAATTGCTTTGGCAACAGTCGTAGACAAGCCTTTATTCTAAAATGTATTCTTATATTGAAAGTAGATGGTTAAAAAACAATATGCTTAGAAATGAGGGAGCCCAGCAGAATAAACATGCTTGGTCCCAGTGGTGGGCTACCAACTATCTTTTTTTTTTCTTCTTCTTCTTGTGAAACATACATTCACACCCCTACAGATGACATAATACTTTTGGGGGTAAAAACTTACACTTTCAAATGGCAATTTAGGATTAATAACATGAATATGTAAGAAGTCCATTTCCCCACTTTGTTCATTTTACAAATAACCTCAGCTAAAAGTTATCTTAGACAAAAGATGTCTCTACTCATTTTGCTCTGATCTAGAAACAGGAAGAAAACGTGAAAGGAATTCTCAAAAATATATCTGTAAAACAATACATCAAGCATCTAACTGAATAAAAATTATTCAAATTAGATTTACAATAGGTTGCACAATTACTAATAATAGAAAATTAAAAAGCAGAATAGGAAATGAAATAAGACATCCTTTAGAACTTACTAACACATTTAGGTAATTTAAGTGGCTTGGCTTGAAGACAAATTTTAAAAAAGTGTAATTTAGTATAAATGAATGCAAACAAATCCTGGAGCCAGAGGACAAATCCACCAAATGCTCCAGGATACAGGATGAGAAAGGAGATGTTATTAGTGATGAAAAAATAGCTGCAAAGCACTCAACTCAGTGCACAGAGTCAGTGAGTAGAACAAACAAGAGATCAGTTGTATTGTGCTATTGAAATACTAGGAAGAAATCAAAATAAGTTCAATAATGATAAAACATTGGTTGTATTCAGGGTGCTTACTGTATGACTAGTACTTTGTTAGGAAGCTACAGACAGGGCATTCCTTTTAATGTCCATGAAACACCAAACACAGCTGTCTAAAAAGCCCCAGGGTACAATCATCCTATGAAGTTCAAACATCAGACAACATCACTTATGACAGCAACACTGCCCCCCAAATGGAAAACTGATGAGGGATGAGATATGTGCTTTCAAACGGGAAGGTCCACTCTCAGTATTTGAAAGCTGGCAATTATGAGGAGACAGATTTTGAAATTTCACTGGACCACAACAAATAGTAGGCAAGCAAATAATGATATTACTGGGCATGAAAGTAACATAAACTTAAATGTAAACCAGAAATTATATAATTTTATTTAGGAACCTTTTCCAGGTTCTACTGTACTTAATATTTCATATTCCTGATATAAAAATTCTTCTATCAGACTATCTCAAGGTCTGACTGATTTTTCTGTACAAGGAAAAAAAGATTCCCATCTGCAACATGAGAAGAAATAACCTACAGGGTATTTATTTAATTGATATGATATGTAGAAGGCAGGTAATGGACAGTGGGGTTATGGAGTATATTTGGTTATTTTCCTCAACACATCACAATAATTCAACAAATTAGTTCAATGAATCCTTTACTGTTTATAAATTCCTGATAATATTGTTTGATGTTGTAGCAACAATTGCAGGTTCTAGAGCCATTTTCAAATCTTACCACTAACCCTGGTTGTGTGATGCTGGACAAAATGTTAAATCTTTCTAGATTTCAGTAGCCTCCTCTGTAAGAAATGGGAGGTAGTAATATTTTTGATATAGAAATAAAATAACTCATGTAAATACTTTAGATATACCTGACAAGAATACTCTAGTAGTAGTTAGGTCATCTTTGTAATATTTATATATTTGATGCAACTAACTGAACTAATAGTAGAATATTGTAATTTGCAATGTTGATTTGTGATTAAGGAATCTTTTTATATTAGTAAGCAATACATAACAATACATCATTCTAAAGTATGTTACTTGAAGATATTTTACAAAAGAAGATAACAGTAGACATCTAAAAATGGGTTCTTATACAAAACTAATATAATACATAAGTGTTATAAGTTTATATACTACTAACCTTATAATATATGAGTATTTATAAGAAATAACACAGGTTTTCAAGCCATAACACTCCAGGATTATTTCCAATGCTTTCTATAACTATTTAAGTTATATATATTTTTTGAATTTATAACCACAGAAATGGAGCAAAAAACAAATAAATAACTGCATATGTGGAATATGCATAAGGGAATATCACCAATGTTAGAGTTGTATAAACCAGGCTAACTTTATGGGTTTATTTAATATAACCTTAAGCAATGCTTTAAAAATACATGGGCTATTCTTAATTCAGTTGTTGTAGTATTTTATGCATAATCTATTAAATCTATATGTAGGACAATCCACTTTTATAAGCAAATGTACAGTTCTTTAAAACACAACTTACTGCTATACATTCTATTTAAACTAGAAAGCCAAGTCACCAAATTGAAAAACAAGTATTTTTCTGTCTCCATGAAACATTGGTTTCTTAGAAATTCTCTTGGTGGCAATATAATTATTTCTGAAACTAACATTTATCTATGTGCCATGGAGAAACTCTGGTTAACATTTTAAAAAATGTAAAAATATTCTACTCTTCTCTAAATTGAAACTCTTTGCTGTCATAATTAGCCATATATTTCCTCAGTGTACAGTAATCATTTGTCATGTCGGAATCCTGCCTATTCCTTTCAAATACTGAGTGAATGCTGTAACCAAACGTCACAGGCAGCTTTGCTCCTGCTTTCTCCTACCAAAGTAACTCAATGCTTCCTCTCTACCATTGCAAATCATTCTCATTCATCAAGGTCTAGCCCTGTTTTTATTTCCTTTACTGAAGAGGGGCAACCTGCATTCCTCTTTCTGTGCTCTAAACTATTGCATTTACATTTTAATTTCATATAATATACCGTATAATTGCCCTAAAAATATCATATATGCAGGCATGACTTCCCTCAATCAGAGCAGCACTTGATAAATATTTGTTCAGTTTCATATGCCCTCAAGACATATCCCAAAAAAGCAGATAATGGCAATTTGTTTATTGGTTTAAATACAAATCATTGGCAGCTACTCTTTTACCATGACACCACCTAATGGGAAAGATGTCCAATTGTAGAAGGACACAATTTCAAAACAGGTAAATCCCATAAAACAAAACTGATTTCAACAAAATATCTAAGGGCATAAGTTCTACCTGTCCACACTATTTTAATTAAACATAAATAAATCTGACCTCATGAAGTTCTCACACGTTCTTCTCTCTTATTGTGATGTCACAGTTCACAACCTTACAACTTCATGCTCTCTAGAGATTGACCTTCAAACTCATGGCATTTGGTGTCCTTCAGTCTCTAGATGAGATTAAACTCTTTTTTCTCATCTTTTTTTTGTTTTTGTTTTTTCAGAGCATGCTACACACGTTCAGTCAAGCCAGGGCTCCTCACTGTCCCCTGAGCTCTACGGAGAGTTTTTGTCCGTACTGTTCCCTCTTCCTAGAAGCCCTTCATGTTCACCTAAATCACCACTAAGACTCTAATCAAATGACACCTGCTTCAGGAGTGTTCAGCTACTCCAACAGCTGGAAGTGATCTTTCACTCCCTTGTACAACTTGAACACTCTGTCAGCTGCTTAGAGACTTACACTGCGTTTTATTCATCTTTTTCATGCTTATGCTACCATATATGTATTGCCGGATGAATGTTTGTGTATTTATTTGTTTAAAAGAATTTGTCCTGGTTTCAAGCATCCAACGAATCTTAAATACCCCCATCTTCTTTCCTCTAAAAATAAAAAAAATAGGCACATTTTACTGACTGAGGATATTCTAACTCCGCCTTTCCCAAGTTGTGTTCCATGGAACACTGGTCACATTAGATAGCTCCTGAGATAACAGTAAGTGTCTTATGGCAGAATAATGAAACATATTAGCTTTAAAAGGTGTTACGAATCCTCCAGAAAAGAAACCTGGAGGTTTAAATATTTACTGTGGTTATACCGGGTTTTTTGTTTGCTTGTTCCGTTGTTGCTGTTCCCGGAACATCATGGGGCACAGTTTGGGAAGTGCTGTTGCAGTCTCTGCAGATGGCCAACTCCTCCAGGAACGTCTGTGTGCTCCACTTAAATCCCCTCCCCTCTAGTCTGCTGCCCTCTCCATCTTGAGGGCTTTTGCTCCTCCTTGCTCACTTATTGAATTCCTAATCATCACTCAAGATCGATCTTATCTGTTCCCTTCTACTGGCTCTTTCAGTTGATCTTAATTAGAATCTAGCTGATTCTTTCTTTGTGTTACACAGCACCTACACTATAGTACATATTACATCACTGTTATTTATTTTATGCTTGTCTCTGATTCTTAATTTGTGTAAGTGTAATATCCTGCACTCACTAGGTGATCTAAAATGTTTGCAATATTGAGAGAATCCTTTGAATTAGGCTAATCTTTTTTCTGGATGCGTGTTGGGAGAATGGGTTGGTGGTGGTTACGTTTATTTGTGAGGATAAGAGGGTAAAAAGGATGGCGTGAGAAAGGGATCCCAGAGCTAAACTGATTTTCTCTCATTATATTTATTAGGTAACATAGTTGAGCAGGTCAGCTATAAATGAAATGCTTTTGTAGACTGATTGAGTTTACAGTTATTAGGTCATCAAAGAGAAGGGTGCCTACGAAGAAGTGGAGAAGGAAATAGAGGGGCCATGCCCCATCACCATAATGGATAAAATGTTTTCTCTTCTCGATTTTTCCTTTATTCCCATCTCCCAAAATATTACTGCTTGAAAGGAGAAAATTCCTTTATTATAAGTTTTGTGAATTAAGAGAAAAAACAATCATAGGCTACATGCTGGTTCTCTCTGAAACCTTTCTTGCACTCTGTTGCTGCCGATCTCATTAAGTCTTTAGTGTCAGATTATTTCTGGTTTACAAATTCAGATCAGCAATAAAATGGATTAAAATTTATCTCTATCACTTCTCAGACTCTTGGCTAGAATCAAGTGTAAAATGTCCTCTTTCCTGACAGTACATTCCCTGTACCTTAATTCCCTACATTTCCCCTTCCTTTACCCCTCGCTTTGCTACCTCATTTGTCTAGACTGTGCGGCTCCCACAGTATTCTTTCCTGATCAGCGTTCCAATCTCCAGACAGGTCTCCGACTATTCTCTAATGCTCTACTTAAATCCTGCTTCTTCCATGAGGCATTCTTTGCTATGTCAGCCTCAATCTATCTCACCTTCCACCCTTCCACCTTACATGCCCCTTCATAGGATGTGTTTCAAACTAGGCTGCAGTAGTGATGTGTGTTCAGGATCTGTCTCAAGCTCTAGAAAACTTGGATATAGAAATTAAGAACTGGATAAAATATTTATCCTCAGAGTGCCTAGGAAAACATATATGTACTGTCTATAAGCAATATATTAAATGGAATATTAAAAGACTGTGCTTAATTAACATTAAGGTCCAAGGTAGTTGGGGTTTTTTAGGATATTTAAAAAATATGAAGTTCCATTAACCTCAATAGTTAATGGAAGAGAAACTGGTGAGAAAGTGAAAGAAGGCACAAGTAAAACCAGGGACTCTGCATTTATACAGTATTGCCAAGCCAGCCAATATTCCAATTCACTAGCTGATGTCACTCAACTCTAAGATGTTTTTATTTGTATCAAGGCCTTTTAGTCCCCTCTTTGGTAAACATAGTTAATTTCTCTTTTATAGTCACTTTGAAGTACATAGGAATAATACTTGAAATAAACTGGAAGAATTGTAATAACAAAATTTGCTACAGCCTGTAAGAGTAAATGGAGATTTCTGCAGGGCTGTGAAAGCCTTGGACCCTGAAATAGCTTATACTTTTTTCTCATAAAAGTATTTTCTTTATCAAAAAGTAATTTCTATTTAAGAACACCTTGCTAGACCTTTTCCATTTCTTCTATATATTGCATGTCCTACCCCAATAGTATCCTCTTGGTATCATAAAACTTTATACCATTTTCTTCTTAGTGAAGCCCTCCACTATTGATCAATTCTCATACCAGGTTTAAATGGTCAGAATACACTCCCATATGATTATAGACCTGGTCTTCTTACTTTTCCTGTTTTCTTGATTCATTTGCCTTTGTTGGATCATTAAACTTATAAAAGGGATTTCTGTGTTTAGCTCTTTGTTTTTTAAAGGGCAAAGATGTCACTGAGCCCAAACTTTCATCTGTATTTTTCAGAGCACACCTGAGCAATTTCCAAAAGGTTTATCTCTCTTTGAGGACTTATAAAAGGAGGAAGCAAAAAGCTGGTGAGAGGGATGTCCATTCTTTAACGTCTTTCCAATTTCCCTGCACAAAACATAAGCAGAATTAAGATCTGGAGGGGGCTGTGAGTGTGCATTCGGGACCTCATAGGTGTTCCCCAGTGTTCGCAGCTGCAGCTTCCACAGGGAGCCTGCTGGGACTTGATTGTAAGTGGCTGTGAAAAGCCACTGAAGGGGTTGTGTTAGTCAGAGGCCACGAAAGCTGCCATCCCCAGCTGAGTGATTCTCTGTTCAAACTGGGCATAAGCCCAATTTGAACAGAGAATCTGTTTTCTTCCCCCTTTTCAAAGGGCACATTTCTGTACACTTCCTCATGTGCAGGGGTAAACTGGGAATAATGCCATTCATTTATAAAAGAAATCATAGTGTTAATTATTATAACTGAATATTAGTAAATACCTAAATTGCACTGTGATATGGAAATGTATGGGTGTCTGAAGAGCCATGAATTCAAGTCCCTTCTTAAACAAGTTCACATTTATCCAAAATTATTTAACATACAGGAGCTACTCTCTTTAAATCCAAAAGTGGCACTGAACTATCTGTATATTCTCTAAATCATGCATCCTGAGGTACATATATTCCTGTGATAGAATTGCTATCCTTAGTCAATATTATCTTGATGTAGTTAAATATTCCTTCCTTCCATTATTTCTTTGTGTGTGTGTGTGCTCTCTCTCTCCTTTTCTCTTTAAATCACCCACCAGCAAATAGACTAACACACACACACACACACACACACACACCCCTTAATCTGGTTAATTCCTTAAATTATTCCAGACATCCTTCTAGGCAGTGCCTTTTTTCAGGATTTGTAGTTTTGGCACTCCAACACCAAGTTCACATCCTGGGCCATGCCTTCTATTAGTGGATGTCTGGGCAGCCTCCCAATAAAGCTGAGCAGCTTCAGTATCATTAGTGGGCTGATGGTATTTCAGTTCCTCTTCCTTTCATTCCTCTTTAGTTTACTATCGGTGCCACTGAGCTTAATGAACCAAACCTCCTGCTCATGCATTAAAAACGAAGAAGCATACTCTGCCATGGGAAAAAATGCTACATTCTATTTTCTACAGCAGACACTTTTTAACAAACATTAAGTAGGAAAGGAAGCATGAAAATATTTGTGTAATAGAGAGATGTTAATAAAGGCTTTTAAAACTTCCAAATAAGGAATGCAATGACTTGCAACTATAGAGTGACATCATAAATAACATGCATTCATAAAAATGTAAAATTATTAAAAGTATTATTAATACTGGCTACTGCTATAGTTTGGTAATAATTGTATTAATACTAACATACTAATTACTAATAGACTATGTCAAAAGTGACCATTATGTAACAGTTGTGTTACAGAGTATTACCTAGACCTTGTATTCATATCATTGTTTCACATTGTCTCTGGTATTATTATTTTGTTTTAGAAAAGAAAGCAAGAATTTATTGACCGCAGCAGATATATACTTAAGACAATGAAAGAAGGAAGGGCACTGGCTTAGAAGTAAAAGCATACCCATGCTGCTAAAATGACTAAAAAAACGCAGTTGTAGAATCTAAATATCATTTTCTACATACAATAATATTGAGATGTTCAGTTGTTGCAGACCTGAAAATCATAATACTGATTTTAAATAAAGGAGTAATTGCATAATAAAGTGGCTAATAATGATAAATGTTATTATATAGGTGGTGCTCTGAAACTCTGGCCCATATTTTGAGATATTGAAGTCACTCTGACATATTAAATCACTGTGACATGGTTTTACTGAACTCAGCTTGCAAACACCTCTGGCTATAAAACTAATTCATTTCACTCACTTCTATCTCAGTGAGAGGAGTGGAAAAGTAGCTACTCAAAATTGTCATTCTCATAAACTGCATGTTCGCTTAACTTAGCTCTGCTCACACACAGGAAATGGGTGCTTGAATCACAGAGAGTGGGTTTTGAAGAGACAGGTAGGCCCTGGAACACTGTGGATTTTTGTAGCAGCCACAGCAAAGGAAATACAAGGCAGAGTTCAGAAAGAGAGGGTAAGAATGGGAAAGATGAACTGAAACTGTCTTGCAATCTTGCTTCGTTCTTTTAGTCAACACATTTTTACCTTCCATTGCCCCACCAAAAAATGCAATGCTTGGTGTTTATGAGTTTTCCCAGCATTTAGAACCTCTTAAAAGCAGTCAGGGCTCCTCCTCACGGAAGATGTGATTCTCCTACAATAATTTTCTATAATTGTGCCAGGGAGCTAAAAATAAAAATGACATAAGTAGTTTCACCACAGTGAGACTCACAGGCTCAACAGTAGGACTGAGTCAACATCTATCTGTTGCAGGGAGATATATCCAGGGCAGGAAATGCACTGTGCTGACTGCCCTCCTCCCGCCTGGGCTGGTTGAGATATAAAGTCTACAGTGTGGTTATCAATAACTGCTAGGAACTCTGGCCGTAATCGAGTAGATAGCTGTAAAGCACTATCGTATTGAGAAAGTAAATGTGGTAAGAACCATAACAGGCCGAGGTTTATTGAGAAAGTCCTGATTACTGTGCAAGCTGAGCACCTCTGATCTGGGACCAAGGCTGTACAAAGCAGTTACAGAATTTATCGAGTCCTATTTAAACTAAACGTATGTCTAGCTCTCCCCATTTTTATTTCCCTTCATCATGCAGCAGAACATAATTTTCTGGTTTATCATGAAACTTCTGTCTGTTCCATCCTTTAAGTCATTCGTCACACTTCTCAAGGTCACAGGGGAGCCTCAGAAAAAAAAGTATTTGTTTTGATTGATTGGTTCTATGATGCTTATGCCTCGGAGTGCTACTAAATGAGCCTTTTGTATTTTCAATGAAATGACTAAATGATGGGGAGAGAGGAACTTGTGAGTCCTGTTAATAAGATACACAAAGTATGCTACTACATGGAGATCCTGGTTCCTTGCATTCCCAGCCCCTTGTCACTCGGTTCCTAGTGAAAATGAGACCTTTGTCCTCTAATCACCACTACAAGGAGAGTAGACACTCTCTGGTTCTGGAATTAAAATAAACCAATCAATAGTATGAGAGTTAACATACAGAAAGTGTCCCCCCCCCCCCCCCCCCGCTACTACACTGTTGCATTCTGAGAAACAGGCACATGACAAAAAGCAAAGTTCACTCCTGCTGAGATGCTTTTCATCATAACTATGTCCATCAGATGTTGTTGAAAGAATAGGACAATTGCTCCAATTCTTTAAAGCTAGAATAGAAAGTGTGGTGTAGCATATGGATATACCAGTGTATTGATTTTAATCAAATATGCTTTTCTGGGTACCAGCTTCTTGCTTTTCTTAACAGTTCAGTACCCGAAAGATATGCAAGTAAACATATTTTATTTATAGCAGCTAGGGTCTCTGTTTTGTATTTCTGAGTGGATCCCTGCTATCTTGTGTATATATTACGTTTATGAATTATCGTGTCATTCATAAAAGATGTTTGATGTTACATATAGAGAAGAGAAAGAGACTTATTTCCTATGAGGTTATGATCTCACTTTTTCCTTTCTCTATGACATCATGATTCTACTGCTCTTATTCTACACCAAGGCTGACAATTTTACTTTTTTCTTTTGTTTTCTTTTCTTATCTTTTTTTCAAATTATTGATTTCAGAGAGAGGAAGGGAGAGAGAGAGAAAGAAACATCAATGATGAGAATCATTGATCAGCTGCCTCCTGCACACCCCCTATGGGGATGGAGCCAGCATCTAGGCATGTGCCCTGATTGGGAATCAAACCATGATATCCTGAATCATAGGTCGATGCTCAACCACTGAGCTACTCTGGCTGGGCAAGGATGACATTTTTTTCATAGCTGCATCTTTTAAATATCAGGCTTATTGAGCTTACATTGAAATAATTTGCATACAGTGAAAATCATCCTTTTAGGAATAGAGTTCTATGAATTCGGACAAACACACACAATCATGGAGCCTAAATTGCCCTAACATTCTCCTCAGTTTGACCAAATTTTAGACAGTCTTGTTTCTTACTCTAGGCCATAGCTTCCCTTTTCTTAGAGCATTTGCTTAAAAAAAAAACAAAAACACAAAAACACAAAAACAGAAAAAAACTTGCAATTGTAAATTCTGTACCTGCCCTTTTGAGATGATAATCTCCTTTCTTGCCAGTTTTCCATCTCAGAAATGTCTTTCTCAAAGACCTGATAGTTATCACTTTAAAATGTATTCATTAAGATGGAGAAGTTTCCTATCTCCTAAGTCTCTGTAAGAGGGGAGAAACCTAAATTCGATAAGCAGCATTGGCAAACACAGATGGCCTGACCACCAACCTACAACCTAACATTTTCTGATATTTTCCCATTAGCTCACCCCAATACTTAAAACTCTCTTGCTCTTGTTTCAAGAGTGGAGTTCCATCTTTCTCTCTCCCCATTGCAATGTTCTTGAATAAACTCTCCTTTGCCTGTTTAACTCCACCCAATGCAATTTTTTTTTTTTTTATAAACTACAACTACAACCAAATTACAGTACCTCTTTATCACTTCAAAAATTTCCTCTGAGCCCCTTTATAGTTCATACCCAGCCCTCAAGCCACAGATCCTGGCAACCACTAATCTGAGTTCTGCATCTATAGTTTTGCCTTTTCCAGAATGTAATGGACAATAAATCATACAATATATAGCCATCTATGTCTTTTTATTTTCACTTAGCATAATACTGTTGAGATTCATACATGTTATTACTGTATCAGTGGTTTCTTCTTTTCAGGGCTGCATAGTATTATGTTGTATACTATCACAATTTGTCTATTTTTCAATCCCCATTTACAATTTAAATTTCCCTCTTCTTATTGTATCAATATTTGTCTAATTTAGGATGATACTCCCCATATTGTGTTCACTAGATACATGCTGAATCGAGATTAGACTCACCCAAAATGTTTTTGCTTTTCCTTCCCACATTGAGCAGGGGTTTCCCATGGTCTTATGAATGAAAAAGGGGAAACATACTAAACATATCAAGTTCAGGGGAGGCCTGTAGGGTGGCCTTACAAACTCAAAGACCTGAAGTAACTGCATAGGATGGTCTAAAATGAAAACTTCTTAATTAAGATGAGTCATGGTAGGTAGTCATGTCCTAGGCCAGTAGCTTCCTTGACAAAGGTCAATCTTTACCTTAACTAAACTGTCTATTGTCTTTTTGCAGCTACAGTAACATTCCTTTGGAATGTCATAGTAATCCCCTTTTTCTAGACTTCTCAAGGCACAATCTCCAACCAGAGCAGGAGACCAAAGAATCCCTCTTTATTTTATTGTTTCCCTGCATACCATCTCTATGTGCTGTAAATGTTAATTGTTAACTATCCTATACCCACCAACGTAAAAAGAAGTATGTGTCTATCTGTTTAACTTTTTATCCAGGCTCAGAGATTTCCCCTCTTTGCTTTCTCCCACCCCCCTAATCTATCATCAAAGGATTTCATATAACCCCCTTATGTCTTCTCCTTTGATTCTAATGTATAAAATACAATGCAAAAACTGTCAGATTCTGGAGCATTTTCTCAGTCCTTTGAGATTTTGCTTCCTGGCAATTGTCGTCAGTTTGGCTCAAATAAACTCATAAAAATTCTCCATAGGTTTGAACATTTCTTATGTCTACAGTCTCAAATGGTAAACTTCTTATATAATAACAATGCCATTAAATGAGTAAACAAACTGGATGTCCCTTTGCAAATAATACAAAAATGCATGCATGTCTACAAATTGTTTAAAATTAAATATCAATATGAGATATACTGAAATTTTATATTATCATTTGTTTTAATGGCTATTATGTCTTAAATGCCCATTGAAGTAAAAATTGAGTTAATTCAGCCAAAAATGCATTTGAAAGCAGCTCGCCTTGATGGCTAAAAAGATGAAAATAAATATACACCAACAAAACAGAACTATTAGATGGTAGAAGGCTATGGGATCAATTTGCAAAAAATATAAACCTCTTTCATTTAATAATGTTTTAAATATTTTTCTGTTGGCAGATATGGGCTAAACTCACATACGTAAAAGTTCATACATTTATTTTTACTTTTTATTGATTTTTAAATTTTTTTAGAGAGAGAGGAAGGAAGGGGGATAGAAACATTAATGAAAGAGAAACATCATAGATTGACTGCCTCCTCCATGTACCCTACTGGAGGTTGAGTCTGCAACCGGGGCATATGCCTTGACTGACAATCAAACTGGTGACCTTTTGGTTTATGGGTTGATGCTGAACCAGTGAGTGACACCAGCCAGACCAAAAGTTATTAGAGGTAGAAGTCTATAGAATATATATTATTTGAAATGTATGGACTTCATTAATTTAGCAATCAGTATCAAAACTACATGTATTGTGTTTTTTTTTTGCGGGGGGAGGACAGCTTTTTTAATCTTTAGTTGACAGTGAATGAAATTATTTAGGAGAGTTTAACTCCTGGGCATCAGGGAACAGCCACATTCTGCAGCTAGAGGACAGACTTATAAAAGAAAGGTTGTATGTAATGTAGTCTCCTCACTTTATTTCAATATTAAGATGTAAATATTGAGGGTTCCATATTAAATAATTAACATATATAAAGTATTAAGAAATGAATAAATTTACTTTCTATTTTAATATTACTCTATAAATCGAATTCGTTCATTTTTAATATTAATTGCCAAGCTGAAATTATTTATATTTCATATATATAAGCAGGACTTGAATTTTATAGAATATACTTTTGACCAATATAAAGTTTTAGCAATTTTTATGTGTTCAAGTTCAGGAAATGTCATTATATATAAAATTCAAACATTTGTACATTAATGATGAGGAGAAGGTTGCCTGCTACCCAAAGTTTAGCACTACTCTGTCATCCTTCACTGTACCGCTGTGTTTGTGCAATCATTTCAACATATCACTGAATTTTGCCTTTATTATTTTGTAAAGTATATAGAAACTAAAAAAATTAATTTCATTTTAATATTTTAAAAAAATCTCAGCAGAAGTAAAAAATATACCATGCTTGTAATAAGATATATACATTGCCTAGAAAACAAACAAACAAAAAGACACATTAGAATGTATAAAATGCCAAAAGAAGCAAGGATTTAACCTCAAGAAAGTCTGTGGATTTCTGCTTTTTGAGAGTGTGCTATTTGAAAAATATGCACATATAAAAATAATCATATATCATTGAATATTTTGTCTAAAAAGCAAGGTATAATCAGAAATTTTAAAAATACTTTTACTTCCATAGCAAGTGTATGGATAATATACACGCACGCAAAACCTTGACATCACATGTTTATTTCTGTTTTGCTTTATTTTCTGCCATGCATCTTGTTTAAAAATTGAGGTCTTACTTAAATTTTAAGAGTATTAATTTTAATTTCAGAAAATTAATTTTAGCATACAGGTGATTTACGCCAGCATTTCTCAAAACTAGTTATATGGAATATAATATTAATCGTTTTTTAAAATATGATTTTATAGTCAAATTATTTTACCAGTGAGTGGGTTAAAAATATATTAATAAATTTATTTATTTAAAATTGGGTAAGTGTAGCTATACATTAGTCCTCTTATAAATCATCAAGAGACGTTACTGAGGAAAGAATTTCTTACACTCACTCAGCCTAGATACTCTTTTACAAGGCATATTTTACAGGCCAAATGATCCATAAGACCAGTAAACTTTGACCTATGATTGGAATGTAGGCTAAGAGGAGTGGTAGCCGATGAGGTGAAAAAGTGCTGTATTATCCTGTGAGACAGGAGGCTGGTCACCGATGTTGGATCTGCCACCATCTTTGTCAGAAGCATTAGAGCAGTGGCTGAGAGCATAACTTATCCAAGACCCTCTGGATGTGAATCCTGCCATGGCCTCTTATGTGTCATGTAACAGTGTGCAAGTCATTTGCCTCTCTATGCTTTCCTTTATTCACATATAAACCAGAGTTATAGAAGAGTTTTGGAGAGTCACTGATAAATGAAAAGTGGTAGGTACGAGCTACTTTTGATCAGTGGCTTTCAGACCGTGACCCATGATAAGTAACCATTTTACCTGGAGACACAGTATAAACACTCAAACGTACACAAACATAAACAATTGAAATAAAACATAAGGGAAATAATACTGGATAACTTTACATGCCATACACCCCAATATTTTTATTCTCTTCTATTTTCTTGCTCTTTTCTTTGTCTCCTCATTCTGTTCTGTTGTAGCCTATTTATTCTATTCTATACAACTCACTCTATTCTGCTCTTTTCCTATCTATTAAGAAAAAACTAGTTCCTGATGCTCAAATTGTAAGACACTAATGTAATGACCTAATATACTGATCATTATTTAAACTCTGCCTTCAGTTATCCTGCTCACCTTACACATTAAACTCATTAGATATTTATAAAATTTTTTAAATTTTCAAAAATTCAGATTTTGACTCCATCCCTGACCTGCTGAATGTGGCTCTCCTGGTGGTTTTGGCCCCAGAATCCATCTGTGTCACTCATAGCATGCTGTAGTCACTGAGGGATCTTCTAGGCTTCCTATAATTCTAAAACTAGAGAAGTAAATGACATTGAAAGGGGCCTCTACTTAATCTATTCTATATTTAATCTATATTTAATGGAAGCAACACAAACATACAGTTTAACATACATTTATTGTTTGTTTGAACTATCTATGGAAAAAAAAGTAAGTTCAGGTAACCCTTCCTCAATAATTAGAGAATTTCCATGATGCTTCTATTGTTAAATGTTTTTACATCTTAAAACTCAAAAGTATATAAAGTTAGAATAAAATCTAAAATGAAGCCAAGATGAAATTATATACTTTGTATTATTTGTATTATCTTTCTTTTGCACAAATGTTTATCTCAAACATTTTAAATAAGTAAAACATTCTTATATCTATATCCCCAATTTTATGTACTATAGAACAGATAAGAAGACTAATTGTAATCTCACCCCTGGTCCTTTCAGAATGGTAACACACCAAGCAATATCTCATAAGTTCTCTGTTAAATCATTATATATGTCTACAGAGTGCAATATTAATATTTATATTATACAAATATATAAAACCAGTGGAAACATCCAAAATCTATTTCAAATTTGAATCTTTGTGTCAGAATTTCTGTAGCTTACATCATAATTTAGAACATATTTATAAATCCTACATTATATACATACAACTAAATTTATTTTATAAAATATTAGGTATCTATAAAACACATTGTTCTTGGTGAATATTTGGAAATTAGAGTGAGGATTTTATAAAATGAAATGCTTTTGTGAAAAAAGTTTGATTTAATTTAATTAGTCAATATGGATTTCTAACAATGGACATTTTGACTTTCTTTTAGATTTCCAAATCCTAAAATAGTAGTTAAAAAAGGACTTCACAGTTCACAGTCAACGAGTGTAAAATAATTTCATTCATTATTATTTTAATATAAGTACACTTTTCTAAAAAGAAGTTATCACTTCTTGTATCAACTCTCTATATTACCTTTTCCATTTCTATACTCCTCTCACAAGTGTTGATATTACTTTCACTCCTCCCAATCTGTCTTCAATATCCTGAGATATTTAGCCTCCCAATAAATGTTTATGACCATGTACTCTACAGGAATTTAAATACAAGGTTTTCTGGCATGCTTCCTCATTATTATCCACAGGTGTGCAGAATTCACTGAAAACTCCACACATTTATGCTAATTGCTTGACCTGTATTAATCACAAGAACATGCAACTCTTAATTCATAAAATAATAAGTTGAGTTAAAAAGAACTCTGAGGTAGCTGTATTTTTCTCTCATTTTCAGTCTGATATTATTTATTGTCATTCATGTGCAAGGTTTCCATGCTGATCCAACAGATACTTGATTTACACCTTTTTGTATTCTACATTTTGGTTGCTTTGTTATTATCTTCAGGATCCTTCAGTGAAAGATACTATGGCTGTCACTTGTTTAAAAGGCCCTTCCCCTCTCTCTCTGTACACTCCATTCTCTCCACAAACAGCTGCATCACAGCTGTCATTCTGAATGGCAAAGATGTCTTTGGATGATAAGCCTATGCCTGTGGCACACAGAGTGGCTTCAAACAACTAATTAGCAGGAGCTGGGCCACAACAAGTTTTAGGATGTCCGTCAAACTTGTGACCACTGCTGACACCCTCAGCAAATCAGTCAAATGCTGCTCTGTCTGTGAATAAAGCCAAGCCCACTTACTTTGTGTTGAAGAAGAAATTGGCAGAATATGTTTAATTAAAAGTAGAAGACGGTGATGGTTGTCCTTTAAACAGGGTTAAGTAATTGAAAAAAATTAAAGCTGTTTGAAAATTTGACAGTTGATTTATATCTGTTGCTGGAATACAGGGAATTCAACTGAAAACTTCTCCATGAATTTCCAGTGGAGTTCATGATTTAAATGCGTTTATTTAGCCTCTGGAAAATACTAATGTACACTTTCTTTAAAAATAAGGGGCTAATAATTATTGTTTATAAAATAAGATTTGGACAACTACATACAGATGAAACCCTACATCAGATTTATAATATATAATAATTATACACACATATAGTATATGTGCAATTGTTGTAGATGAAATTTGATTTAAAAATTCAAATCTGTAAAGAATATATTTATAATATGCATATCTGAGTTTAAAATTAAGTTTTTAAAAATTTTAAAGTCAACTCTATTAAACAAACATTGAGAAATATTATATGGTCATTATTCTCAATAATTAAAAATGTATGCAAATATCACATTAACTAAGAATGTAAAGTTTGAAGTCTTGCATTTTGAAGCATGATGAGGTCTTGCTAACAAAACCAGGAAAGAACTCTGGTTGATAAGAGAAATATCCAGTGAAAATTTCTCAAACCTATGATGCCTTCTCCTAACATCAGGCCTTCATACATGCAGTCTATTTGAGAATCCTTCTCATTTTTCTACCACCACACATCACACCACTTCTGATCATTCACATAGTAGACTCCTTCAAGTTTTACATTAACATTGTTACAGCTTTCCTCTACTAGGTTAAATTGCTCCTGTTATGTGCTCTTTTTGAATCTTGAACATATCTCACTTTAGCACTGCTTACACTCTATGGTCACATTGAATATGAGTATGTACCTTTAGATTATAACATCTGGGACACAAAGAAACATGTTTGCATGCTCAGCATGATGAATTTAGCATATAACATAACAGTGTCTCTGATATATTTGCTGGATATTGGAAGGAAGGAAGGAAGGAAGGAAGGAAGGAAGGAAGGAAGGAAGGAAGGAAGGAAGGAAGGAAGGAAGGAAGGAAGGAAGGAAGGAAAGGGGGGAGGGAGGGAGGACGGACGTTTGTGTCTTATTTATTTCACTTGGCACATTACCCTCTAGGTCCATCTATGTTGTTGCAAATGGCAAAATTTCATTCTTTTTTATTGTGGAGTAACATTCCATCTTTATCCTCACCTATTGGTGGACATCTAAATTGTTTTTATAACTTGGCTATTACTACTAATTCTGCAATTAACATCGGGTTGCATATACCTTTATGAATTAGTGGTTTGGTTTTGTTCAACTAAGTACCTAAAGGTGGAATTGCTGATTGAATGGCAGCTCTTTATAATCTTGGAGGAAACTCCATACTGTTTTCCACAGTAGCTGCACCAATCTACATTCCCACCAGCAGTGTACCAGGTTGCCTTTTCTCCACACCCTCACCAGCACTAGCTATTTGTTGATTTGTTGATGGCAGCCATTCTGACAGGTGTGAGGTGATATCTCATTGTGGTTTTAATTTTTCATCTCTCTGATGACTAGTGATGTTGAGCATCTTTTTATATATCTGTTGGTCTTCTATACTTTTTAATTGATGGAAGGACTATTCAGTTCTTCTCCCCATTCTTTTATTGACTTGTTTGGTGGGCTTTTTGTTGTTGGGTTTTTTTAATATCATTTTCTTATATATTTTGGATATTAACCCTTTATCAGATGTACCATTTGCAAGTATGTTATCCTATTGAGTAGATGGTCTTTTTGTTTTGTTGCTAGTTTCCTTCACTGTGTAAAAACATTTTAGTTTGATGTAGTTCCATTTGTTTAGAAAGGTTGATTCTTATGAAAAAATAAATAAACTGGCTTGTAAATAAATTTTGTATTATTAGTGAAAAACTATTAAACTAATAATCTTTATTACTCACAAATACAACAAAAATATATCACTAAATGGTTAACCTATTATTTTAATTTAAAAGGTGTTATCGCCTGGCCGGGCATGGCTCAGTGGTTGAGCGTCGACCTAGGATCCAGGAGATCGGGGTTTAATTCCTGGTCAGGGCACTTGCCTGGGTTGCACGCTAGATCAATGACTCTCTCATCATTGATGTTTCTTTCTCTCTCTCTCCCCTCCTGTCCTCTCTCTGAAATCAATAAAGATATATATATATATTTTAAAAAGTGTTATCAACTGTAATACTTATTTTAAGTATGGAAAGAATTTATTAAAATTTAATGGGTAACATCACTACATAATACATCATGAACAGGAAAATGGAAATATGTATGTAAAATTTATATATTAAATCTTGTTTAATTAGGTCCTATTTAGTTAGTTACATTAAGCTTAATCTATGATAAGTGCAGAAAAGAAATCAGGAAAGGAAAGAAAACAAGAAAAAACCAAGATCAAGTTTGGTTTTATATCTCTCCTTTTTTTTTTAAAGTACCAGATAATGATACCATTTTGCTCTTACTACGTTTTGTATTGTCAATTTAAACAGATGTGTTCTAAGTTATATTACAAACACTGAGCTCATTGTACTCATAACTATTAGTGTGCCTTTGGTTTGATGACTCAAGCTCAAGGTGCACCCATAAGGTCATTTTTAGTTGGGGAAAATAATACTTACCTGAACACTATTGTCCCAAATAAAGTTATAAATGTAAAATATCTGACACATAGCAATAGTAATGGTTTCATACATTTTAGCTCCTTTCTCTTATGACACACTCCTCTCACTCTCTATTGACATATTTTATAATATTAAATATTTTATCAAATTACACAATTGGAATGTTTGTTAAACCAATGATAATTTAACTTCCATGAGTTTCTGAATCCAGCAAAACCTGTGTTGTAAATTTATGTTGAAGGTCAGAAATGTTTCCTTTATCAAAATGATTTTCTTTATTTGGGTCTAGAGATTTAGAGTAGTGGTCCCTCCTGGGATATCTTCATCTACCATCTGCACCCATGAATTTCACACTTGCGATAACTGCCACATTTTCAAAGTCTGGAGCCTGAAATTCACACTTATTTTTAAGCTCTTCCACCAATGTCTCTAACTCTTAGAGTTAAGATTTCCATCTGACGTTGATTTTCAGATTTCATTGCTATAAGGAAAAACTCTTATCTCAAAAATTCATGCACTGAACACTAGATCATTTTGTAAAAATACTTTAGCTCAAGCATCATAAACAGTGTCAGGGGCAGCTACTCATACTGAAATGCAGTCTTGTGTGAATTCCAATAACTATGAGACATTTTCCTACAGATTGCAGAATATAGACACTGAACTTTCTATCTGCTTACTTTCTATGCCTTTTCATGGATAAAGCAATGTAATATAATAGAAAGAAGTGACAATAAAACTTATAGCTCAAAGATGCTTAGTAAAGGTAATATGCATCAATGGTATGAAGACAATGTACACATATTAATTTCTTTGCTTCTATTTTAACCATTTTGGTGCTCTGTGCACCCAATGACAGAAGGTCTGCTCAAAACAGAAAAATTAAGTGATAGTTTAAATTCCACCCCTTATTTAAAATAAAACTTAAGAAAAAATTACAAATTTGAACTACTTTCTTAGACACATGTTTAGAAAAATTTAATGTACTTCGAAGGTAGTTACTCCTGAATCAGAAAACCTGAGTCTAGTTCCAGGCTGTCACTAGCTAGCTCTGTGACCAAGGGCAAGCTACTCTATCTTTCTTGTCTTTAAGCTATGTGTCAGCGATATGGATATGTAATCTCTATGGTTCTTGACAAGGAATCTGTGATTTTTTTTAAGCTATCACAGAACAGTTGACCTTGCAGTTTCTGAAGCCATGTGGTTGTGTTTATATTCCAGCCCCACTAATTGCTATCTTTGTGAATTTACTTATGTAAATTTTGTGTGCCTGTTTCTCTTCTGTAAAGTGGTTATAATAATAGTAGCTGCCTAGTGAGATTATTGTCAGGATTAAATGAGCTGTATTTTAACAATGGTAATATAATCTTTTCTTTATATTTTAACAAATCTTAAATCAGGGTACATATTTAAATCATATATAAGCACTTATCAAAGTTTAATTGAAAGAATTTTTTTCCTAGTTGTACATGAATTAAAGTATGCTTTATACTCAGTAATATCTTAGGCTAAATGAAAACTGATAATACATATGAAGTGCTTAGAACAGTGTCTAGTGCAAAAATTGCCCAATAGCTGATATTAACATTTCTCTGTAAGCAATCACTGTTATAAGTTAAGAGTGACAACTTAAGAATGATAATTTAAGAGTGATTAAAAGCTTGCTAGTCATATCAGCCTTGGTTTTATTTTGTACCTAATGTCATAATACAAAGTTAATAATTTCATTCAGATTAACCAATAGAATATACATTAACACACACATATGTACTTACATATTATCCATCTATCATCTATCTATATCTATCTATCTATCATCATCTATCTATCATCTATCATCTATCTATCTATCTATCATCTATCTATCATCTATCTATCATCATCTATCTATCATCTATCATCTATCTATCTATCTATCATCTATCTATCATCTATCTATCATCATCTATCTATCATCTATCTATCTATCTATATCTATCATCATCTATCTATCATCTATATCTATCTATCATCTATCTATCTAATCTATCATCTATCTATCTATCTATCTATCATCATCTATCTATCTATATCTATCATCTATCATCTATCTATCATCTATCTATCAATCATCTATCATCTATCTATCTATCTCTATCATCTATCTATCATCTATCTATATCTATCTATCTATCATCTATCTATCTATATCATCTATCTATCATCACCTATCTATCATCTATCTATCTAGTTAATCTATCATCTATCATCACATTATGGTATGACTATGGAAAATAGGTGAAATAAATATGTATGTATTAATATTTAGGTTTATTATTGAAACACATTTCTTAAAAATATGGATTTTTTATTGAACAATGTGAACATACTTAACCTTTCACTTAAAAATTATTACAATGGTAAATTTTATGTCATGTATTTTGTATCACAATTTTTTAAAAAAGAAAGGTAACAGATTTCTGCATCCAACCATGTTAGAATAATTGATACTGGAATAGGCCTCTCAACAGAAAGCTTGAAAGAATAAAAGGAAGGATGAAAGGAAAGAAGGAAGGAAGGAAGGAAGGAAGGAAGGAAGGAAGGAAGGAAGGGAGGGAGGGAGGGAGGGAGGGAGGGAGGGAGGGAAAGACACAAAGAAAAGAAAAGAATCTACATTTTACAGTGGATAGATTCATTTTATAAAAAGAAAAGCAAAGATTCTCATTTTAAATTCAAAATACAGTGAAATAAAGGATAAAGCTGAGAAAAATAGTAAAAAAGGGAAAAGATTAATAAAAATTCAAAATTTATATTGAAATTAGTTTAAAGAAAATATTAAAATATTAGCATGGTTTGAAGTATGTTAAACTTAAGGCAACATAACTAATACATATTAATTATGTATATAAGTGTCTATAGGAACTTACACAGCATTTCTTAACATGTATATGTGATAGCAATGGATGTTTAAATCTTTACTTAATTATAGTAAGTTCTTTATTTAAATCTGTAAAATATTTTTCTTTCCTTATTCTCAAGTTGCAATTATGTATAAATCATGTATGTCAGCTCCATGTATTTTAAAATTTTTGGACTCTTGAAATGTAACATGATTCAGGCACTATTCTGATACCATCTAAATTACAAATATGTATGTATTATACAGAAAAAAATTCCAATATAGCTTATTTATATTAAACACCATTGTCTTTTTTATCTTCCTTGAGTATAGGGGATGAAGTAAACCAATCTTTCAACTGAGAGGTGTATCTTTTAGCTCAAATAAAAACGAATTAAGAACACATAACTCTGAAAGAAAGTTGTCTATTACTTTTTCCAAAACAGATAAAAATCAACACTTTGCATTCAATAACAAGAACACTAGACTATATGAAATAGATGGACCATTACCAAAGAAATAAAAGATTATTGTTCGCTTTTTGTTCCAAAATTGTCTACTTAAAGTTGCTAAAAAAGTACTGGTATAAAAATGTAAACGTAAAAGAGGTGAGCAAAGAAAATATTTATAATGGTTAACTTACAATATTTGAAATCATTAGGAAAATGCAAATGCCTCAGTACTAGCATGGTCTCTATAGAGATACATCATACCTCGTAACGGCTTTCTTCATTCTCCTGAATGTGGAAACCCGCAGAGCTGGGACATTTCTGGGGAGTGACAGGAATATTGTCACTTTTGCTGTATGAGTTACACTGAAAGAGATTACCAAATAATTGTGACAAACTACTCCACATTTAGAGTGTCTATTGAGAGACATGGTTGTTTGCTAAGAGGCTAATTAAGGAATACAATTTGAACTAGCAAGGGTGGACACTACACTCATAGGTACATGCATTAATACTGAGCCTTTACCCAAAAGATAAAAACTGAACCAAGGATAAACAAATTGTCAGAATGTTTTCACTAAAACAAAAGAAATCTAAGACAAACTTATTTTATTTTTACTCTTTTTTTGAGCAATGTCAATTTATTATGCTTATGATTTTAGTAGCTAAAACATATTTAATAGCTAAACTTAATACATCCCATGTTACTATATGTGAGTGATATTATTCAAGCACTATATACATATACAACACACATGTTAACCTGTGTCATAAATATTCCATTTACAGATGAGGAAAATAAAGCATGAAAAATATTTTTAACAAGGTTGGACTGCTACCCAGCTTTCCAGGACCATGTTCCATACCTTTTCTACCACACGTGTGGTCTTATAAATGATGCACTTGGAATAGATAAAAATAAAAAAAACTAAAAGTTTAACATCTTAAAATATTACTTCACTTTTTTCTGCACTCTTTAAAAACAGGTTAACTAAAATAATTCATTTGGAAATAGATGTGAATTGTAGAACAAAAGATAATAAATTATGGCTGGGCCTTTCTCTGTTAAAATATTAAGATGGCTCTTTTCAGTATTCCTCATGAGTTGTTTTGTTTTATGTGAAAATAAGATATTATTTACTTTCTGTTATCCTGCTTCCTTCTTCCTTAAATCTCTTGTTAGACTCAAGACAAGGAATATTTATAAGCATTGCTGCTTGGCCATTTATTAAACATTACATTTGTGTTTCTAAGATTTCTTTAATAAAAGATATTGTAGAGCCTCCAAAACAGATTCATCATTGGTATATAACCAGTCCTCTCCCATAAGACTACAACATGCACACAGAATTTTATGACATGAGTAGGAAAAACAACATTTTTTCCAAACTAGTATGCCAAATTTTTGATCCACTACTGAAATTTTACTTTCCCCATCAATTTGTTATGAAATTGCTATCAAAGACATTTTAAAAAGCAAATAAGTTTTAGGCTTTAGTATATCGAGTTTAGTATATTCTCATCTCAAGATGACCATTTTATATATTTAAATACATTTAAAAATGCATTACAGTTTAAAGTTTATTTTTATTTTGAAATAATTTTAAACCCAAAAAAGAAGCAAAAATACCAAAAAGAATTTCAGGATACTCTTCATTACATTTTGAATATATCAATTAATAATCATTTATTTTTGTTTGTTTGTTTGTTTGTTTAAGAGAAATAGCAATATGGAAGATTAGGAAGGCATGACTTCCAAGCGCAAAACCGTATTAGAAACTTTGGCATGAAAAGCATTATTTTATGCTTGTCCTCTCTACAAACAATATCAACCACTCCTGTTCCAAACTCACCTCCCCTAGGGAACTTTTCATGGGTAACTAAACAAATGGCAATTGCCATTTTAACCTCTGCTTGCAACCTAAGCAACTTTTAGACGCAGTTTGTAAGATGCTGCTCTGACAATATTAATTCTTAGAGTGACATTCAGCTTGTCTGAACCACTTCACTGTTAATTATGAAGGCCTTTCTGATATCACTCCACAGCGGCTTCCTTAGCCTTCTTAAAAAAAAAAAAAAAAAAAAAAAGTTTAGATCTTTAAAACAGTTATTTTCATCTGTTATGTTCCTAGACATTTTAATCACTCAATTCCTGTCCCCAGCCTCTCCTCATATCTATTCATGCTGATTAATCTTTTAAAAACATCTCATGTATTATGCACCTTTTCTCCCTAGAAACATTTTCTCAATTCCTGTGGCCCAGCAGTGGCTCTCACCCTGGCTGTATTAGAATTACCTGGGGAATTTTTAAAAATGTTCATGACTAAACCCCAACTCACACTGGATAAATTATAGCTCATGTGAAAACATTTTTTTAAATATCTAGGTAATTCTAATGTGCAGCCCAAGTTGAGATCCCTGGGTTAATATTAAGATTTCTTCCTCTGGCCCTCAGGACATTAATAGGAAATTTTGGCCTCAGTTCTCTCTTTCAATATGATCTCTTGCTCTTTATACCATTTATTCCTCTGTGCCTTTATTTAACCCTTCGTAGAGTAGGTGATATTTTTTCATGGATATATCATAATGCCTCTGAACCTGAAAAAAATCCCTATATTTGTATAATACTTTATACTTACAAATACAAGATTCTATATATTATCCACAAGAAACCTCTGCAGAGAGATAGGAAATATAAACCCTTCTTAAATAGGTAGAAATATATTTAATGGCCTTTGTGCAAGAATTTGCCCAGTAAAATCACCCCAAGGAACAAGACAGGGGCTATTACTGCTCTGCCATATCTCCGTTAAGGGTCCATTCACTTGCTCATTTATTTCCATATTCTGCTTTGTTTGTTCATTTTTTGATTATTAGTCATTTCCTGAGTGCATTCAGTGTTTCAAAATTTTATTGGTTCACCTAGATATGGCATTTAATATTTGCAATACCCTCACTCTATCAGTGAACTCATACATAGGAACAAATAACACTACAATATGTAAAAATATAAAAATGTATGCACAGGGTGCTAAGGGACAGAGAAGAGAAAATGACTGCACTCCTTGGTGTGAAGCATGGGCAGAGCCCTGGGAATCATGGCAGCATGAATTCATGGCAGGAGGAACAGCATATGCAAAGACCAGTAGGTATTAATTCTCACGATCTGGCCTGTGAGTTTGACAATGCTTTAACCATAAAGTATATGATGGTCAATTTGAGAATAAGGACAGAGGTTATTAGTGCATTAAATTCGACAGTAGGACCAATGATGAAAAGTTATAGAATTGGACTTAATATACAAAATGACTGACAAATAATGGGATGGGGGCTTTATAAACGGTGCTGGTACTGAGGGTGAGCTTTAATAGCATTCCTTTTCTCCTAACCTACCTAAGGAATTCAAATATAAGAAAATTAGTGCATTTCAATACTACAGTGGAACTCAGGTAGGTCCCTCCATCCCAACAATATTTCATTGACTAAAAATTATTTCTGTTTGCAAAATTTGATATAACTATATAATGAATTATAGTTAAACTATGTTTGCTTAGTCAGATTTAACATTCAGGAAACATATGTAAATCAAACTTGAGAGGTCCAGAACTCAATACCAACAATCATATTACATGGAAATCACTTTAGCCCTGGCCAGTGTGGCTCAGTTGGTTGGAGTATCATCGCCTGAACTAAAAAGTTGCCAGTTCCATTCCCAATCAGTGCACATACCTAGGTTTTGGCCTCACTTCCTTGGTGGGGGTGCTTACAGTAGGCAACAGATAGATGTTTCTCTCATACATTGACATTTCTATCTCTCTCTCTCCCTTCCCCTCTCTAAAAAAAAAAAAATCAGTAAATCATATCCTCGGTGACAAAAAAAATAAAAATACCGTAAATACATGTTTTATATTTTAAAATCAATTCAAAGTTTTCCGTTATCTATAATTCATTATTTTAATATGTGGATAAATCTTTTCTCCCCAAAATATCCATTGTCATTCCTGAGAAATTGTTCTTAACTACCTATAGAAATACCTAATCAAACCTGCCTCATTATCAGGAATATTAGCTCTTTCATTTTTGACACAAAATTCTAAGAAAGCACTTCACACTCATGATATCATGAGAAAAATATCAACAAAAGCAAAAGCAACAAAAGTTTTATGGGGGGGAAATCACAAAATAAATAAGACACAGCTGCTTTCTTTGCTAAAAAGGGGCTTGTTCTTTACATTTTCCACCAAACTCTATAGTAGCAACAACATACCCTATTATTCTACTCCTTCTCCTACCTTCTTACAAATCAAAATTGTTTGCTAAGAGTTAATGGCACTGTTATAAATTTTGTGTAATGGTTATAGAGGCAGTAGCTTTGTATTTTTGTTCTGTAGGTTTTATTAAATAACAATTTTAGTTGTTAAAAACTCCACCTGAAAATGTTTTCCTTACCCATTTTAAGAAACTGAGAAGTCCTTTTATGAAGAATTGTAAAACATTCTTGAAACTTTTGATACAAAAGCCCTAAAGATTTATAAGAAATTCACATTTACAGAAAGAATCTACTTTAAGAGTTGTCTATATTTGGTGGCTGTTACTTCTCTCCATACATCACTTTGGAGAGCACACATGTATCAAATTTTCACCACCTCCATGCCCCTGAAACTGCTGGATAATGGTCATCGATGGCGTCCACATTCGCAACTCAGAGGGCAATTCTCAGTCCTCACCTTGCTTGGTGCACTGAACTCCTGCCTTCTGGAAGCACTTACATTACTAGCCTTCCTGGGCAACCCACACTCACAGTTTTCTTCTTACCTCTTTATAGAACCATTTAACTGTCCATATTGTGATTGCTAACGTTGAAAAGCCTAGAGCAGATGAGGCTTGAGTACTTTCTCAGAAAGCATGTTCTCCAATGGTTCCTGACTCTAAAATACGTTCTCAATCAGACACATGAGCCATTTCCAACTTATAAGCAGACAACGGCAGAACTCTTAGAACAGCCCTAAACATGTTTACCTCAAAGCACATATTTTTTGAGTATTCCTAAAAATGGATAAAACTTGTATTTTAAGGGATCCATAGAACAGCTTCTTATAATTTCTTAAAATTTGTGCTAATCATTTAATATTCTAAAAGTACTCTATCTCAAATCAGGAAGCCTTGAGTCTGTACCCACAGCCCTCTCTCTAATGTCTTCTATGTACCATTAAATATGTTTGTGAAACAAAGTCAAAATTCTCATCAGATTGTGGTGAACATACAGATATTCAGCTTGGGTAATATCTATTTTGAGTTAAAATGAAGATGGACTATATATTTTAAAACCAGTTGCCATATAAAAACCTAGTCAAATCACAGAAATATAGATGACTAGAATACATATAAATTTCAAGGTAGAGAATACTTATGTAGAATGGGGGGGAAAAGGTGGATGGGAAAAGTACTTAAAGGAAATTTCAACTGCATCTACACTATACAGGAAGTCTGTTTATTTTTAGAAGTTCTTTTGCCTCTCTTCTTTAAAAATAAAAAGGAATACATTTTCTTTAAAAATTGGAGACATAAATATTAGCATATGTTAATTTAGGCTTCCAGAGACAGGCATTTTTCTTATTTCTCTTAATTTTCTCTGAATTTTTCAAATACCTGAAAGCATAAGCACCTAGAAAAAGAATTAGCATGATTTTGTTACAAATCTACTTCATCTGAGATTGTTGATTATAGTTAAGAAGGGCTTTATAAATCATAATTGTGCATCTTCAGAAATAAAGATACCACATAGGTGTTAGGTTCTTTCTGATTTGGCTCTAGGTCAGGCCTCCTCTTTTGGTAGAAAATGTTTTTCTAAAACCAGGTGAGGACTATGATTGTTTTTCTTTTATAGTACTACAGCTAAAAGGTCTTTCTCTGCTTCCTTTATATACAGTTCCACTTTCTTTTACCTCATGAGGAAAAAGGGTCCTCCTGTTGACAATTTATCTCCAACATATAATATAGGACCTATAGCATTACTGGGTATCTTCTAAATATTTCAAGGGAAATGGAAGAATACATGAATAAATGTGAGACTTTCACAATGACGTATACCCACCCACATTGTTTTGTTTTCTAATTCTCTGGGTGAAAATTTATCTGTCCCTGTTTTCTTTTTTGTTTTGTTTTGTCCCCAGCAGATAAATTATTGCAAAATTAGTATTCCCAAGACCTACATTTTCATCACAAATGCAATCACAGAAATAAAGTGCATTAGTGCCAGAGATTGAGACTATTTGTAGTGGTAACATTAAACAAAGCTTGGAACATCATGCTTTGTTTCTCCAACCGGACCCTAAGGAACTCATGTGAGGAAGAAACTTCCTTACAGTGATATGTTACCTAAGTGGGTAAATTTGTATTTTCCTATTGCATAAGTGGGGGAAAAAATTGTTCCTGTTCAACTTGTGGGGCCTGCAACATTTTCCTACCTACAGACTTTACCAAGTCCACCTTGATTTTTTCCAGGGCAGTAGACACCTTTGTATGTAAGTTGACCAGGCTATGCTTAAAAATTTCCTGAAAGGACCACTCACCCTTCTCACTTTGTGTCAATCCCTCTCCATCTTTCTCACAGTTCCCATTCCAGATCTTCCTTTCAATCTGGAGACTTTTTCTTCCCCCAATTTCATGTCCCAAATGTAGCACCTTTCCTCTCTTCCACAATAGCACTTTCTTTCTCCTCTGTCCCAGTAAGCCTTTTCATTGTTATTCCAGGCTTGCAGAGAGACCAGCCAGATAAAGGTAGTCACTACTCCTCAATGAACAGCAAGAAGTTGACTGTGCCACATGGGAATAATGAAAATATAAAAGCTGATTTCATATAGACTTTTGCCACTGGCCATTAAATAGACCAATTGGCTTTTCTCAGTTATAGTTTTGTGTGATCAAGTGATATGAACAGAAAAAGATGCATTTCTTATTGTGCACTTTGTTCACATTGTTCACTTTGTGCACATAGCTCACTTTTCAGTCACTACTATAATATTTACCTCAATTTACTGTTTTGTGATATACTAAATGGTACCCGTTTGTTGCAAAACAGTTAAGATATAAGGAATACTTTATAATCAGGAAAATATTAACACATCTAAGTAAAAAGAGGATTTTGAAAACATCTAAAAATGTGAATTAAGTCCGAGGAAATTCAGTAAGTGGTTGAAGCTGAAGTACCAGATGAAACATCTTACTTCTTTGGCTTTGTTTAGGAATTCCTCTTGCATATGTTACTCCAAAATTTAATGGTCTCCATTATAGGCTGGCTGACATTTTCAAACAATTGTAACAATTTAATAAAATATATAGATGCCAAGGACCATAACCAAGAAATTGCTTTCTCTCAGTGTGTTATTGCTTAAGTGGTATTTGAGAGCAATTTATTGTCATAAATATCTTTGGTGACTACAAAGTTTTAGCAATTCTGTATATCATCCATTTCCTGAGAATGCTTGCTCAGTTATTTTCTTTCCATGCAATAACTTTCAAGGATTTTCTTAAGGGACTAGTCACAAATGCAAACATAGAAATAGAGATGGATTACAAAAATAATCATTAAGCTTTTTAGAGGGCTTACATTAGGTTGAATTTTGTCTCATTTTCTCAATAAAATATTTAATTAGAGTGTGGAGAAAGGACAGAGTAATTTTGTGGTCTTGTAATATTTGGGACAATTCAGTTAAGAATTTAACAATAGCATCCTATGCCACGTTACTCAATAGGTTCCCCTTAAGTGTGCAATCACAGAGCAGCCCTCCGTGAAGTGAACACTGAGTGTGCTGAAGAGGTCTCAAGACAGAGGTTCTGGAGTGCTGGGTGCATAAGGATGAACACAATTTTGCTAAATAAATAAATACATGTATAAAGCCATATATTTTCTCACATCCAGCTATAAATTCCTTCAAAAGAAATTACTGCTAAGTTCTCTAAATTACTATCCATAAACTGGATAAAATTTTACGCCATTATTCGCCAAGGAAGAGCAATGCTAAACCATCTTTATGAGGACAACAAATTGTAGCTGCTCTGTGCACATTACAACATTTTCTTTAAATGGTTCATGGGTGGTGTATTAGTTTTATGCACTCCCTTTGACCCAGTTGCTATAGGCATACGTAGAAATAAAATCCCTCTGAAAGTATGCTTCAAACACTAATGCTCTATACTTTACAATTTCTCCATTGTTCCCTTCCTTGTATTATTACCTTACTGTAAAGCCATTTCACAAGAGCAATAATAATTGAAAGGTTTTAAATTACAAAAGGATTATATGCTATATTGCTTGGGCAAAGCTCTATCTATTAATGCCAGTAGGCATTGTGCATTGCAACTTAATTCTGCACTTTAAATAAATGGATGCAGACAATACAGGCCTTTGCAACTCCCCAGACATTTAAGGAGAGATCCTATCTTCTGTCCAAACATATTTCAAGGAATACAGTATCAGAAATTTTCAGTACCACAGTTAATCAGAATTATGCATGCTATGTTTTTATGTAAAACAATTGTTTTGTAGTTTATTTTATTATTTGTTTTTATAAAATCCCTGGGATTTTTCATATATTTATCATTTAATTGTTTTTATACCTTGAAAAGAAACAAAAACTAAATTTTTCTCAACGCACAAAAACTAGATTGTCTAACAATATAGGAGGTCCTGTTTTAGATGTGTTCACTTTAATTTAAAGATAAAGTCTTTTGTTACATTTCCAGGTGGAATTGAAAGACTTCAGAAAAGGAAAATGATGAGTTTCATTTTCATTCTAGATAATTAATGCTTAAGAATAGATAAGTCAATGTACTTTTTGAGTTGGTTAAAGGTTTTTAAGGAGTTCTGAAAGAGTGGCAAGTACATAGTGCTAAAACTAACTTATTAGAGAACAACACATTAGTTTATCAGATGTCCCATTAACTGGCATTAAAGTACAAAGAAAAGTTATGTGAGCCTAAGATATAAGTGAATCAGATATACAATAATGGGCTCTATACACAGTAAACATTTTTTTATGAAGATGTGGCCATCTATGAATTGCATTTACATGTATGTGCACACATGGAGCATACACACACCATGCTTATGGATACATATTTCATGTATGTGATTCATGTTTTTCCATATAGATGATTGCATATATTTGTATATGAAGGAGTATTTATCACAAAGAATTACTTTTAATAATATTACATCAAAACCTATATTTTTTCAAAAAGATTTTACCCTCAACTATATAAATACATTATATATTATATAAATATTTATAATTTTTAAATGTGCTATCAGTATACCACATATTGTACTATGCTAAAGTTTAGGGTGAAATATTTCTGAAAAAATAATCTTACCTAAAATTATAATTATATTTTGATATCTGTGTTAAAAAGAGAAATAAATAAAAAAATAAAAAATGCTTTCCAAAAATAAACCTTTGACATAATATTAGCATTGCCAGTATTTAAGAACAGTCTGCAAGTCAACCTCCAATCAAAGAAATCCCGGAAAAAAACTCAGATTCAAATCTAGAGTGCCATAAAGTAAATTTGAAATTCAAGGCTGTGCCAGTTATTTGAATACTGTCTTTTCAAGGCAAATTCTTCAATAAATTCAATGGCTTATTATATTTCTTTTACCAGAAAGTTTTCTAAAATAGATCCTGAAACTGAACCCATATTTTTAATAGCATATACAGAGAGAAAGAAAGATCATGCTTTGTTTTTTTATAGTACATTAATAACAAATACAAACACCATTCCTTAAATACATAATTTTAAGTTGTGTTTCTATAAGTGTTTTATATATATATATTAAATTTATCTAAATTTATTACAGAAAGTATTAGTATTACAGATATGCCCTTTATTTTCCCTTTTGACCCCCTCCACCCAGCATACCCCCCCCCCGCCGCCTTAACCACCATGTGTCCATGGCTTATGCATATGTGCATATAAATTTGTTGGTTAATCTCTTACCACCCCCACCCCACTTCCCCTTACCCCCTAACCCCTGCCTTCTTGCTGAGATTTGTCAGTCTGTTCCATGCTTCTATGTCTCTGGATTTATTTTGTTCATCATTTTATTTTGTTCATTAGATTCAACATTTTATATTAATTTTTGCAAACTGTACTATACGTAAATTTGAGTGGAAATTTTTATTAATGATTTAAAGTAAAAAGGATGTTCCACAATATACTGGAAAGTGCCAGTTAACACTTTGGGGACCTGGACTTGAATCTCAGCTCTGCCACTACCTGATCTTGTCATTTCATGGCTCAGGGTCTTTGTCTGTAAAATGAGCTGTTTAGAGGAAAGCATCTCCTCTGCCTCTCCAGGTCAAAATGTAATATGTGAGCTATTATTAGGTAGTTTACCCTAAAACTTAAGATAATGTTTTTCCCCAAATGTCAGTCTCTAACTTTAGACCTTCATAAAATGGTGTATATAATTAGTTGACAAAGAGGCTGCAGGAAAGATGAAACTTTACCACTGATTCAGTCAAAACCATTTGTTCTTTTCTTGCTGATATCTTTGAAAATGTGTTGCTTTATTAAAAGCAACATATAATTTTCACTATGGTGTTCCATATACACCTTTTTATTCATGAAGAGAAAAATACCACTATCAAAGGTCTGATGTTTATTGACTATCTTTCCATTCTCTTCAGAAAAAGAGTTGGTGCATCAAGTACCTTTTGAAACAATTTAGAATATTTAGGGCCAAATTAAACTAATCACAGTGATGTTGGATGGAAACTCTTCAACAAGTATGGAATCTATACAGCTATAAATGTTTAAAAGTTTAGAGTATTTTAAAAATTAAAAGGTATATGTATTTTCAGGAACAAAACCAAGTCATTTAAGAGCTATGCTTACTTTCAAGGTCTCGAAACTGGTTCTTCTTATAGGTTTGGAGTGAGAATATCTGAAGGAATGTATTTTAACAAACAGGAAAGATTTATAGATGTAGTCACTGCTAATAGAGTCATCTTTTGAATTACTTTGTCTCAAAGCTCTAAACAAATATAACTTCAGAAAAAGCACTTTACTGTTTATCTTTTAATCCTAAGGTCATAGAACTGGAACACTTAGATGACTCCCTAAAATACTAATACTTCTTATGATTCATCTTTATGAAGTTGTTCCCCTGGTGAAGAGAGGTATGAAAATGAACCAGAAGTAGATTATAGGATCATATGCATAAACCTGTTTTGGAAATATATATTAATAAATATGAAGCATAACTTAGAAACATTTTTGAGGAAGAAAATGATAAAACCTATGATTTGATATTCTCTTCAAGGAGCACATTAAATGCTGTATATTTTACGAAGATTCTCACAAATAAATGCATTCTCTCATTTCTTTTTGAAAAAGTATATATTTTTTTAAAATTCATTTTTAGAGAGGAAGGGAGCAGGATAGAGAGAAACATTGATGAGATAGAAACAGAGATCAGCTGCCTCTTGCATGCTCCCTACTGGGAATCAAGCCCAGGCATGTGCCCTGACCACAGAGTCGAACCGTGGCCTCTTGGTTTCTAGGTCGAAGCTCAACCACTGAGTGACACTGGCTGGGCAACAAACATTTCTTAATAATCTCCTATGTGCCAAGTGCTTTTTAATGATTTGGCTAAAAGAATAAAAATAAGAAATAACCCCTGTCCTGAAGAAGTCAAAATATATTAATTATGATCATTTTGATTAACTCTGTATATCTCCCAAATGTGCTTAGCAACATATGTAAACATCTCAAAATAGAGGAGAAGGGAGAATATAATCTAATGAGAATAGTAGATAGTAGCACTTATATATTGTGGGGGTTTTCCACATGATGGTCTTTAGAAAAATACAGAAGGATAGTTCTTTGTCAGGTAATAATACTTTTTTTTATCGTTCAATGATATCAAGATAAATATATTTACTCCAACTAAATAAATAAAGATTAATATTTAAATTCATGGTGGTTTTATAAAATGAAGGGGTCAATATTTAAAATTGATTGAACAATACATAGAAAACATCTTATAAGACATTTATCTTCATGTTAACAATACTGATGATAGAAATCCACTTGCAAATCAAGGCAATACATGATTTAAAGAAAATAATTTTAGGAAAATAGAAATACACACACATATTCTAATTACAGCCTTTCAACTTAAAATCCAATAATTTTGAAGCTTGGCTCTTTGTGATCTTATGTTAACATTCTATCACAATTTCAAGCTCTTTTATAGAATATTTTATATTTCAACCTTAAAAATACGGATTTGACAAGAATGAGTAAAATTTTTCACTCTCCTTCAAGAAAGAAAAGAAAAAATTCTGCTAGACTATTCTTATGGCATCTTTTCCTTACTATTTTGATTACCAAGAAAGAGTCCTAAGATAAACAGAAAATAAAACCATCAACACTACTTTGTGTTGATTTGTGTACATCATTACAGAAAGGGATTGTTTAAATTAATCCTATAATCTGAAATGTTCTGTAATAATCCAAACAGTTATGGGTACTTTACAATGCAACATATAACTTTTCTTCAGCTTCTAAGGGGCAGGAGCTTGGGTAGGAGGGTGTGTGTGTGTGAGCACATGCACATTTATATGTTGATGTGTGTGTGTTTATGTAGAAGCTGAAGGAAGCAACCAGATAAGGCAGCTGGATTCTTTTGAGACTCAAAATAAAAAGAAATAAGGAATCAGAGTAATATGATTCATACTCTGACACTGAGCTCAGTAGCTCAGAATCCTTCTTTGCCTTTATTTCAGCCTTTGCTCTTTTTATTTTATCTTTTAGTAAATTTTGGGGGGTGACATTGGTTAATAAAATTATATAGGTTTCAGGTGTACGATTCTATAATGTATCATCTGCATGTTGTACTGTGTGTTCAACACAATGAGTCAAATCTCCTTCCATCACCATTTATCCCTCCTTTACCCTCTCCTACCCACTCTCCTTTTCCCACTGGTGATCACCACACTATTGTCTGTCTATGAATTTGTTTGTTTTCTTGCTTAATCACCCAGCCCTCCAACTCCCTCCCCTCTGACAGCTGTCAGTCTGTTCTCTGAATGTGTGAATCTGTTTTTATTTTGTTTTCTGGTTTATTTTGTTCATTAGATTCCACATATAAGTAAAGTCATATGGTATCTGTCTTTCTCTGACTGGCTTTTTCACTTAGCATAATACTCTCCAGGTCCATCCATGCTGTCACAAAAGGTAAGATTTTCTTCCTTTTTGTGGCTGAGTAGTCTTCCATTGTAAATGCAGATCTTAGCTATTGTAAATAATCCTGCTATGAATATAGAGGTGCGTATAGTCTTTTGTTCTTTTAAAATTATATTAGGTCTCTTTTTCATCCCAATCTGTGGTACTGAAAATTCTTTTAAAAACATGGAATCTGGGCTTGAAAATTGTGCTTGCAAGTAAGGATTTGTAGCAATTCCCTTTCCTTTGGTGACTTCAACCCTTGATAGACTCAATGAGTATTAAGGTTGAAAGGGACATTAGAGATTCTTTTTGCCAGTTCTTCTATCAATAAGGAGATTATGTCAAAGAGACTGGCCACCCCACGGTCAAATATTTAGATGCCAGTGAATAATAAATTTTTATTTTATTTAGATGATATAGGTAGAAATTTTCTTATTTCCTTTTAATATAATTTAAACAAAGAGAAATTCAGTCATATTCTTAATTTCATATTTTAAATCCCAGGATTACAGTGTTTAAATTGACCTTTGAATCCAGCTCATTAATATTCTCACAAATTGCCTAATCAGTGCCACACAAGAGGCTAATAACAAAGACCCATCAACAGACTGGATTTAGAGCCTCCAGTTCATTTGATCCAGATGGTCATTCAGTTTAATAGGGGGGGGAAATTCTCCCTGGAAGGGACTTACAACCACATAGTAAGAAACCATCTGCTTAACTCAATATCTAACTTAATTCATAAAACAACTATAACAACAACAACAAAAACACCTTTCTTGGTTCAACTGGAAATATCCCAAACTCAGAATCTGGAAGGTTGAGAATGCCGACCAGGTATTTTGAAACATCTACTAAAAAGGAAGATCTGATGAGTTTCAAACCAAATACTATGCTAAATATGCGTTTCAATATGACCAAAAGTGTAGGTCTAAGTTTAGCAACTGCATATGTAATTTATCCATGTAGCTTAGCCCCTTTTGTGTTAATGGTTGATTGTAAGGCTTGACTGAATTTTACCAACATGTACTTTTTGTTTTTAGGTAATTGACATTGTACATATCTTCTCAAAATACAGAGCATTCTTTCCAATCTTACTTTCTAGTGAGCTCTCTAAAGCATGGAGAAGTAGAGAGACTTGTCCACAGTCTTATTAAAATAAATAGCTAAACACATAAGGGAAGTTTGCCTAAGGAAGGCAAACCTATACGTATACATACACCTACGCACACTCAGTAAATATTTACAAGCTTTAAAACAAGCTGTAGAAAGTACACATGAAAGATAACAAACCTTATTTTTGCTGCTCATTAAACTAAAACTACTTTCAAATAAAGATTCCTTTGAAAAATATGGTCACAAACTGCTTTCCTTCACTTCAACTGCCTACTTTATATATTGAACATCAATTAATAAAACATACACTTCCTTGTTGAAACCTTTATCCACTCACTTTATGTTAATGTCAAATTAGACAAAGCCACCTTTGTTCAATTTATTCTTCATAAATAAACAAGAATACACTTTACAATGAACTGCCATGAAACCAACACACTTAGGAATGTGTTGCCTGAAATTCTGGGAATAGTTGCCTTACGTGTATGTCAATAGTACATAAGATTAAGAGCCAAAAGTGTCCCAATTCATTCTTCCCAATTTTCAACAGCCTGAGCCAAATGTTTCACAATATCCTGGAAATATTTAAAAAATTTTAAATCCTTTTGAAACATAGCTGCTAATGAGTTAGTTATCATAATCAGAAACATTAATCACTACAGTCCTGATGAAAATTCAGACATTATCTCAAGAGGGCTCTGGTCAAATGAATGTGCTGACATGCTATTTGTTTTTATGATGGTCATTCATTTTGATTCAGTGACAAACACTTGGTGTGAGGATTCAACACACACAGGAAGTACTTAAAGCAGAAGCCACCAGAAGATTCCTTTTAATTCTGTTAAAAGGTAAACACCAATACATAAATATTTCCTTACTAAAATGCTTCCAGAGTGATAATTCTCTTTATTTATATGAACAACTCTGCAAATTTAAAGTGTCATGTTTTGACTTTGATGTTATGTCAATCACAAACTACTCAAGACACCGCCCTCTGCTACACTCAGATCTCCTAGAGATACATGGCGACACACAGGACACAGCCATCTCCATCCTTCCCTCTCACATATACACCTGGCGCAGCAGGGGGGTGGTGTGCCCAGCACCCAGATAAGCAAAATCTAAAATGACCAATGTTTTGTGTTAAAACAGCTGCATATGGCTATGTTCAAGCAGCGACGAGTTAGTTCGTCTTCCCCAACGCTTTTGTGGAAATTTAAACAGAGGGAGAAAAGACTGTTGATATTGAAGGTTTGGAGTATATAAGGACCCAGCAGTAGCCATAGATAAATGTGACACAAGAGTATAGAGAAAGTAAAAGATATTTCCAGAAATGTATAGGAACAAAGTAAAATGAAAGACAGACAGACAGACAGAGACAGAGAATGAGGGATGTAAAGACACAGAGAAACTGACTCATCTATCATCCTCTGTTCCTCTTGAGGTAAGAAATCAAGGGTTCATTTTCTCTCCTTGGATTCCAGGAGATCTCAGTGTTAATCTAGTTGATGTGACTTTTTGTTTCTTATAGCAAAAAGTGTCTTTATCATGAACTTTTATAATTGTATATGTCGTATTTTATTAAGACTATCTCCTTAACCTGTTTTATACCACCTTATTACTGTCTTGTTTTGTTTGTTGTTGTTTTTTTGCAGGAAAGGGTAAGAGAAGTAAAGAGAAAGAGGCTTTTGTGTTCAATTTTACTAAGGTAAAAATAAAAAGAATGTGTTAATTTACCATGTTAATAACTTTTATAATGGCTATAGCAATAATTTTCAACAATATTCCCCTTGAAAAAAATCAGAGAAGTAGAAAATGTGCCCAACTATCAAATGGATGCCCTGTTATTTCTGTAGTATCATAAGATGACGAAATACTCCCGACATTATTTAAATCTAAATAATGACATAACTTTGTTATTTCTCTGATAAAATATATATGAAAATTGTTTTTGATCATGGTAAAATAAACGTTTCTATAATTAATCTCTCACTGGCATTTTAAATCCTCTGTTTTCCACATACTTCTCTCATGATGCACTTTGGAAAGAGTATTTTCAACTTCTTTGCCTCTCAATTACGCCTTAGCTTTCCTAACACGGCAAAAATTACTCCTGGAAACCCATCGTGCTCCTTTCATCTTCTTTTCTTCCATGATGCTAATCTCTCCACTCCTGCATAATTCTCTGTATTTCAGCATCCTTGAGTGTTCCTTTCCCATTGGAAACATACTTTATATTAATGTTTCTCAAGTCTCCATTCTTGGTAAGCTTATCTTCTCACTGTTTCTTATTTCTCTGGGAAACTTCATGCAGTTTCATGTCTTTAATCACATGCTATATAACTGTAAGTGATGACTCCCAAATTTATGGTTTCATAACCGACTGTTTGATGCTGCATGCATTTTGAATTTTTAAATGTTGACTAAATATTCCATTTAAGTTTCCTTCACACATCGTAAAACCAGCTCGTTCAAGGCCCAAGTCATCAGCTTATACTCTCCACACTCTTTTCCTTTTGCATCCGTTACAAATATAACATTAATAAATATATTTTTTCTTATTTTTTTAGAGAGGGAGGAAGGGAGAGGGTGAGAGAGAGAAACATCAACCTGAGAGTGGAACATCTTATTTTAACCTTCATTTCTCTGTATAATAATGTGCACTTGTGTGTTTGTTTTTTCCTTTGATGCCTTGGTGCTGTGCACAGTGTCTAGCAGGTAGAAAATTCTTAAACACTTTTTGCATAACTGTATTCAGTGTTTTCCATTTCAAATTCTGCTTTGGAACCACACAATTCATTGGCATTCACAGAACTCCATAGATTTGCTACAGCTAATTGGCAGTATTGAATATTTGGGATCCTTTGTTCAGACAGGTTGCATGCAGGCACAGTCCTCTGAGTGCTCCTGAGGAAGAAGCATTGTATTCTCTGTAAAACCACAGGCAAGTCGTTATGTCCCTATGGGGATAACAACCCCTCTCCTGCCTGTAGGTGAAGGTGGCTAAGAGACTTAAATGAGAAAATTAGGCGTGAAAGAATTTGAAAAGTATAAGGTGCTCTATAAAGTCAGGCTCTGTTAATTAATATTAAAATTTTAAATTATATATAACATATTCCTATTACTCTTTATTAAGTTTTAAAAGTAGCATGATGTTAATTTTCCAAAATAATAGATTAAGGCAGCAATTTTCAACCTTTTTCATCACATGGCACAGATAAACTACTAAAATTCTGTGACACGCCAAAAAATATATATTTCGCCTGACAAAAAAAAAAAATTGGTATAATTTGGATTCATTCACACTGAATGGCTATTGTCATGTTGGCCGTTATCACTTTTTTGTTTCACAATCTAACGGAAAAAAAGATCAGTGCCCTTCACTAAAGAGTCAGGTATTGCATGTTTTTAAATTTTTTGCAGCACACGAGTGTGCCATGGCACACAGGTTGAAAATTGCTGGATTAAGGCAATGTATTAACATTCTTTCATTTCTTAAACAAATTCATATAACTGATAATGCGTTTGTCCCCTAGAATAACCTAAAAAATATGCTGTCTATGACCCTTATAGCACTGTTCCAGGAAATACTTTGGCATCCTATTGTTCAGGACATATTCTTGATATCTAAACACTGCTTGCATTACTTATATATTTCTGCCTTGTAAGAGACTTGATTTTATGAACCCACATATTTTAAAATGTGTATTTTTAACTTTTAATAAAAAATAATAGGAATAGACAATTTTCCCCTGTGTTTTTAAACAAGATATGCAAAACAAAAATAAAGGAGACATTCTCAAAATGGATTTGGTTTCCAGGTAAATAGAGAAAATATTTAACTGTATTCTCATTGTTACTAACCCCAGCAATTCTGATCACAACTTTCCAAAAACTCCTGAGCTATATAGCATTAATCTCCTTGCAAAGGAGACACTAAATTTACAGTGTATTTTGCATGTTGCTAAACAAGTCTTGAATGATGAATTTCACTGTCTGAGTGAGGTGGTTTACCTCAGCACATAATTTCTTATATTAATAACCTTCCCCACAGGAGTTGAATGACCCTCTATAAATACAATTCCTTCATTCAATCAAAAAATTAAAACCTGTAACCACCTCACAATTCATCATCTTTTTTACAGGCAATTATCAAAGCAGAAACAACACAAATCCCTAATCCTCAACCTATGTAATGTAAAATTATGCAGCATTCTGCACTTATGTAACATAGATATATTGAAAATCACCTAGTATTTTGTGTTCTAAATCAGTTTTATTGAGTGAATTCCTATTTCCAGTGAGCCATAATTTTCAGATCAAAAATAACTTCTTTCTAAAATCAAAGGCATCCTAAAATAATAACCTCCTGAATGTTTGTATATTTTCTATCAGTCTTTAAAACATGCCTCTTCATATGAGTGCCTCAATGGTTATGGTGAAGCTAGATTACAGAGTTTCTTGGAATATGCAAGACTCCATTTACATAAAACTATCTAAAAGTGAATCTCAGGGTTCAGTAATGGGGTTTCTTTCTCTGAGTAACGCTGAGGCATGGGTGAGCTGAATTTCACTATGCACAAAGACCCTAACATATCTACTCAATCAAATGGCATAAATTTTTAGTTCAGCTTGAAAAGATTTCTACCAGAAAAAAGCATTTTCTTGAGGCAGATAGTAGAGTTATATTAGAGAATTCTCCTGTAAACCATTAGATAAAAGGATTCGCATAGTTGGTATATTTTCTAAATATATAAATTAGGAATATTGGATAAGTGCTTTAAAATTCAATATTCTTAACTACCTTTAACTATAGTAACTATGGAAGTGGAGACTGTATTCACATAAGAAAGAGGATGTTTTCTAAAGACAAAATCAGAATTAGTGTCTGAATAGAGCTTTATAAGTCAGACAGCTCAGTCATCTTGAATAACTTCTGTTGGTTTATCCAGCTGAGAAAACGAGGCTGAAGGATTATATTTATTGCATCTTCTTCTCTTATATCAGGTAAGTAATCTTGATTTTACCAAAACTATATAAATATAAAGCCAATTCCGGGGGAAGACCTAACAGGGTTAAAATTTGGCACATGAATACACACATACATATTACAGGAATATATGCTTTGCATAAAGCAGAAGCAAAACATATACTCAATCCACCTGGAAGAATTGAAAGGATTAGATAAAACATAGTATCTATCTGTCAGAATCTCAGACCACATGTACAAAAAGTAACTTAGCACAAGGTAGGTTGTTATGTGAATGCTAGACCTATTTTGAGTGCAGTGGAGTGAGCTGAATGATTAGCAAAACTTCTGGGAAAATAATACTATCCTAATAGTAATAGTTCTAATAGTCATTTTAACTGTCTCCTGAAATGTATCCATGTCATTTGTAGCAGTTTTCATTAAACCAACTAACTTATAGAGCAATTAAAGCCAAATTGTTGCCAGATAAATATCACTATTTAAAGAAGAAAAATGTTTATGGAAACTTGGAAATTTTGTAAACATTATGTAAACTTTGTCAACTAAGCTTTGAAATGACTCTCTACTTGGGTTAACTTTGTCTCTATATGTAACAGCTATACCTCTTTTCCTTTCACAGGGGGGAAACATGCCATCTCTTCAATTTATTACACTCAGCCTTGTGAGTGACTATGCACTTATAAAATAATAGTGCAGAAATTAAATGTGATGCAAACATAATATGTCAAAAATTGTTACTTAATATTTTACACAAATGATTTAGAATATATAAAATAAGTATCTAGTTGTAAATGTCAACTATCAATTTGGAATTTTAAGGAATTGTCTATTTCTTCTTTAACTTCAAGGGAACAACTTCTCTGCCTTCTTTCATAAAAAAGTCCCCACCCCTCAGCCCAAGAAAGCGAGAAAGATTTGAATTATTTCTGAACGTGCAGGAGAGCAGACTCAGTGAGTGCTAATAGGCATTTTCTAACTTTAATTTTCATGATTCTACAGTAGATGTGTGAGAAGGACGGTAATTGGAGAAATTAATTCCAGCAACTCACCCAGAAGTAACTTCCTTATGTTCATATCCTTCGTGAGCTTTTGGCTTGAATAATTTTGTTGGTGGACAGACATTGCCACCGCCTCATGCTTGGAAAGTTCTGAATGTAATTGTCTGTCAATGATACGATGATTTATAATGCAATCTGTCCCTATTGCTAGTGCTGCAGATAACTTCAATTTGCCACTCTTATATTAGATATGAGGAAGTTGACAGTCCTTCTCAGTTTTACAGGTGATACAGCCAATCAAAATACATCTCTCATTCTCCCCAGGAAAATGATAACTCTACCAAGACTAGCTATTATTGTAATGGTCATGTTTTTCTAAAATTTTTTCATTAAAAAACTCCCAACTTCATTATATTATCAAATGTTAAAAAATAAATAGAATTAGAAGTGTATGCTTAACATTTTTAGTTATAGTTTTTCTAAATATTCTCCCAGCATCAATACAGTATGCAAAAAAATGAGGATATTTATGCTTAAGTCAGAAACTGGGGTTATAACATTGTTAGTGTGTCCTGATTCAGATAACTAAAAATTATGAACAAATATGAAAAGATTAAATCACTTCTGGGTAGATAAATTATTGTTATGTCCCTTACCTGAACAGCAGAAAATGCCAAAATTTATAGACTTTCCTCAGATTCACAAAATTAACATTTAAGAAATGCTACACCTTGACAATACACATAAGCAGTTGTGTAATTGGCACATGTTTGATAGCCAATGATATGTACCAAATCTTGACTATGAGAATTAGTGAAATGAGAAAAAAACAGCACAGCACATATTTCAGTTGTGCATATAAATATATGTAAACTCTGTTCCATAACAGTTATTTCTGAAAATTTTTGTATTAAAATATTATTATTTTGTAAATTGAACAAAGACTCCACCTTAACTGAGACAATTAAATACCTAGTTCTATATAATTTGGACTATTTTAATATTCAAGTTAAAAGCTCATAATTATAGGAAACATTGGTTACTATGTGACAGATTTAGTTCTAAGTAATTCAAAAGTATTATTCTTTTTAGTGTTCAAACATTCCATAGAATGTACACAGTCTACATCTCATTTTAATAGACAAGGAAACTGAGGCATAGAGGAAGTAATTTGCTCAAAGGCACAAAGCTGATTGGTGAAAAAGCCCGTATATGAATTTAATGCCATGAACTATAGGGTCCAAGTGTCGGTAATTGCACTGTTCTATTTCCACTTTATTAATGAGTATGCAGTGGACTCCAGGAATCAACAAAAAATTATTAATGCATCTACACAATATTTCAGTTTTAGTAACTATAGCCTGCTTTATGGAATTGTTTTCTGTTTGGTGTTTAAATGCATTACTTAAAATATCTATAAAATTTAGTGATTTCATGTTCAAAAAAAGCTTAAAGATATAGGATCCATCTGCTTTATTTAGTCCCTGCAATGAGCTTTCAATCATAGGTCAGATTCCAAAAGCACATAGTCATATTGACCAGATTTAAAGCAGAAAGTAGGACACAAACAAACAAACAAAACCAAAGTGACAGAGAAATGAAGAGAGAATCTGTAACCTGTAAGACAGGCATACTTAAATTGTATTTTATCCTTAAAATATTTTACACCTGCCTAATTACTCCCTTATTCAATACTGGGTTTGAACTTACATGCAGATTTATTATTTTAAGACTTTCTGGAAATTCTTCTGGGTAAGAACTCAATTGTGGCCACCAGTCTAGGAACAAATAACCACCTATTTTTCACAAGAAGTGCATGATTTGGAAATTTCTGTAATTTATAAGGCACTTTTCTTATCCCTTATCAAATCAAATTGCTAGTGTTAAATTTTAAGACATGTTTATATCTTATCTCAGGAAGTCTTCAAATATAGATAGAGTAGAATTGATTAAAAACTATATATTTATCCTTTCAGGTAGTACTTCTTTGAATATAATAAAATATTCCAATTTCAAAGTGTTCACCCTGCCTTTTTATTGTTTGCAAATATATCACTCAGGTAAGCATCTGCTTTACATGAACAAAAAGTGTAAAAATATAGTGTCTGCATTTTATGCAAATTCTCAATCAACCCTTTTTTTAATAATTAGGTCTGAACACAAGGAAAGAATGTTGATGATCTCAGTAACGCTACTTAAAATCAGATTCTACAAGTATTTAAATGTACAAGGGAAGCCCTTCATTTAAAGAAATCTATAAGGAATTTCATTACATACAAACACATAAAAATGAACAAAAATATAATCTGGACATATATATAATCAGTCTTATAAATATTTTGAAGATTATATTATTAATACATATATGAAGAGAAAAACATACATACATGAGCACACATACATAAAGGATGCACACACAAAGAAAAAGTAAAAAGCAATATCTACAGGTATGTTAATTATTAGGAGAATTTCACTACTCAGAGTTTAAAATTTTGAGTTGGCTGTTATAGGACATTATTACTTAAGTCTAAGGATTTGGATAAATAGAACACAACATCTCAAAGGTTAAAGTGGCATGCTCAGGATACAGCACATAGCCTAAATACTTTTCAAAACATACAAAGTAACATCAATACATAAAAGAGTGGCACAAATATAAATGCAGTTTTTTGTAAAAATAATTAAAGATCTCAGCAAATAATCTGAAATTGTCAAGTAAGAAATAGAAAGGATATAAATCATAAAACTAAAGGCATAAAGGGCTTCCAAATAAACTTTAAATCTATTCTCAGTCAATTAGATTCATCTATCAATAATTTTACATGGAATGAGAAATACAATGTTAAGACAGATAGATGATTGTTCATTCAGAAATTTAAAAATATGATTTCTTAATATTTTTTGTGCAAGCCATTTTATTTCTAAAAATAAAAAATTGCTTCCAATGATGAAAATAACTCTCCTCCCCATATTCAGGGTCCTAAAAGCCTTCTTACATTTGTGCCTCTCTATTGCATCTATAATATGCACCCCATAAAATATTTCCCCTAATTATACAGTCATTTAATATTTGGAAAACTCTGTATGTGTACCTTTTGGAGCCCTATGTCTAGGAGTCATAATGCACAGATTTATTTTAACTAAGTCGCAGTGAAATCTAAAAGTTTGTTTTTCCCTAAACAAGTCTTTAACTTCAATTCCCTGCTTATTTCTGAGTTTGAGGTTGACACATTTATGTAGTCACCAATGGTCACTTGTCGATCCTCTATATAACCTGTCAATTTTGTATGTTCTCTCCTTATACTAGTTACATATTTAACGCCTCTGTCATTAATAAAATATTTGGCTCCTTTTAAAATCATTTATATTCATTTTATCAAATTCTTTGTAACATACAAATGTATTAAAATATAATAATATGGCCCTGGCTGGTTTTGCTCAGTGGTTAGAGCCTTGGCCCACGGACTGAAGGGTCTCAGGTTCGATTCTGGGTCAAGGGCATGTACCTTGGTTGCAGGCTGGATCCCCAGCCCCAGTTGGGGCACCCAATCAATGTGTGTGTGTCTCTCTCTCCCTCCTCCTCTTTCCCTTCCACTCTCTCTAAAAATCAATGGAAAAAAACTCCTCTGGTGAGAATAAAAAATAAAAATTAAAAATATATAATATGTATTAAAATGTAATAATATATAATAAAACAGATAAGAGCATAAAAATATTTTCTTAATTTTTATGATAATTCTTAAATGAAATCTTTGCCTTTAGATATGGTAATTTAATCATTCATTCTTTGCAGGGTTTCATTTATTTATAATCTATACATAATCACCTGAATAAAACAGCATGGCAATGGTAATACTTAAATTACACTGTTATGTTCCAAAAGATTGTTTTACTTTCCAAATTATATTTTTCCAGAGAAATGCCATTAACCAACATAATGAATTTCCACTGGGAAAACAGTCCTCTCACACGGCTTTAGCATGGCAAGCGGCTCCCCACCTTGCCTGAGCAGTGGGGAAGCAGGTACTCCTAACTGATTTCTCCTATTACAATTTTCCTATTCCCTTTCTTGACTACTATCTAGCACCTGAAATAAATAAATAGCCACTTCTTTTTGCTGTATCTTTTTTTAAATATGAGTTAAAAGCCTGGCCAGGCGTGGCTCAGTGGTTGCGCGTCAACCTGGGATCCAGGCAATCAGGGTTCGACTCCCGGTCAGGGCACATGCCCGGATTGCGGGCTTGATCAATGACTCTCTCATCATTGATGTTTCTGTCTCTCTCTCTCCCTCTCCTTTCCTCTCTCTAAAATCAATAAAGATATTTAAAATATATATATATATATATGAGTTAAAAAATGTTTGAAATACCCTCAAAATAACCCTCACAATATCTCCAGTACTTGCTTGAAGTTCTAAATGCCCTGTGTGGACAGGATGCCCGCCACTCCCTCCCTCTCACATATAGCCTGTATTGATAACTCATACTATGTCAGCCAGCTCTCAGTCCAACCTTTTAATTTTCTTCTAATTAATCTCACGCTACTCTAATTGGATTTTTCACTTGTAAACTGCATGGATTAAGATTTGTATTGCTATGTTAATTAGCTTTAGGTACCAAGGATGATCTCCACAACCAAGAGCCAGAATTACCATTCTGGAATCACACTATAATATTATGGGCATATAATAGTCTTTCATGGAGACCATCCAAAAATATTTAATTATTAAGGTGTTTAAAACATCATGTTGTGAGACTGTTTTACCACCAAGGCTGTCAGTTAGCTATAGTATTAACATAGCATAGGCACTCAGATCAGCACTGTGAAGAGGTTTCACTGTAATTCCACAGCAGTTGTCAAGTATCTACAGGTGCCACACACTACAATTGGCTGTGCGAAGGGCTTGGGGATAGAGTCTTTGTTTTATGTGAGCTAACATTTCAGCTTTTAGGAGTGATGAAGAATCAGTACAGCACAATATAAAGATTTTCCAGAGAGAAGTTCACACAAAGGCACTAAAGTAGATTCACAGGACAAGACTAGGAAAGTATGTGCAAGTAACATGAGGATAGCTTTTTAATGAGAGAGATCTGGATATCACTATTTTACCTTGACTGTCAGATTTTTTTTTTAAGAAAGAGAATCAAGTCTCCATTTGAGAAAATGATCTTAACATATCCATAAGGGTTGGAATGGCTAGTTTTGAATTTCAGCTCTGAATGACACAATGTAGATGGCGTTGCAGAAGAGTGACTAGTTCCTAGTGCCTTCAAGCCTGATGTAGCAAAGACTGGGTGGCTTAAATAGAAATTCACTTTTTCCCAATTCTGAGGCTAGAAGTTCAAGATCAAGGCTCCAGCAGGGTTGGTTTCTCCCAAGGCCTCTCTCCTTGGCTTACAGCTGTTCATCATAATCCTGTCTTCACATAGGCTTCCCTCTGTGTATCTGTGTCCTAATCTCTTGCTCTTATAAGAACACCATTTATATTAGATTAAGGCCTACCCTAATGACCTCATTTAAACTTAATTACCTTTTTAACAACCCTATCTCCAAATACACTCACATTCTGAGGTACTTCAGCATACACATTTTGGGGGAACACAATTCGGCTTATTACAACTCGTAAATGCACATTTGTTAGGTAAAAAATAAAATTAAGTAGCCAAAGTAATCACCATCAATCAAATTCTTTAACTTGAAGTCCTATTTGAATTTATATCTCCCTACACCCCTGCCACATAAGAGTAAGGGTGAAAAAATTTTAAGAAATAAAAGCATATAATATTTATTCTCCGCACTTATAATCATATAAAAAAAACACTAAACTGAAAGTCATGAGCCATGGGTTTCTTCTCAGTTTGCTATACTTGCTGTGTGGCCTTGGAGTTCACCTATTAAGGTCTCAGTCAGCTCATTTTTAAAATATAAAACTTGGAGCAGAAGTATTGTGAAATTTCTCCAAGATAAAGAAAGAAGACTTCATTGGTCTCTATTTTAACAAGTGGTATCAGAATGGTTATGAGCATGGTCAAAACTTATGCTTTTTATTTAGTGTAAGATTCAGACACTGGCTCTTTGTGTACAGAATTTCCTGTTTTCACAACAATACACAAGGTTAACATTATTATTCCCACTTTTCTTATATGGAAATGAGAGCTCAGAATACTAAAGAAATCTTCTAAAGCCACATAACATGGAAAGTAATGGCTTTGTGTTTCCACAGTTCATGGTCTTTCCATATCAGGTTGAAGTATGCCTGTAGAAGCAGCACAGTCAGGTACAGTTAAAAAAAACTCTTAATTCCATCTTTTATGCTTAAAAATGTTTTTGGACAGAAATTAATCTCCATACTGAATACATAAATTATAGAACATGACTGTGATATTTTGAATGCATTTACCTTTAAGCAGATTGTTATTTAATCAAAGAGCAGTGTGGTTTCTTTTTCTTCTTTAATCTTATACACAAATTTTTTTAAAAAGTTATGCTATCAAAATCATAGTTACAAAATATTAGGTCAAACTTCACAGAATAAATCTTGATATTTTTAAAAACAACATTTACCAGGTATATTGACACTTTTCATGTCTAGTAACCATATCCTATTAAATCTTACTTTACTCTTGAATTAAATAATTCATATTAATTTGAATTTTAATTTTATGCAAAAATTGTAAAACTTTAGAAACTATATTTTTAGCAATTTAAACTTTATTTTATACCATAACAATTGTGTACGCATATTCATGTTCTAAAATATAGTGATGTGCCTTTTAGAATGTCAGTTGTTTTATTATATATTTATTTATTTTTAATATTTTAAAAATATGCTTTTATTGACTTCAGAGAGAGTAAGGGAGAGGGAGAGAGAGAGAGAAACATGGATGAGAGAGAAGCATCCATCAGTTGCCTCCTGCATGCCCCCTGCTGGGCTCCATCCAGCAGCCTAGATATGGATCCTGACTAGGAGTGAAACCTGTGACCTCCTGGTGCATGGGATGGCGTTCAACGAACTGAGCCACACTGACCAGTCTATATTTAATTTTTTATATTATCTAGTCTTCACAATCAGAGAAATATTGGGACATACTGAGGAATATAATGAGTCAGAGAATTTTACATTTAGTGTATCATTCAGTGTTCCCTTTCAGAGCAAAAATCTTCATAATTTCAGGAAGTGAAATAAATAGAAAACTGAAGGAGGTATTGGGTTCATCATGTTCCTAAGTGATGTATAGCCTGGTCCTGTGACAGTCTGGCTTATATTCTCACACTATTAATTGGCAGTAATCTGGTTAAATAAAAATAAAAATTTTGTCTCTGCTTTCTGATGATCTATTTAAGTAAGAAACCAATTTTTACCTTATGAAATGTAGGCATCTGAGTTATTCCTAAGATATGCGTTAGCCCTGCACAGCCATTGAGAGAACTACATCAAACCAATAGTATATACACTCTTATTTTACCTAAAAGTAATGTTATTTAGCATTCTCCTTTCATTCCAAGGATACAGTCATTCAAACCTGTAACATCGCTTGTAACTTTAAAGATCATTGTGAGTAGTTTTTACAGAATAACCAAAATTTATTTCCTCCATTGTTCCTGTTATAAAACCTCTCTCAAGAAGAATAATTTTGATCTAGTACCTTTCTATGCCCTGTCAGTGACAAGAGCAGCAAAACCTTCAACTGAAGAATATTTGCAGGTGGAAAAAAGAGACATGGAAAGGACACTGCTTGGTTTTCCGTTTCAGAGTTCTGTTTTCATTCCTTGTAGCCTTTGATCTGTAATATTAGAATACCTAGTGTAAAAGCCATTGAGAAAATATAACCATGAGCTTCTTATGAAGACATTAAAAAAAATTACTTCATCTGACTACACATATATCATAGAGATTATGAGCAATTGTCCCACTGTCATTCCTCTATTAATGTTCACGGTTATTAATTTTTTCGAGGGCAAGAAAGAAGGCGGAGCCAAGTCTGGAGACAAGCAAAGAGTGTTTTGCACATATTAATAATAGCTCAGATTTGACAAAATCAAGCAATAGCATATATTTGTAAATGGTATCTGCTCTGATGTATTCATCAGGTCTCCCCCATCCCCTCCTCCAGCCAAAATGAAAATGAAAAGGCACACTGAGAAACCAAACAAGTTTCCTTTTATGGCAATGACCTCCATATAAGAAGCACACATTCAGTGGTGAGAGGAAATGTGATTAAACTGTCTACTAGAAACCTTTTAAGGTTCTCATAAAAATTGGATGTGCAGGAAATACTTGGACAATGCATTAAGTGGCAGCACACACTGAATGTGCTCAGTGTTTTAAAATTTTCAAAAGGGAAAGCTATCTTTTCTGCCCACATCAACTAATGTTTTCCAGCTCTGTTTTGTTGACTGCAGCTCACTGAACTGCCATGCTACTTTACTTATTTGAAAAAAGAGATCAGCTTAAAGCTTTGTAAAAATTGCATTAGTTATAAATAGAATGTTATGTATTTAAATTTTCTTTATATAGTTTAATTTCAATAATAAATGTTATTTTGGTTTTTATCTTCTCTGTTCATTTAATATTCAAAGATAAGCTAACACATAGTGAAAAAGAGAAGATATGAAAATATTCTGAGAATATATGGGGTCAGCATAACAAACACAATATTAACAATAAGAATTTGGCCTCTAAGCATATCACTGTTCTCAAAGATTTAAAAATATATGACTGAGGAGTCTTCAGAAGAAATAAAATTCTTATGGTCAATCAGAGGGATTCTGTTGTATCCTCAGTAAAGTATAAATGGATGTATCATCCCCCCAGTGTGGCTCAGTGGTTGAGTGGTGACCCAGGAACCTGGAGGCCACAGTTCAATTCCCCTACAGGGCCCAAGCCCAGGTTGGGGGCTCGATCCCCAGTAGGGGACATGCAGAAGGCAGCCTCTCAAAGATTTTCTTTCATCATTAATGTATCTCTCTCTCTCCCTCTCCCTTTCTCTCTCTGAAATCAGTAAAAACATATTTTAAAAACCAATAATAAATGGATGTATCAGATGTAGAAGAAAAATGCAACTTATTTGATTTTATTCTGAAATTAATGAGTTTTAGAGGGTAGGGACAAGCAAATATACAAGCGCATGCACACACACACACACACACACACACACACACACATACACACGGAAATCAAAGAGAAAAACGCTGCTGCTCATTGAAATTCTGATGCATTGTATTTCCAGTGCTTTCAAGAGTAGGAACTGAGCAAGTGGTGCTAGTGTTCCCCTCTGTAGGTATATCCCTGAAATACAGAAGGTTCTTCTGTCAAGTCCTTAACACCTGACAGCCATTGATTTCGCCCAAGTACGTATGTTCTGATTTAATGCTATTGATAATTTCAACTCGTACGAAGAGGTTTCCAGAAGTAATGGAATGGGCTTACCATCCTCCCCACAAATATCTGACTATGTAGTCAAGTGCTCTGGAGTGACTGAGAGACTTTGTATTTGCAGTGACCAAGAATGGGTGTGTATTAAGGCTGGTGAATGTATATGTACACCCGCTGGTGTATATGTCTGCTGTCTTTTGTGTAAACGAAACATATTACTAGGAATGGAGTGTATGGGAGATTAATGAGGCAGGAAGTCAGTAGTCAGCTGGACACAAGTATTAGTAATTGCTTTCATGACGGGAAGGAAATTGTAGAGCCTCTCTTTCTGGATATCCCAAAGAATAATTCATGATCCCTCTTGAAAGAGTAGCAGAGAACTCTTGATTCACAGAATGTAGAAGCCATGAGTAAATATCTTGGCTCTGCCACTGGTTAGGTGTTTAATATTAAAGTAAATTCACTTAGCTGTTCTGCGTCTCAGTTTCTTCCTCTAAATAGTATCAGAGTTAGCAAAGAACATCTCTTCAACTGTCTTTCAGTTCTAAATCTCTTCAAAGAAATTAACTTTTAAAATTATTTATATTTCTTTGATTCCAGAGTGATTTCTAAAATATTTCTGCAATAACTGTAAACTCAGGTGAATATTCAAAAGCCGTATCAGCAAACAAGGGAAAAAAATACTTCTCTAGATAATTTCTAGAGTATTATGTTCTAATTAAATACTCTATTTATACCTACTTATAAGAAGAGAAACCACATCATTGATTTCAGAAAGTTAAAAAAAATCTTCTATTTTTGTCTAGGCTTAAATGTGTAAATAGACTACTATTATTTTTAGAGTAGACTTATAAGAATCTTTTAGGTTATATGTTGCAAATTCAGGATATAGTAAAATTTTATTGGTGTAACTGAGAGAAAAAAAAGTCCACAAAACCATTTTTAGAACATCTAGAAATGTGTTAAAATTTAGAAAATAGCCAGTTGCTTAGAAAAAAGTTAGTATAGTTTTTGCATTCATATATAAATATATTTATATATGTTAATATAGAAATAGTTAAAATAATTAAACTTATTGTTACTGAGAAACTTATTCTCTAAGCTATATAAAAAGTATATTTAAATAAATAAATTAGAAATATTGAATGTGGTTTATATTCTGGCACCCAGAGATCTGTAATGCTGCTCTTTTTCCCAGTAAACTAGCACAATATTTTTGCCTTTTTAGGTCCCACTTTTCTCCCCCTGAGATATGTGTCATTTCTTGTTGCATCTGAGTCTCTTCTTATTAGAAAGCAAATGATCTCCTTCTATAAAGAACTTTTTTCTTAATAATCTATCACCTAAAGTGCCTTTTATCTATATCAGTATATTTCAGCATTGTCAACAAATATAGTATTCAAGAATCAGTTTAAAGAAAGTACATCTCTCAGTTTCTCAGTCAAATTAGGTAAGTAACTGTTTTATAAAAATCAACAGGAAAGATTAAGATGACTTGTCAACAGTATATATTATCATGTTGTAGGTGGTGTTATTTCATAATCCAAATAATACAGCCAAATTTGACACCCACTGAGAAAAACACTTTCAAGATTTGGTACTGCTACAATAGTAAAATAGATTTACTAGACCCCAGTATCTAAATTGGAAATAAAAATGCCCTAGTTGATTCATAGATTAGATTTATAAAAGTACTTTACTCAACCCAGGGTAAGAGATATTTGCAGTTGCTATTTTCCTGTCAAGACAAAATGTTCAGTTCTCCTAGTTAGATCATCAGCAATTGAATGCCAGGCAAACAAGGCAGGAAAAAAGTGTCATCAATCAAATCGTATAATTCTGTAAAGTGTCTTGGATTCTGTAAATATTAGTTAGAAAATGTGTATTAATTTGCCTCAGCTTTAATTAAACAGTTCAAAACATGATAGTGGTTTTTATATGAAATATTCAGAATCTAGTTATTTTTTTATTCATTTCAGAGAGAGGGAGAGAAATATAGAAATATCAAAAATGAGTCACTGATTGGCTGCCTCCTGCACACCCTCTACTGGGGATGAAACCCGAAAACTGGGCATGTGCCCTGATCGGGAATCAAACAGTGACCTCCTGGTTCATAGGTCAGCCCTCAAACACTGAGCCACGCTGGCAGGGCAGAATTTTATACAAACACAAGCTAGGCAGAAAATATTGGGGCAGAAGAGACATTGGGTCTCAGTGGAACCAAGGAAGGAAGATGAAGATCCACTTATAATATAATCACCCCAACCAAAAGTAACCACTTTTAAAATGTTAGAAATTATATAAATAAGAATCATGGTTGATAAACAAATACCAAGTACTTAACACCTGCCTGCCCACTGCCTGTCTTGCTATTGTTGCCCAATAATTCAACTTGACTTTGACTCAGCTGAATGACTTAACGATATAGCATTAAATATATTTCACTAAATTGAATGATGTACAGTTGTCTTCACCAGTCTACACCATGCAGAAAAAAATGCAAACGCTTGATGAGGCATAAGAGAAAAAAGCAGATAAAGTAAAAAGCACAAGAGTTGTATGCTGAGGAGGTTTTAGTGACTGTTTTATGATAGCATTTCCTCTTGATGTTTGTGCTTAATGTTCACGTGTTTGTATTTCTACACTTCACTAATTCATTTGGTTACTTTTTATTTCTTAAGCACTTAAAGTTTGCAAAAGGTTTGCAGAGTTAGAATTGAGTTGAATTCCATGGCCTCTGTGCTTCCTTTGTACTGCCATAAAGTAGGTGTACCTTGCACAAGTAAAAACATAGTGACACACAGTTTTATAAAATGGTCTATGGTACTTTATCTATAAGACACCCAATCTTTGATATACAATAGTGAGATGGAAAATATGTCAAACAGTTTAAAAATATCTCAGATTTCCCTTGAGGAAAATAAATATTATCCCTCCCCATTTTCCAGATGACACAATTAAAATTTAAGAAGATTAAGGAATTGGGCTGAGAACTCACTGTTATTAATTTGTAAGAAAAGCATTGTAGTTCAAACTCATGTGTCTTTAAATTCAAAGATATTGTTGCTTATTATTGTTATTGATATATCTTTCTCACTTACTTATTTAGTGGTCAGTTAATGAAAAAGCCAAATATTAATTTAGGCATCTTATGTCTATGTACAGAGATTTCTTCTCCAGGCACAATTTTATTTTACTTTAGTGTCACCCATTAGTCTGTCTAGATTTCTTCCTAATTTTAATTTTGTCACCTAAGGTGATGGCATAGTTGTCCTAAATTTATTCTTTCAGAAATATGGTTCAATATGCCTTTTTTTAAAAGGGGAACTTCTTTAAAATACTCCTTAATTATTCCCTCCACACATCTAGTTTTTGGACCCACAGTATTAACAAAACAAAACAAAACAAAACTGAAGCTCATAAAATAACTCTAAGTTATGTTGTCAAATTGAAAAATGGCTAAGGTTAGGATAAATGGATCTCTGATGTTAAACAGTGACATATATACTCTGCAAAAAAAAAAAAAAAAATACTCCATATGAGATTGACTCTACTAACATGTTAAAGAATAACCTGCATTAGACATTTAGGAGCTACCAGGTATCATTTTAGACCCAAAAGAATGCCTTTCCTTTATTAATTTTACAAAGTAGAAGGTTTCATAATACTTCAAAGGATTGTTCTGTAAATAAGTTTGGGAGCAATGGGATGTGTGTTTTTTAAATCACAACTTAACATTTATTTTTGTTTTCTTTATTTCTAGTTAAATATTTGAATTTTCTGCTATTTCTTTATTAAGGTCTACATTGTAATCAAAACAATACACCTAACAACTGCTATAGAATGATCCACAATAACGATTTTCCTTTCCATTATTTCACAGGAGTTAATGATAACTATCCACCTTGCCCATTGTGCCCTTGTGGAACAAATACAGGACCTATTTTTGTCATAGGCACAATTGTCTATTTGAAACTAACAATGGATTAAAAAAAAAATCCATGAAAGAATACTCAATCCAAAAGAAAGCTGAAAAAAGAAAGGAAATGAACAGATGGAAAAATAAGTGACAAATAATAAGATGATATATGTAAACACAATATTATGAACAATTACAATAGGTGTAAACGACCTCAACACCCCCATAAAAAGGCAGAGATTATCATAATAGATAAAAAGCATACCTGACTAACATGCACTTTAAATATAAATACAGAGATAGCTTAAAAGTGAAAACAGAAAAAGATATATTATCTTAGTAAAATAAATCTGGGTTAAGTATACTAACAACAGACAAAGCAGATTTCAGAACAAAAAAAGTTTTCAAAAATATGGAGGGTCATTTCATAATAATATGTTGATTAGAAAACACAACAATCCTAAAATTTCTGCCGAAATAACAGCTTCAAAATACATGAAATGAAAGCAAGTAGAACTAACTGCAAGTAAACAGAAAATCAGTAGGGGCGCAGAAGATTTTGACAGCCTAATAAACCAACTTGATCTAATGGACATTAAAGAACACTTTACCTAAAAACAGCATAATAAATGTTTTTTCAAGTGCACTTGGAACATACACAAAATAAATGATGCTCTGTAACATAAAATAAGTCTGAAATTTAAAAGAATTCAACTCATAATAAAGTAGGTTCTCTGACCACAATAGGATTAAACTGGAAATGAATAATAGACATCTGGAAAATCCCCAAATATTTATATAAATCCTACATTTTAGTATAACCTGTGTGTAAAAACAATCAAATGCAAAATCAAAAATTATTTTGGATTGAATAAATGAAGAAAACCCACAACAATATAGGTAGTTTTATGGAATGCCACAAACATAATACTTTAGGGGCATTTATATCAATAAATCCCTGTATTAGAAATTTTTAAAAAGCTTCAAACCAAGAATCCTAGTTTCCTCCTTAATAAACTAGAAAAGAAAGTAAACCTAAAATTCACAAAGCATTTATATACATCAAAATTAATAATTTTAAAAGAAATCATAGACAAAATCAGTGTAACAAAGAATCAGTTCTTTGATTTATAGATGAATTATCTGTTCATTTAGATGAGTAAAACTGAGAAACATCTAGCCATACTAATACAGAAAAGCAAAAAATAAAAAGAAATATTTTACCACTGTCAGGAATAAGAGGTGACATCTCCACAGATCCTATAGGTATCAAATGGATAATAAGGAAATATTACAAAATACATTATGGCAATAAATTTAACCAGTTTACCAAACTTTTAAAAATAAATAATAATGAATTTTATAGAAACTCTTCCAGTAAATTTAAAAGAAAGGAATATTTCTTAAATTAATCTACCAGACGAGAACAATTGATCTGATACAAAAAACATAAAAAGACATTACAAGAAAAGACAAGCAAAAACCATATCTGCTGTAACAATAGAGCCAAAATTTAAAGCAAAATTATAGCAAATAGAATCCAACATTTCATTAACAGGAAAATATATCATAACAGTGATGTTTAATTTTATGTGTCGATATCACTAGGTACCCAGATATTTGGGTGACCATTATTATCCAATCAGTTACAGGCCAAATAAAACAAAAGGGCTGACCTTCCTCCAAGTAACAGAGAATTTTTATTGCCTCATCTTCAAAGTGGGATATCTGCTTTTTTCCTGTCTTTGGACTTGAATTTTGTAATTTAAAAAATAGAAGTCATTTTCTGGTTTAATTATTGAGTAGCTTGAGGCAAGTATCTGAATACTCCTAGAGAAACTGGCTACTGGGGTAATGGAGTAGCAATGTTCAGACAGCAAACCTTGAAGAAAAGAGAGTGCTTGTCATCTCACAGCCTTCTTTGTGTGGTATTTGATATATCTCTTCTATTATTATATCAAATTTACAAATAGAAAAAAAGAAAAAACTCTAAGAGGTTTTAATTAACCTTATTTGATAGTTTGAGAACATTATGGCAACTTTTACACTTAGCATTGTACTAGCTTAAACATTTTCTAGCACAGATGCATATTAAAGGTAGTTATCACAACATTCTTTAATGCATTTGCAAACCAAATAAATCAAGGTAAGTCAGATTGTTACTTTTCAATTATCAATGGTCTGCATTTCAAAAAATTGTGCTCTGGCTCCTTTTCTGGTCATGAACTCTGTTACATATCTTTCATGGCCCACTGTGCCCTTGTGGGAACAAATGTAGGGCCTAGTTTTGTCCATAGGCACAACTGTCTATTTGAAACTGACAATAGAAGACAAGTAATAAAGGTTATTGGGATGTTCTACCCTAAACTTTCTAGATAGATACTCAAGAATTATAGAAATCATGGAGAACTGACATTTTTCTACTCTGCTATTGCCCATAATTTCCCTAGTGACAATTCATGTTCCTTGAAATTTTCAGTTTACTTAACTTAGAAATTCTGAAATTACATGAAAATTACCTCCATTTGATTCAAATACAATTACTCTAAGGTTTTGAAACTTTTTTTTAAATTGACTATATACTTGTCACATTATAGCTTTCTCTGGAGACAACTAGAGATTGACACATAGATCTCTATACTCAAAGGACCTGTGTACTTATCCATATATATCATTATGCTTTGTATTTAAAGAAGAGTGATTCTTGGTGTGATTTTTCTTAATAATCAGTATAGTAATAATATGAGAAAACCTCAGGCAACTAAAGTGTGTGGGCAGAAGGAACAGGAGAAAGTGATTGTAAGAACCTGTTGCTTTGAGTGCCCCAGTGTGGGCAGAACATCTGCTTAAGACAATATAAAAATGTGAGTTGCAGAGGCCAATGAGTTGGCTTAGTGTCCTTGCCTTCCTGATTGCAACCTGCAGGAACCTAGACCTATCTCTTGAAAACTCAGCAATTCATTCTTCTCAATGGCAGATTTCGGTAATAATAATAATAATTCTATGTCTATATCTTAGGGTTATTGTGAGAATCTAATACTATAATGACTATTAAAATACTTTGAAGATTATTAAGCAATATTCAAATAGCAGTTTTAAGAGTAATTCAAGAACTGTTCAAAACCACAATACTTTTCAACAACTGGGCCACTATGATTGTTACACAAAATACATATTAAAAAATATTTTGCTTCCTGCCAGTTTGGCTCGTGGTTAGAGAGCCAGCCTGTGGATTTAAGGGTCCTGGGTTTGATTCTGGCCCAGGGCACATACCTTGGTTGCAGGCTTGATCCCCTGCCCCTGTCCGAGCACATGTGGGAGGCAATCAATAGATGTGTCTCTTTCACATCAATGTCTCTCTCTCTCTCTCTCTCTCTTTCCCCCCCCTTCCACTTTCTCTGAAAAGCAATGGAAAAAGTATCCTTTCATGAGGATTAAAATATGTATATATATATATAATTGCATATATATATATATATATTGCATTCTTCTCATGAATCTTCCTTTAATGTAACTACCACCTTTTAATTTTAAAATATGTGGAAAATTTAGAAATCACATTTTAGCATACAAATATAAAATGCTAAGCAATGGGACCATAATTAGAGTGATGAGTGGCTGAGTACAAAACAGATACTCATTAAACATTGCTGTAATTAGATCACATTGAAGACATATGAAAATCCAGAGACTATATACTATTACATTTATAAACACACATTGTATTTAATTTGCTGTATCAAGACTATTTTTGAGGTCATATGTAACACTTGTGTAAAGAGTACATACTATGGCTCTGAGTATTTAATAGCAACAATAGAAAAAAGGAAACATAGCAAAGACCATAAATACATAATCCTAAATTATAACCACTTGTGAAAACTATAATATCTAGGAGTCGCTGATTTTCTTAAAACTATAAAGTCTTCATGAATTTTATGGCAAAAATATACCTTTTTCTGTTTCTGACCTTACCACAAATTTTATATATTTGAGGAATAATTCCTAATGGAATTTTAGTAGCCTAAAGGGGATAATGTGTATTTAATATGAATCTTTCAAGAATAGCTCCAAAAAGATGACATGTTTCTGCACAGTGAAGCCACCATATGACTTGAACAATATATGTTCAATAACTGTGCTATGTTTTTGCCATGAATTTTTCATCCTTAATAAAAATAGTCTCCTGAACTTTAAAACGAAGAGAAAAAATGGTTTAGAAGTCATAGTTTAGCATAAGGATATAGAGTGTTAATAATTGACTAGTAATATTGACTAGATTATTTTTAGGGCATATAATTCAACTGTGCTGAATTGCAAGCTTGTCCTACCATGAAGCATCTCTTTGATGGACAGATGGCTGTCAAGGCAGAAGGGCAGTGTGCAATAGCCACAATATTCAAGGTCAGGTAATTCATCTGAAATTTTCATCCTGTACATATCAATCACTGATACCCATAATGAGAGGTAAAATAAGCACACCTATGTTAAAGTACTTTTACATAGTGTTGCCTCATTTATCTGTCAACACAGCCCTGATAATACCTGATATCTCTATTTTACAGATGAAGAAACCAAGAGTCAGAAACAAGAGCTGTTAGTGTAAACTTTACTGCAAAAAAATAAACTTTACTGTAAAAATGAAATAATAAAGATGTTCTCCCTCCAAAAATATTCCCAAGTATGAGTGTTATGACAAATATAAAGACTATTGCAGTACAAGGCAGAATGTAATTGCAATTAGAGGGATGAAGATAAAACTCTGGAGAGTTTAAAGAACAGTGTACTGACACAACTTATTTAATTTTTTTGTTGATGATAAACAGAGGTGTTGGTTGGAAAAAACTTCATGGAAATAGATTTGAATGGAGATTAAAAGATTGGACCCAGAGGGTTGAAAGTATTATAAACACATGTTTGGAGTTGGAAAAGTACGAGACCATTTATAGAGAAGAATAAATAATTTAGTTTACCATGAAATTAGGTTATGTTTAGGGGAAACATCTGAGACAAGTTTAGAAAGGTAGAGCAGGGTTGAAATTGTACAAGACCATGCACAACTAAGATAATGTGTTTATGCTTTTAAGAGGGAAGCAGTAGGGTTATAGGGTTAACATAATTAAAGTTACTCTTTAACAAGGTGAATCTGCCTTTAATGAGATGCATGAATTGAATAGGAAGCACTGAAGGAAGGGGAAAGTCAATGGTTACTGTAACTACCTAACCTAGAGGGAAATATGGTAGGAATAAATGTGGGGAAAACTGATGCAAGAGATGCTACAGAAATAGAACTGACAAGACTTATTAACAAATGAGGAAGTATGAAGGCTCACTTTTTAAAGATTTTTTTTTTTTTTATATCTTTATTGATTTCAGAGAGAGGAAAGGAGAGGGAGAGAAAGAGATAAAAACATCAATGATGAGAGAGTCATTGATAGAGCCCGCAACCCGGGCATGTGCCCTGACTGGGAATCGAACCCTGATCGCCTGGATCCTAGGTCGACACTCAACAGCTGAGCCATGCCCGGGAGGGCTTAAAGATATTTTTATAAGTTGAAGTTGTATGACTCAGACAATAGTGGTGGCATTGACATAAACTGGAATTGTGAAGAAATGGTTGCTTTATCATACTCATTTGGACATGCTAACAGGTTATTTTGAGACCTCAAACTGCATAAATGTTAATATTTATTTGGAGAGAAATAGATACAGTTCATACTGGTACAGGTCCTAACATATGGTAGAAATTGAGTGAATTCCTGGTGATTAATGATTGCCCACTAAGCCAAAATAACAGTTAAAGACTTTTGAAAAAAACACACATTGCTATATGAGTTACTATATTTATGTCCTGCCCTTTTACTTTTCAAAATTATTTATGCCTGATCTTGGGAAGGAAATTGCAATGCAGAATTTGTATTTAGGATCCAGATTTACATGCCTCTTTCTTTTTGCTTCATTCTTGAATACTATAGATTCTACAGTGATGCAAGAAAAAAAAAAGTATGCAGTGAACAGCTTATCATCAGTTGTAAGCTCCATAATACAAAAGCATCCCCAGAATGGTTGGAAAAGTTAATAACAAAAAGCAAAAATAGGTAAATGTCTAAAGATTTTTATCCAAATATTAAAACGAGTGACAAATGTTAACATTTTGTGAAGAAAGAATGCTGCCCGACCAGGTGTGGCTCAGAGGTCGACCTAGGATACGGGAGATCAGGGTTTGATTCCCGCTCAGGGCACATGCCCGGGTTGCGGGCTTGATCCCCAGTTGGGGGCGTGCAGGAGGCAGCCGATCAATGACTCTCTCATCATTGATGTTTCTCTCTCTCTTTCTCCCTCTCCTTTCCTCTCTCTGAAATCAACAAAGATATATTTTTTAAAAAAAGAAAAGAATGCTGTACCCAGCAATTAAATACTAAAATGTTAATGAATTGACTAAATGAGGGCCAAGTTCTTTAAGATGTTTCCCCAACTTTCTACACATTGAGAGTGTGGTTGAAAGCCTCTTTTAATTGTTTTCCATTTTTAATCTATTATCATCACACTTAATTACTAAGCCTTTTTGAAAATTATTCAGCCTTTTTGGTTTGACACTACCCAGCAAGGTGTCTATTTTTGCATAGAAAATTATATGTGAAGGCACCCAATTTAATCTAGCATATATGCTAAATCAATACTTAAAAGGAAAAAAAACAACTTTATCTTAATCTTTTCAATTCTTTCACTTGATAGAACATGTAGGTGTGCTAGCTTAGCTAAATATGCCTTAAAGAGAGAGTTCTGCAGGTGAAGTGACGAAAGCTGTCTGGGTTTTTTATTGTGTATTCTCTTTATATCTAAGAGAACTCTAGCATTTATACAAAACAGTGTTTCCTTTTTAGGTGTGTATCATAACACAGCGAAGGAAGGATGGCATTTCCAGACTAGTCTTTCATCCTGTGGCAGCTGAATTATTCTCTTCCAAATCTGCTAAAACAACAGATTTTTTTGGGTCGTTCAAGGCCTTACATCATCGTTAAAAAGCCTTTTAGAATTTGTTCCAGTCATCAAAAAATGCAGAACTGGGAAAGAGAATAAACGTTGAGGCACCAATATCACGCTATCTCTGAGGCAGGATTCAAACCTCTGAAAAAGCATGTGCAATTACAGCGAAACTTCTCACTGTAAACAGCAAAGCCAAGGTCTTACAAATAAATGGAGTAGGCAGCTTATGGGATGTGATTAGAGGGGCCAGCCAGCTGCTCCTATCTAAAAATATCTCTCTTGCCTGTTACCTTTAAAATGTATTCCTCTTCCTCTCGGAGGCTTTTTTGATCAGCAAGAGACCCCCATTAAAATGTAAATACTCCTGGGAGACACAGAGCCTAATCTTTTATCAACTATCATCTTAGTGGACTAGTTGGAGTGAAACAAGAAATAGAATAGAGCTTGGGGAAAATGAAGAGAGAAACAAGATAAAGGGGAAAGTGATACTGGCAGGAGGGAGAAGACCCAGAAATAGGAACTTCTGTATTTCACAATTTTGCCTGGCACCAGTTCTGAGTAAGCTGGGTACATGTAAAACATACAGAAAGGCTCTTAGACTCAGGATTCAAGTGCTATTCAGCCTTGGCTAGTGAGGCTCAGTTGCTTGGGCACCGTCCTGTGCACTGAAAGGTTGCCGGCTCAATTTGAAGTCAGAGCACAGGCCTGGGTTGCAGGCTCCAACCCTGCGATTCACACTTCACTCTCACATCAATGTTTCTCTCTCTCTGCCCCCCTTCCTCTCTCTAAAAATCAATAAAAAATACTTTAAAAAATTATATTCAAACAACTTTCAACTATTTTAAATATATTATTAAATTTTTAATTTTATTGATTTCAGAGAGAGGAAGAGGGAGGGAGAGAGAGATAGAAACATCAATGATGAGACAGAATCATCAGTCAGCTGCCTCCTACATGTGCCTGACAGGGACTGGAACTGGGACCTGCAGGTTCATGGGTCGATGCTCAACCACTGAGCTACACCAGCTGGGCAGCTTTCAACAATTTTAACAGAGTAATACAGTGGTTAGAAGGTCTGTGGGCCTTGATAGATAAAGGTTCTATTAACTTCTAAATGACTATGGAAACATTAATTAATCACAGTAAACAAGATTATCATATTAAATAGAAAATAATATCTACCATAGGATTTCTGTAAATAATACATTAGGTTATGTAGATAGTGACAAAAATAAAATGGGATTCAACAATAACTAAAGATAGTGTATGCTCCAATTCAATCCACATAATTCCTTCAGAAGTTGGTGGTTCTTTGGCCTGGGTCTGTGACAGCACATAGCACTGGAGTAAAATCAAACAGAAGGTTTGGATACAGATTCCATCACTTAATAGTGGTGAGATTTGCGGCACTGTATTTATTCTTTACAAATATAAATTTCCTCATCTATGAAATCACTATTGTCATGCTATTATGTTGTATTCTCTTTTATAAATTTGAGGTAATTTATGTAGATTATCTAAAGTTAGGGTAAATATTAGATTCACAATAAATGGTATTTCTCTCTTACTGTTATCACTAAAATGAAAATATCAGTTTTTGTCCTGGAAAAATATTATTTTATTTTCATATATTAGGTCATTGTATACATTTGGATTAATAAAAGATTGTCCTTTTGATATTTAATAATCATAATAATTAGATATAAAACAGGTTACCTATAGGTATGTATACACTGAAAATGCCTTCCTAGAAAATATCTACTCAGCACTGCCAGGACCTGACAAGGGAAATAAACACTCAAGACAGGTGATCATGTGAACTTTTAAAAATGATTAAAACCATGTGAAGAGCTTGAAATTGTCTACTTAACAAACAGCTCTGCTTCCACAAGCTATCTATCCATCCATCTGTCATATGGCATGGGACAGGTTTTCCCATTGTGTATTTATTTTTTTCTCATTACTAAGGACAGCTGGTTGAATGTGAATTCTCTATCAGATACACTTAACCCTTGGCTTGTAAGCAAGAAAAATGTTGAATTTTATCATTTAATTAATTTTTCTCAACATTTACTGGATGAAGCATCTTCTATTCTGCCCTGTTTCTTGGTTATCTGTGAAACCTCAGTGCGTACTGCAATGAGCACTTAGCTTACAAAGCAGCTAGTCCAGCACTACACAGTGTTTGCAAATGCTTCATAATGATGAAGGATTTGGGTTTAAGTATTTATTTATTCTTCTATCTTTTTGTTTTTCACTTTTCAGTGCACCAGATGCATATACCATTTGCTCATGATAATGACAAATACTATTACAAATGAGGTAAAGATGTGTAGGGATGTGTCCCAGTGCGCACAGAGTGGAAGTCTCCCCAAGCAGCCTGGATTGAAAGGTGTCTTGGGAAGACGATGGAAATGGAATGTATTTCACTGAACCACAGGGAGTTTTCTTTCACATTAGAAGGAGTGAGTATTAACATAATTGAACTCCTAACTTCAAACAAGAAATAAGAAGCAGTCACAGATTAAACTGTCCTCAAAGATCCTGTTTTCACATGAGTAACCTGGGTGTTCATTGCAAATGCTGAGGGAGTGCCCTGCAAAGAGAGCAAAGATGAGTGTGTCTGAGCAAAATGTTCTCCCTGCATCCTCACTTTCTAACAGTCAGTATCGCTAATGACACACACAGGCATCAATACACCAGAGCTGAGTCTCCCAACAAAAACAAACAGAATTGATGGTGCTATCTACATTTCTCTCATTGAGCTTTCTTTAGCATTTGCCTAGACAGAGCTGATGCTGGGGTTATGCTTTCCTGATAACAACCATAATTTCCCCAATTCTTTTTTATATGTAGATACTACAGTTTTTATCTTCTAAGTGCCTTCGGGGATCTAGCTGTTTAAAAGAAACTTTCAAAGGAGAAGGTGAATTCGTATGTTAATCCTCTCCCTATAAAATAAACATAGGGTGTGTTGCAATTATTTCTTTCATCTGTTGCTAGAGATTATTTTAACTAAATTAGGGGTGAGCATCTGTGCTAAGGTAAGCAAGACGGCTTTACTAAAGGCCTGGTAAATCTGCAAGTTGTTTCTCTGAATTTTGTTGCATCTTCTAAACTTATATTCCTATAGGTGAACATCTCACATGGTTATGCACAGGCTAGTTCCTCCTTCATCAAATAGCAAGGTGCTGATAGCACTGCAGGTCACACACACTTCTCCAGCAAAAGTGCAATGGATGTGGAAGGCACCCTGGGCGGGAATTGATGCAAATCCTGTTTCCCTATGTTTCATGAGTGATGTTCAACCTCCTGTATCTACAGCACTACGCTAATTATTCAGCTGATATTTCCCACCATGGTGTTATTTGACAGCATCGCAGACATGTTTAAAAATTAGTGTAAGTAAATGGTTTGTTCCAAGTACATAAAAGTACCTAGCACATAGTAGGTGCTCTAGAAACATGGTTTATCTTCTCATATCCTGTATTTTTCTGATTCATCTCATGCAAAATAAAATCTTCCTCTAAACAGAGTCGATAGTTTACCTAGAGGGGATGTAGTAATGTGAAGCCAAAGAAATGTATAAGGTATTAAATGTAAGGTCACAGATTTAACAACTATGCACTATATGCTATAACTTCCATTATATCTTGGCCATTCAGCACAAATATATACATATAAACACATGCTATAGGCACTAGGCTTTACAAAGTTTTGCTGCAAGAAAAATCACCAATAAATGAGAAAATGTTTTGTAAAAATATTTACCTAAAAACACTAACATTGAAGACATGTCACAATGTTGTAATTATTTACTATATTTTCTCTCCATTAAGAGAGGTCGCAGAATTTGTTTATCCTTGCAGCCCCAGGGTCAACAATGCCTAGAACACAGTACAGCTCAAAAAATACTTGCTGAATTAATGACTGACTATCCACTCCATCTCTTAACCACAAGGTTAATCATTTATATATAAAACATATATATATATACATATAATGTATATGTACTTGTTCCCAAAATTTCTTGGCAAATAATCTAGAGTACAGACTAATAATTGCAAACACATTACGCAAATTATCTCTAACTGCATCAGTGTCTCCATCCTTTCCTTTTTGCCTGCTCTTTTCTCATCACAAGTCAACACTCTAACCTGCACCCACTGGTAATAATGGGGGCTGGTGTTAATAAGTCCTGGGGGCTCCTCATTCACCAATTCCACTCCCCCTGTCAACAAACCCAATGTGCAGCTAATGTCTGAAATAGCTTTCCTCACAGTAATTTTATATCTAGTATATGTATTTTCTTTTTGGGGTCAGAATTTTACTGGGTGAGCCTTCATTAAATAGGAAATAAGAGAATTGAATCATAGAAAATCAAGTAAAACACACTCTATTTCCTGCAGAGATGCTGGCAGGAATAATAGTCATCTTTATTTCACCTTTCCCCTTTGCTTCCAATACTTACAGAAATTAGCCTTTAAAAGAAATGAGAGAACAGTTTAATGATTAGTCCAGGGATGAACTAGAATTTGTAAGTGTTTTATAACTTTATAACATTTTATAACTTTATAACATTTTAAAGACTACTTCAAAATATTCCAAGGAGAAAAAACTTATCTGTTGTGGAAATGAGGAATATGTACTGAAGCAATAAATGAAAACCTAATTGTTTTCTTGTTATGCAAATATAAGGACCTAAAGGCTGGGCTTTGATACTCTGCTCCCTGAGTCACCCCTAGGATTTATAACATGGCCTGGAGGCTAGAAGGTGCTTAAAATGCACTTATTGACTTAAGGAATGAATGGCGATATGATTAACTGCGGCTTGAAATTAAAATTTCTAGTAAGAACATCAACTTTAAAACATACTATTTTTCTAACTAATAAGATAAAAATGGAGATGACATGTTAGTTGGGTCCCATGGTGATGTTAGTGATTATTGCAAATGATGTGGCTTAAATTGAGTTCAAAAATTTATTTGATGCAAAGTGATATTGAAAAAGCAATAGCTGCAACTTCAATACAAGTACAATTTGACTATTTTTTATATTCCCACATATTTATATATTTAGTTAGGTCATTTTTGTTTTGTTTTTCCAGAAAAAAATGGGGATTTTAAAAAAATATTTATCTTTATTGTTGAAAGTATTACAGATGTAGCCCTTTTTCCCCATTGATCTCTTCCATACCCACCCATCATTGTCTTCACCACACTATTGTCTGTGTCCATAGGTTATGCATATATGCATATAAATTCTTAGGTTAATCTCTCTCCACCCACTTACCCACCCCTGCCTTCCCTCTGAGATTCATCTGTGTTCCATGCTTCTAAAAAAACTGAGGAAAATGGGAATTATTTTTAATGAGATATAGCAGTATATTCCAGAATCTGAAGCCTTGGTTACCAAGCTATGTCTTTTTAAAAGGAAACTTCTATGTTTCCACAGGGAATATTCATAAGGCATGATTTTGATTCACCCTAAAATATATCATTAAATATGGGGCACCCAGAATTTAATGTAACAGTGCTTTGTAGTTAGATCCTGTGTAGAGTGAGGATTTTGTCTCCCTGATTTTGGTGGCTGTATGTTGAGTAAAGCAGCTTAAAATTGCATTTATACTTTGGCAGTCACATCCAACTATTGACCAATATTGAGAATTCCCACAACTAAAATCCTAACATCTTCCTGACATGTGCTAATAAACCTCATAATCTTCCAACTGTACTTGGGTTGTTAGCTGCACTGAACTCTATTTTCACCCTTACTTTTGTCCCGCTTTCACGATATCCTTCTAACAGAGTACTACAACTCCAAGTTTCACACGATCGGCAAATGTGATGCCTATTAGGATTCTACGACCTTACTGAAGGTTTTGCTAGAGAAAACAAATAAAGATGCATTGGCTGGGTGTTAAAAACAGATCTTCTTGCCCAGCTGGGCATGCCTCAGTGGTTGAACATTGACCTAGGATGCAGGAGATCACAGTTCAATTTCTGGTCAGAGCACATGCCGGGGTTGCAGGCTCCATCCCCAGTAGGGGGGGTGCAGGAGGCAGCTGATCAATGACTCTCTCATCACTGATATCTCTCTCTCTCCCTCTCCCTTCCTCTCTCTGAAATCAATAAAGAAATGTTTTAAAAAAACAAAGAAACGAAAAAATAAAACAAAAAAAACAGATTCTCTCTTAACGAAAGAATAGTCAGAGATGTTAAATATGTCAGAAGAGTGGCTATGGACTGAATTGTGTCCCTTCAACCTTTATATGTATGTTGAGGCCCTAATCCCCAGGGTAATGGTATATGAGATGGGACTTTTGGAAGATAATTATTTTTAGATGAGGTCATGATGGTAAGCCCTCCATGATGGGAATAGTGCATTATAGGAAGGGACTCCATAGAGCTTCCTGCCTCTCTCTGCCACTGAGGATGAAGCAAGAAGCCATCTGCAAGCCAGGAAGAGAGCACTCACTGGAACCACAGTGTGCTGGTATCATCAAGGGTTTCCAGCCTCCAGAATTGTAGGAAAGGAAATTCTGTTGTTTAATCCATCCAGTCTATGGTATTTTGTTATGGCAGTCCAAGCAGACTAATACAAAGTAAAAGAAAATGAAGTTAGTAGTAAACTTGAGAGTAATTATTACACTTTTATAAAAAAATTGATTTTTAGGGATATAGAAAGGGGGAGAGAGAGAGAGAGTGATTTGTCGTACCACTTATTTATGCATTCATTGGTTGAGTCTTGTCTGTGCCCTCACTGGGATTGAACCTGCAACCTTGGTGCACTGAGACAATGCTCCAACCATTTGATCTAGCCAACCAGGGCAGTTATCACACTTTTGATGATGGATTAATATGATAAGACTTGTAAGAATAAGGTACTGGGAACATATTATACATCGTCTAACTGAAGAATTTTGGCTCCAAAATCAAGGAGAAATATGATTGATGTTTAGAAGAGGAAAAATTATAAATGAAGGTGTGTTCAAGTTTAAAAGATCTCCCCATGTTAGAAAGCATTAGAAATAAAAACACTAGAACTGAACATGATAGAGGGTCAGTGTAGTTTGAAGAGAGCAACTGGTTGAAATGCAAGTTAATTAAAAAAATAATCCTGAAGATGGAGTATTGGAACTGGAGTGTTGAAAAAGTTGCAATTATGAGGTGAATTGGATGAAAAGATGGAATTCTAGGACTAATTTCACAGATTACAAATAATAAGATCAAAGGAAGTAAGATTTGCTCCAAATGTCAAAATAGTCTGGGAGTAGCACTGATATCGTTTACTTTTTTCATGGCAAGCCTTAAATTGTATGGGTTTGATGATAAACAGAGTAGAAAAATATGAGGACTCAGTAACCTGGTTTTAAGTGCTTTTAACTTTATAAACATGCACTATATAGCAGTTAATATTTAAGAAGCCATATTTGTTTTTTCATATATAACATTAGAAACAAAAATATCTCCATTCATTTATTTTGCCTTACAAGTGCAAATAGAGCATGCTATTCATTGATTTTTTTTTTTTTTAAGTTTTTGTTCTTTAACTTTCTCATGAAATGAACTAAATCTTCTGAGAGCATTTCTATATTAGGCACAGAGCTCTGCTGCTGTTTCTAAGCTAAGTTAAACATAAATAGGAGCTCTCCCAGTTTCATTGAAGTGTCACTCAGAGGACTACCCACATTAGCAAGGAGGTGGTTCTCTCTACAGAAATTTGTCGTGCTGTATTTTATACTTTGACACTTTTTTCAGAAATGTAATAATTTCAATTTGCCACCATATTGTTTGACTAGTTTTTCTTCAGAAACTTGGTGTTGTTTCTATTCTAAACTCAGCCTTTATATTTTCTTTCAGTTTTATGACTTGAGTTACAAATGATCACTTACAAATGTTCCAATTTTTGGCAAATTAAGATGTACTTTATAGTAAACATATATGTGGATTAATGTAATTTTAAAAAACAGATTTACATCCTTAAATACACAAAAATCATGAAATATTAAAAACATGATAGAAACCTATTTGAATATAGTATTCTTCACCTAACATGGGGTATTTATAAGAGCTGGCACTCAGAACTTCCAAAAGTCTTAAATGAATACTATAGTAGATGCCATGAAATAAATAGGGAGTGATTCTGACACAAAGAAGCATAAAGCAAAAAGACCCAGAGTCCGAAAGTCTTGTCTGTAAACTGACTGACAAACAGTAATGATCAGTCTTTATACTTTTGTAACTGAACTGAAATCAAAACGCTTCTGTTGATTTCATGTTCACTTAATAATATATGTAATTGCAAAAGAGGAGCTTTGGTCATCAGCTGAAATTAGGTGTCAGTGTTCTATAAAGATCTTACAGAAGCCATTTAAAAGAGATAATCACAAAAGAATGATTTTAATTTTAAAAAGTGACATATAATTGAATATTTCCAAACATATCATTAGACCTCATGTGAATCAGAGTGCTTTGTTGATTGCCATCAAAGTTATACAACTAGATTTATTTTTATCTACTTTCTTTTCTCCGGTAATTTTGAAAGCTCTGTAAAGAATTTATGATAAGAATTCAATCACTCCAAAACATTTCAAAGGGCCACAGTGGGTTCTTGGAAGGAAATGATCTCCTGTTAATTAAATTTTGCCCAAGAAATAATGAAGGTCATTCTCACATTATTATTTACTTGTTTGAATTTTACATAAAGTAAATGTTAAGATTATAAATAATTTTTCTTTAGAAGCTATAATATTCTGGCCATTGATGTTATAATTATTACTTTAACAGAATTTATATTTGGGCAGTTAAGAAAACAGAAAATAGTACCTTTCATTATAGTTTTAATGCACCAAATAAAATAAATAAAATATTTTTCAAAGGGATATAGAATCATTAAATCAATTCTTAATAATAATATTCAATTAAATTACCAAGTTCTAAAAACAGTGTTGATATTTTTTCAAATTATTCAAACCTATACATTATTTAACCATGGTTGGCTTTGTTTTGATGGAAGGTTAAACTATATAGATTATCAATTCATAAAATAATTACACAGTTTATTTTATTGGTCTTCTCTAAAAAGTAGCAGCTGTGAAAAATCCATTTAAATGAGTGGAAAGATAGATAGGTCAATAGATTATGCATATATAACTTCTATATATCTTCTACTATTATTTTTTCATCTGATTTGTACCAACTTTATCATGACTGTGGTACAAAAAATGTACCATTTCTATTTTTTTTTTTTCTACAACCAAACAACTGAAAAAGAAACACTGAGATTTTAAAGCATTGTTGAAATAATCCATTGGTGTGTCATTTCAAAGGTGCTTATAAAAGCAAGTGAAGAGCCCATTATTTATGTAACCTGGGGATTATATCCTTGAAATAAGGTCCACTAGACTTTGAGCACATTGGTGGCAAGAAACAAGTCACTTCAGTATCCTTATTGTTCCCAACAGATGAATTGCCTGATGCCAAATAGTTGAGTTAACTGACAAAATCAAAGGGAGTAATAGAAGTCTATGCTTTTCAAAATTTAAGAAATATTCAAATTAAATGAATATAATTTAATTGTTTATCCAATGTAAGTCTGCCCAGTTTAAAACATCAAGTATTTTTTGTTTTAAATAAAATCGAATCAATTGAGAAAACTAACACTAGATTTTTTATTTTTATTTTATCTTTATTGATTTCGGAGAAAGGAAAGGAGGGGGAGAGAGAGAGATAGAAACATCAATGTTGAGAGAGTCATTGATTGGCTGACCCACACACAACCTGGGCATGTGCCCTGACAGGGGAATCGAACCCCGATCGCCTGGATCCTAGGTTGATGCTCAACCACTGAGCCAAGCCCGGCCGGGCCTAACACTAGATTTTTCATGTTGACCAAAAACTTTGTTTATATTTTAGATGTCTTTGGTTAATAAAAGTATAAAGCAAGTAATTAATAATTCATTTATCTCTGTTACAGAAAAGGACAATGAACAGGATCTTTGATCTGTAAAGTTTGGTGATGGGCGCACCTAGGGTTCTGGTATTCTAAATGAAGACACACAGCATTCTCCTAGATCCATATTAAAGTAGATAGGGATCATAAATAGTTGTCTTTAAGTGTTCAAGAAAACCTGAAAAACTGGTATAAGTCAGAACGTTTCTCAAGTACTAGAGAAAGTGCTAAAGAAAAATTTCAACAAAAATCAAACATTGGATTTCTGTGCTATGAAGACACTCAATTTCCAGAAGAGTATAATGCAACATGAATTCCCACATTACACCTCAGTGCTTAAGTACATTCTTTTATCTCCAGCATTTTATATTTGCTGTTAAGTGTCTCTTCATAATTGAATATTCAGTAGATGAATTTAAATCTAGTGAAAATCTAAGTAAGGGTAAAATTTTCACTACTTAGATACTTTTAATAATTTCCATACTAAGTATATTAAATTTGCTTTTATGATACTTTTTTATTTGCCTTTTTTCTAATAATGCAGAGATGATGTGATAAAAATATTCAAATAATCTTACAAACACATTTGTTGGTCAAAAGTAAAAAATACGGGCAAAGCATCTGTGTCTGAAAACTCCAAATATTCATTATTCCTATATTGGGGGAGTCAATAAAAAATACAATGTAATGAGTCAATATGCAATGGACACATGGATTTATTTCATCAGTCTAAAAGCAGAAGATCTATATTCCTGATCTTGTGCACAGTAATAATTCTGAGTAAGGCACATTTTTTTGGAAACAGGTATAACAGGATAGACATTCTTTTAAAGAAAGTCTGTGTCCATGTTGTATGTTAAGTAACACAATAGAATTGTAGTGATATAAATATTTAAACTACTAATAATACTATTAATAGTTGCCACACTTAATAATAAAATTAAAATGTATTATCTCTCAGGTTGATAAATTGTGAGTTTTATAAATGCATGAAATGAATAAATAGTACAAACTCAGTTGTTGCTTATATTCAGGAAAACAAAGGTAATATGTATATATTTATTGGCAATAGGGTAAGTACAAAACAGACAGGTAGTGGAAATGTTATTTTTTATCACTTTCTGCAGAACACAGTGCTATCTGGTGCATTTAAAAATTAGGCTTGCCTGGCCAGTGTGGCTCAGTGGGTAAGCATGGACCTAGGATCCAGGAGATCGAGGTTAGATTCCCAGTCAGGGCACGTGCCCAGGTTGCAGGCTCCATTAGTCTAAAAGCAGAAGGAGGGTGTGCAGGAGGCAGCTGATCATGACTCTCATCACTGATGTTTCTATCTCTCCCTCTCCCTTCCTCTCTCTGAAATCAATAAAGACATATTAAAAAAAAAAAAAATAGGCTTAAATAAAATACTTCTCAAGGTACTTACATAAGTTGCTTTCTCTGAGACTAGACTAGGCATACCAGATAAAGACAGACAAAAATAATCTAATGATATTAGAAAATACCAAAATAAAAGGGAAATGGACTGTGGTGATTGCATACTTTAATAAGAGAGGAAAATAAATTGTATCCATCTGACCTGGAGCTAGTGTAGGCCCTGGCTTTGGCCAATGGGTCAATATCAAATTCTCTACCTCAACTCTGATGTAAATGATTGTCCTAAAACAATGTGTACTTATTGTGTACTTTCATGGCTCAATCTATTGCAATGAGCTGCTTTTCTAGGGAAAACATGTTTAATATATATATAAGCTTTTCAGGATTCTAACAGACCTTCAATTAAGGAATTTCTCTATTTAATCTCTCTAGTCCTTTCTTGGAAAAATGTCCAGTTTCAGAATGATAAACAAGATGTCATTCCAAAAATATTACTTCAAATATTGGAACAAGCATCAGAATGTAAACATTCTTTTGAAGTGCAAGCCCAAGGTTAATTAACATAGTAATTTTTTTGAGTGAGAGATCTGGGGCACATGTAAAATCAAGGGCATTACAGAACTATACACCTTGTATCTCCCTAACAATCATCAACTAAAAATATAAAACTATTAAATATGTAGTTTTTTAATTTACTAGAAATAGCACATTAAATAATTAGAGTAAGCAAATCAATTTCTGCACTTCTTGGAAAATAACATTTTTAAATATTTCCCTTTAAAAATAAAAGAAGAATAAAGCATTTTGAAATCCTTCACACATTGTAAACATGCTTACATTCAGAAGAGAAATAGCATAGATTTCCTTCTGAATGTAAGGGCATTTACAATGATGCTATGCAGAGCATACAAATTAAAAACTTCAGCTTACCTATTATTGGACATTCTTAATACTAAATTCAACTTTAATCAATATACTGAAACTAAAAATTGCTATCATCTAAAACCTTTTTTAACCATTGCAGACAGTTTAACATCTTTTTGAAATATTATAGTAGCTTATTCTTTTAAAAAGCATATTCAAAATAATCTCATGATGTCAAAAATACAGTGACCAACTCTACATCTGTTCTTTTCTCCTTCCCTCAGGCAATTCTCTTCCCCCAGTCTTTTCCCTTGATGTCTCCAATTTTCACCTCTCTTCACTAGCATTTCTGTGCCACTTTTCCTCATCACTCCATATGCTTAGGAAGCCTTTCCAGATCATACTATCAAGTTATGGCAGCCTCCTACATATATACCCCAAAAGCAACCTGCTCAGTCAAATATTCCAACTGTGACCCTTTAGAAATTTCTATTTTTCCTATTTATATTAAATTGTTCTATTTCCCCCCCTCAGGGCACTCAAAATTTAGATCAGAAATTTATTATTAATTGATTGCAGAAGGTTTCATAATTTATTTATGATAATGCTTATGAATGAATGATTATTTTTAATCTCAGCAACTCATTATGCCCTAATAACATAGTGAAGGTGATAACACTGTTACCATATTAATAGAATAACCTCTGATTATTTTTAATGTCAGCTGTTTAATGTTAGTAGTTTTATTAAAGGGAAGATAAACTATATGAAAACATTATAAATTTTTATGTAAAAACATTTTAGATATATGTCTTCAAACACAAATAATGTCAATTTCTAAATTAAAAAGGAGAAGCTAGAAATTTAAGGTCAAAGAGTACTTTATACTTTTAAGAATTAAAATAAAATCCTTTTGAAAGTGTTCTCATTACTAATTTATGCCATGAACCAGAAAATAGCTGACTTGTATGTGATATTTTAAAAAAATACTTATTATATAATCATGTCTTACTTATTTTTTCACATGAGGATTATAGACATTAAGCATAAGAAGATAGAATTTTTCTCCCATCTCTGCAACTCAACACACACAAACTCTTGGACAAGTCCTTTATGTTTCTGAACTTTGTTTTTTTCATTTAGCAACAGGGATAGTAATGATTGCCCTGCCTACCCCACTTGTTTTGAAAGTTGTTTCAAGTATCAAATGAGATAAGGTAACATTTTAAAATAAAAGTGAATATAAATTAAAACAATGAGATACCACAACACACCTATTAGAATGGCCAAATACGGAACAATGGCAACACCAAATGCTGGTTAGGATGTGGAGCCTCAGAAACTCTCATTCACTGAGGCTGGGAATGCAAAATGATACAGCCACTTTGAAAGACAATTTGGAAGTTTCTTAACAAAGCTAAAATTAGTCTTACAAGGCACTTCAGCTATCATGTTCCTTGGTATTTGGCCAAAGGATCTGAAAACTTATGTCTACACAAAAACCTGCACACGGATGTTAATGTCAGCTTTATTCATAATTGCCCAAACTAGAAAGCAACCAAGATATCCTTTGATAGGCCAATGGATAAATAAACTAGTACATTCAGGAAATGAAATATTATTCAGCGTTAAAAAGAAGTGAGCTATAGAAAGCTATAAAAAGACATGGAGTAAATGTGAATGCACATTACTAAGTGAAAGAAGCCCATCTACAAAATCTACATACTGTATGATTCCAACAATATGACATTCTGGAAAAGACAAAATTATGAAGACAGTAAGAAGATCTGTGGCTGCCAGGGATTGGCGGGTTGGAAGAGATGAAGAGCCAGAGCACACAGGTATTTTAGGGTAGTGAAAATACTCTGTATGGTACGGTAATGGTAGATCTATGTCATTATACACTTGTCCAAACCCATTTAATATATAACACCGAGCCATCCTAATGTAAACTGTGAACTCTGGTTGATTTTGATGTGTCAATATATATTCATCAGTTGTAACAAATGCACCACTATGGTGACAGATGTTGACAACGGGCGGCTATGTCTGTGCGGGGGCAGGGGATATATGGGAACCCTGTATCCTCCCCTCAATGTGAAGCTAAAGCAGCTCCAATTTTTTTTTTTAAGTAAAAGTTCTCATTTAAGCAAGAAACAAGTGATATAGCATAGCAGAAATTCCAAACTTTAAAACAGCCAAATAAAGGTACATATATTCTTCAGTATGCTACTTTCTGTGGTGGCGTGCAGGTAAAGCTGACTCCATTTTAAAGTTAATCCACTTGAGCCCTTGACCTGCGTCTCTTCCCCCCGGGAGACTACAGAATGGGCACAGGGACTCTGGGTTAATCGGGAACTACCATTAACTCGCCCTGGTTCACCTCCACCACCTCTGCATCCCTGTCAGAGCATGTTGGTCCATTTCTTAGGCAGGTATAAAAGAGGTGGTTTGGTGGGGGCTTAAGGGGTGACTGGGAGGAGACCCATTTTGCCCACCCAGGATGGTGTGTCCCTCAGTAAGCTCCCTATTAAAGCTCTTTGAACCAACAAGCTGGACTTGTCCGCTTTCATCTTTGGCCCTCCTGCTCCTTTGGCATTTGGGGGCTGCTGTGCGTACGTGGGCTTTTCGTGAAGCAGGGGGTTATAATGTCAAACAATCAGTGGGGAATGTGGGGACTGTCAATAATGATGGTTTACTTTGGAAAATAGAATCATCCATTAGGAAACGTTAAGATATCTTTCTTAGAAAGAATAGAAGCAAGAATAAAAGCAGATTCTTCTCCAAGCATTAGAGAGATTCAAATATTTTTTAAATTCAGGTTTGCTCTAAATTTCCATGATTCTATGATTTTTAGATGAAAGGTTTTTACATTGCCTTCATGATGAGGTAAAAAGTATTCACAACAATTTTAGTGCGCTACGTCTTTTGCTGCAGGGTTAGGAGGGCACGCCGGTGTTCATAGATGCAGTGGCACCGTGGGTGCAATGTTCAGACATGAGCACTGAAGTGAGAGGTGAGAGAATGAGAAACAGCGTGAAAAAGAGAAGAAAACTGGAAACGTTTTCTGTACAGAGTTGCTAGTAACTTAGAATCAGAAATGGCAGCAAATAAAATGCAAAGTCATGAAGCCAAATGGATAAAAATGGCCAATAGCCTGACCCCCAAATATATGAAGAGATAAACATCAAATGGAAACTTTAATATCTAACTCACAGACTAATGTGAAAGAAAAGGAACAAAGCAGGAGGACTAGCGCAGTATAGCTCTCGATCTGACATTAGAAAAGTGAGATTTAAGGATTCAAGTATACATACTGTACTTTGTCAAAGATGAAACAGATTCCAAGTTATGTTGGATGAATGACATCACCACAAATAGTAGCATGAATTTAAATCCTCATAATTCCAAAGAAATAATTAGCTCCTTTAGTCTAATTATGAGTGTATGCTTACTAATTGATAAGTATAATTGTTTTTGTGATGTCACATTAATCCAGTTGTTTATAGCAGCATTGTCCAATATTCTCGTTACCAGTTACATGTGACTATTTAAATTTAAACTAATAAATATTAAATAAAATTCAAAAAGTGGTTCCTTAATCACACTAACCACATTTAAAGTGCTCAGGAACCACACATAGCTAATTGTATCAATTAGCATAGATATGGAACATTGTCATCATTGTAGAAAGTTCTTTCGGACAGCATTGCTTTAACGTAATATAATTTTTCCAAATATTGAGACACAGATGCATACTTTATATGGGACAGGACTGTCTAAAATCATGGATCATCCCCATATATAATAATCTTAAATGCAATATAAAAACAAATACAAAAATTGTTATAATTTATAACAAATTATAACAATTTTTGTATTTGATAAATGCTGTTTAAAATAAACAAAAATAAATCAAACTAAATATTTTGCCATCATGGTTTAGCTCTATCATTTTATTTTTGCCTGTTACACTTTATTAAAGAATTTCATATTTACAGGGTAATTAGAGGTTTTGGGGCGGGCTTGGTGCTGCTTTATTGCAATCTGGCATGTATATTTTAAAACTTGGGGCGTTTACTCGTCTCTGTTTATCATCTCTGCAACCCTGGTATCTAGCATGTGCTCAGTACATTTGTGGAATGAGGGAGACTCATCCAGTTCTAACAGGAAATCATTCAGCATCTGCTTAAACACTTGCATTGGCAAAGGATTTACCACCTCATAAGGGAAGGCATTCCATTTTTAACAGTTCAGTTAGAAAGAAGTTTCTTTATTACAGAAAAATCCAAATTTACCTGCTTATGTAACTTCCATTAATCCTACATTATATCAGATAAAATTTAAAAGAAGGCATTCATTTCTTTTTCCATGGAAAAGTCTTTGAAATCCTTGCAGATTGCTATAACACTTAACCTACCAACTCGCCTCATAAGGCATCATTTCCAGATACTTCTTTGTCACTTTCCAAATTTAAGTCTCTTGAAGTGCAATATCCAGAACCTTACATTATCTACCAGTTGTTCTGATCAGCGCAGAGAATTGGGGAAATTATCTCCACAGCTCTGTACACTATACTTCTATTAATGATGCCCAAGATTCCATTAGCTTTTCTTGGCATTCTCATCACAGGATGACTCATAGTGCACTTACAATCAACTAAGAGTTCCTAAGTCTTTAAGATGAGATGTTGTCAAATCATGACTCCTTCGTCCTTGGTTCTTTTAGTTGTTTCTTGTATTTGAGTAGAAGACTTTATTCCATGCTGATGGCTTGAGCATGCTGTTTCCATTATTCAAAATTTTCTAAACTTTGATTGTGTCAATCACCTAATACAGTAGCTGTCAATTCAGCTTTGCATTAAGTGCAAATATGATAAGCATAATGTATATGTTTACAGTGAAGTCATCCATACAAATAGTCCAAGGGCAAGTGCCCATATCACAATACCAGAAGCTTCTTTCTACGATAATACTATAGATTTCCATTTTTAATCCACTATGCTTTAAGAACCACACGTATGTAATCTTTAACTCTTATAACAACCCTTTAATATACTACCACTATTGTATACAGAAAGAACTAAAAAATGTAAATGATTTTTTCAAGAGCACTTAACTAGACATTGGCAGAGCTGGAATTCCCTGTGGAACCTTCTTACTCCAAAGTCTGCCTGTAACCATATGACACAATGTCTTCCTTCAAGTACAGCTGGAACCCTTTAGATCTAATACCTAGAACATGTCTAAGAATTCTGTTTCCTGAAATGTAACAAAGACTGTCAAAGGCCATGCTGACAATGCTTATTTATTTCTATAGCAGTCCAGTAAGCTGTCAACCTATTTCTTTAAAAGTAAAAGTGAACTTTGTTTGGTATTTTTGCTATTTTAAAAACTTGTTAGTGTTTCTATTTCTTTTCCTAAATGTTTGCAGCATAATTAATTTCCTATCCCATACTTTGCTATGAAGGACTGTTAAGTCAATTAATCTTTGTTTTTAAAAATCCATCATTTAACCCTTTTTGAACTTCAGACCCCCAAAGTAAATGATATATTTAGACACTTCTTATTTCAAGATTTTATTTTTCATTGTTACATGCAGAAGAATATAAAGCAATAATAAACTGAAATCACTACAGTCTAGTGTTTATAATTACGCTCATAGCATAACCTTGACAGGTGAATGAATAATGTGCCCTCCAACTTCAATAGTATGATTGAGAAATCTGGATTTGACTCTTGCCCAGCACTTTTTGCAGGAAACACAATCATGCACATGAATTAAATACCTTCTGTTTCAAACCATTCTTCAATAATAAACATTGATTAATTTACTTTCTAGAAACAGTTAACAAAAATCTCAAAAACATTGGTGCTTTGACCTAAAGCACCTAAAAATTGTATTTTATCAAAATTCTATTTTCCTAGATATATACAGAATCAATTATAGAAGCTAAATCTATTCTTAATGTTAGCTATTAGATTTTTCTTATTATATAATTCTGGAATGGGCATGTACATCCACTAAAGACCTAATTAGGTATACTTCATTTTTTTAGAGTAAAGTTAATTGCAAAGAGTGTTTCTTGGAAAAATCATAAGTCTTAAAATAATTATATTGATAACAACAATGTTTTAGCTCCCAGGTATGTGTCCAAAGTATGTGCATGTATGTATGCTATTAAGACATCATTCTAGGCCCAATTCTCCCTTTTTTCCCCCCTGCAATTGTAAGTAGAGACTCTCTGAAAGAAGAGGGCATAGCAAATCAAACCTGCCTGAGATATTCTCGGAAAGGAAAGCTAGATTATCTGACACCTATCAAAGTTGTTCCAGGCTGACGCTTCTTGAAACTCTGATTAGAATTTCAGAAAAGCTAGATGCATAGCAACTAGAGACAGTGTGATGACTATTACTCTCACATAATTTTCAATGCATAAGAACCTAAAAAAAAGTTTGTTGAAATGTGTAGTATTATATGAAGTTACGCGCATACTCAGAATGACAAGTGCAGGAGCCATTTCTTTGGCAGCCCTTAAAGAAAATTAAGGAGTTAAAAAAAAGTTTTAGCCCTATTTCTCACACATGTCCAGTTTTCTTCTTCTGAGGTCTCATTCTAGGTCCATTCTGGGTAGCAACACTGAATGTAACATGTCTTAATGGTAGCAGGAGTGCTACGATAATGTTATTTCCCACTCTATGCTTTCTCCATCGTGATTACAAAATGATTACAAGTCTCTGAGGGTGTCTTTTACTAAAAAAAAAAAAAAAAAGCTAGCCTATATCGAATTCTTCTGTCTAGCCTATAATGATCAGTGTCAGAATTGCCAGCTACTCAGTCTAATTATTTGGCCGTCTTATCTATGCAGATCACTGAACAATTGTGTCAGTCATAGATATTGATCAAAGGGGTGAAGTTGCCCAGATCTTTGGCCATGCATGAGATCAGCTTTCTACTCACAGCACTGAAGATATGAAGTGCATTTGCACAAATTCTGTGTTTTCAGAATCTTCCTCCTTTTAAATGGCAGTATAATACTGTAGAATAGTCGTTTAACACTCTGTAGCATGATTCACGGGTCTTCAGTGCAGATAATTGTCAGGAAACTTTCATAGATTACAATAATGCATACCACAAAGGATACACAATTGTGTTATTCACATGTGTAATCATCCATGGACTGACTAGAAATAACAGTGGTTTTATTATGCAAACAGCAGTCCATAATATGCAAATGAATATAAACGAAACCAGACAACAACCTCCAGAATAATGTTTACTGATGTGTCCTGAAAAATCCCTTTCTTAAACCACATTTTTCCTGTCTTATCAAAAACATTAAATAAATCAAAGATGAATGCATGGAAAAGTTTATGCTTTTTCTCCTGCATTTTTTAAAAGGAACCACAATATAATCTTATTCTGATTATTTGATTTATATTCTCCCAAGGCCATTATTGCCTCCTGGCATCATTATATGCTTGTGCAAGGTTTATATGGTGTCTCTTTTAATTGCTTAAACTAATCTATTCAATGACTGCAAATCTAATGCACACTGGAACAGGCAGCCCATAAATTCCATCCTTCAGATGTGTCCTTGAACATGTGTTTGTCCTGACGAAGAGTAGAAACAAAACAAGAATAATAAAATGGGAAAAGCCTATTCCAATAATATATCCAAGAGACCTTAGAGTGCAAGAGACATTTTAGTTAAAAAGACTAAAAATTAACATCTCCTTGGTTTCACATTTTACAAGGAATCATTCTAATTACATTACAGTTAAGGCTTCAGGCTACTCTTAAATAATATGTGCTATACCAAGAGATAACATTAGATCATTAAATATGCTCTTAATACAATTGATATAATATTAATTTTGTTTGAGGTGTATAACTTTCACTGAGTGCAAACATTCTTAATATCAAGGAAGAAAACTATGTTAAGCTATTACAACCATTTATTTCCTAATCTTATGTGATTCCACATTGATTATGGACAACTGCACTTTAATGTATTGCTATTACACAGGCACACACACAGCACAATGCAAGAAATCAAATTACTTACACATGCAATTGTTTTAATTCTTAGAAATACGGTTGCCAAAAGATATCCAAACCTGAATTCTCTTACACGTTAAACAGACTAATCATATTTTCCCACCAAATACATAAGTGTAATCACAGACACAAATAGTGGTAGAAGATGGAGGATGAGAGACAATGGCCATAAGACCCAGAAAAAATAATAATTTGTATTCAAAAGTATACCATCCATGTTATTCATTTTGTGGACCTTGCTTTGCACTATAACCTAGTATTGAATCCTGAAGGAGGACATGGTTCTAACCATGCAGACTTTGTTTGCAGTCATTCCCCTCCTTAAGAAATGACTGCTGCTACTCTGCTCACCAAGCCTATGTGCAATACTTTGTTTTCCTCAAACCACTAGACTGCTGTTTATAATAAGGCCTGAAATCGCTAATGTGTGCCCCAGTTGTTGAGATCTATGGTCATTTCCAAAATGTACCTCTGAAATCCTGGTTCATTCTCTCATTTATTTTATTTTATTTTATTTTTTTATCTTTATTGTTGAAAGTATTATAGATGTCTCCTTTTTAACCCCACTGATCCCCTCCAATCCACATCCACCCCACTCCCAGGCCTTCTCCATACCAATGTCTGTGTCCATGGGTTAGGCTTATAAACATAGAAGTTCTTTGATTAATCTCTCTCATTTATTTTTTACAAGAATTATTCCACACAGTTCTAATCTCCATTGAATTAATACAGAAATTCCAAACCTGGTTTTGACAAACAAAAACCTCAAGATCAACTTGAACCACTGGTAGTTCTAATAGAAGCTTGAGCTTTATGACTTTTACTTGTCCTACCACTCTTCTTTTAAAATAGTAAAATAAGACAAGAAAATAAAGCTAAGTAAGAAGACTGGTCACTATCTTTTCTTTCTCTGTGCTTTATATATAAAAATTCATTTGGCACTAGGCAAACAAACAAGTGGCTTCAGGAGCTTTCTTTCTTTCCCTATTTTACAGGTAGTATGCCCATCTCCTTCCCAATCAACTCTATCTAACATTACTGGCTGTAACCATACCCTAAAACTTCTATTTTTCTTCCTTTTAATTCTGGTCCTAGTTCACTGAATTGTGGTATCATTGGGGGAATTAGCCCTCTAAGTAGCTCTGGGTTTTGTTTATCTTTGTTGCTTTCCAGGGCATAGTTTTTGCATCCAACTCCTTAGCCTTTGCCTCTTTTCCTAATTCCTATCACTCATATACTAAAATCTGGTATCTTTTGCACCGTTGCTTAAGTTCTTCAGAAATCTAAAGGCTCATCTCTATTTATTTATTTTTACCTCTTCTCATGATGTAACTCGTTACAAGCAAAGACAAAAACAAACTCTCAAATAACAGGACACCACACCATGGCTATTTTATTAAAATAAATGCTCAAGAGATTGAGTTGTATGCCAGTCAGCTACAAAAAAAGAGAAAGTGTATTTACGAGCCATAGGTGGAGTGGTGGAAGAGGAAAGGACAGAGTGATATTAGAAGTCTTCAAAGAAAAAGAGGTAACAGGATGGTGGTCTAGACCAGTGGTTTCAAAGTAAGTTGATTATGTACTTCAAGCAGTTTAAAAAATAAGATATAAGGTGAACCTACTATATATAACTATCTACTCACTTTCAAGTATGTCCATGTATTTAGAGGTTAGCTTATCTATCAAGATACAATAAAACCTAGGGTAATATTCATAATTCATAACAGATAATGCAACATCTGATTTCAAATATCTTTTATATTTTCAATATTTTGTATGACTCCTATCACATCAGATAGGCCATCAGTTAGTTTAGAAATTGTAGTATATTTGATGTAATGCTTATTCTAGAAGTAGATAAGTAATTTTCTTGATGTTTGCTTGCATCTACTGTATCAGGCTCCACTGGCAGTTTTGTGTTTTGTCCACTTGAAAGTGGGCCAACAGCCACTTGCTGAGAATTATTTTAGTCAAAACAGAATAATAGGATTGCTATTTCACATAACAGGAGTGAACATGTTACTTGAGACATTACCACAAAAGCAAATACATGACTAAGGATATCACTCTTCATCTTTCCGTGTTATGATTCTCCCACTGTTCCCTCAGGATATCTCACAAAGGTGGAAATGATCACTATCATCTTAGTATGGGGTTAAGTTTCAATCCATATATTCAATATTAGAAGGTTAAACTTTACTTTCTTTAAGAAGAAACACATTGAGAATCCATTATATTTTGCTACACTACAATGAATCAGCTCAACTACCTCCTGGGGAATTTGCTCCCCACTTTGGAGGCTATTGATGTAGAGAAATGTCTGTAAGGGACCATAGGAAAGAAACTCTCATTTCTGCTTTCTCGAAACCAACCCCATTCTCTTTCTCCCTCTCTAGATAGACCTCCATTCTCAGAGCCATTCCAGTGCCTACCTTATTCAGCTTCCTGCTATAAGCCATAGGCTTGAGATGGGGGAGGCTTGAATCCATGTGTACCGAAATTGGATTGTATAAGAAACAGAAAAATTATAGTCCAGAGGTGAGGGAAAGACTGTTGCCATCCCATTATGAACTCTTGAAAGCATTTTTCCATGTAACAGGAATGAATTAGTAATAGTTTACAGAACTCTTTCTCCATGTAGTTTAGGGGCTAATCGTATGTGGGCTAGCCTGTTCACTTAACTTCTTAAAACATATTGTTTCTATAGTAAAATAGCTTTCTAATTTCAAACAACTGATTGTAACCACATATTTTGGAAACAAAACCCATTGATAAATGACAAACTGCACATGTAGAAATTTTCAGGTCTTATGCCAATTGAGAGTCTAAATCAGCTCTAAAGTGAAATTTTATACTGTGAAGTGTAATTCTGAGAGACTGAACATGCTGAATAGTGTGAACTATTCACCTTATCTGCAATAGTATTGTGACATAACCTGGTTTAAATGAGACAGTTTTAACCACATAGTAAATGACTATTGATATGACACTAATGAAAGCCTGTTTTGTTAAAGATGTTGGAGATGCTAAGGCTTTTACTTCTTTGTTTATTTTGAGAATATTAATCATTGCACTAAAATAATAAAAGAAAATTGTGGGTTTAAAATTTCCATTAAAGAGTCCATCTCTTCGCCATGAACTAGTGTGATGAATGCCTATAAACCATATCTTTCTATCCCAATAAAGGTTATAATAATCAGAAGAGACATGAATAGGCCATGCTACGGAAAGCAAAAATATAAATGACCTCAAATTATTGAATTATAACAATCAGGATTATTTTTTATTTTATTTTATTATTTTATTTTATTATTTTATTTTATTATTTTATCTATATTGATTTCAGAGAGAGGAAAGGAGTGGGAGAGAGAGAGATAGAAGCATCAATGATGAGAGAGTCATTGATTGGTCGCCTGCTGCACACCCCTGACCGGGGATCAAGCCCACAACCCAGGCATCGAACCCCAAATGCCTGGATCCTAGGTCGATGCTCAACCGCTGAGCCATGCCCGGCAGGGCAGGATTATTTCTGATACCATAAAGTTTTCTCAGTTGAAGTGATGTCAATAAAATATAAATTCTTTGGGCAGAGGAACAATCTATTCTAACATTAAATGATCTCAATGAACTTTTTGTCTGTGTAAGAATTAATAATAATTACTAACATTGGCCAACACTTACTAAGTTTCAGACACTGTCCTGCATGCTTTATTTATATGGAATTATTTAAACCAAAACCACTTCACTAGGTAGATAGGTATTATTATTTCCATTTTAGGGAAACAAAAACACAGATAGGTTACGTATCTTTCCTAAGGGCATCCAGCTAGCAGAAAATGCTTTTTTAACCCCTCTGATGATATGGGATAGTTACCATTGAGGGAGTGGAAAGCTGTTTCTGAGAAATTCATAAAAGTCTAGCCAATGCTGAACATTTTACTTAGAGCAATGATAAAGAAAAATAGGTGGAAGAGGGGCCAAAGAAATAAAAGAATCACTCAACAGGCATTTCTATATTCATGAATGTTCTCATTCAGCAAACCTTTATCAAGTGCACACTATGTGCCAGGAACTAGACAACTAGGTGCCAGGAATACAAAAATAATGTATTTGACCTTGGGGAGATCTTAGTATAGTAGAGGAAACAGAAATAATTGCCATAAGACATGGTAAACAGCAATATACTTCTATACAAAGTGCTATGATATCATCCCCCTCCAAAAGCAACTTCACAGTGAATGATAAGTAATGTATTTCTAAGTAAACTGTATGGAAGAGCAATTCAGTAATCAGTGTGATATAGTTAATCAAATGAAAGTCTATAAGAGGTGAGGTTGTGTGACATTTAAAAAAAAAGATTGGGAGAGACAAAGAAGGCATTTAGGAAAACATTTCTTCTGAAAGTTATGGCACATACAAAGTGATACAGGCGATATTCCATTTGCCCTTTGAGGAAAAATAGGTAAAGTGGCCATTGCTTACTCTGTACTTCAATCAATCTAGTGAATATCCTTCAATCCTAAAATCTCCTCACTAGCAAATTTAATTTGTTACAATTATTTTTTTCAACTTTTGTTTTGCTTTAAATATTGTAGGAAAAGGTGCTGATTATTTATCTTAAAGAATTAACAGAAAGAATTACCTAAAATCAAAGGTATTCATATATAAAAGTCAATCTGAGGAACACATAAACTAGAGATGTATTTAAAGTTCCACTAGGCAGCTCTTACATGGGGATATTGGCAGAGAACTATACAGGCCCTTTGGCTAAAACTCATTTCCTCTATGGAAACTTTCAGTGCCTGAAACTTTACCAGTAAAATAATTCCTCAAGATTCAAATGATTTTTGACTTCATGAATAAAGTGTAGATTCCCCCAGGCAAGTAGCACACCTTATTCTCATGCATACCATATTTTACTTGGAGTAGCAATTAAGTAAACCCAACAAAGCTCAAGACCAATATGGAAGAGAGGAGTCAATATTTAGGTAAGGCAGGCAGTGCTAAGGTTAGGGGCAAGTCCCTGGAGCTGGAAGTCAGGGAAGGTGAGAAAACAGAATACAAACTTTCATTTGTTGTTTGTATGACCTATATCCAGTCCAGGATATTACATTTTATCTGTAATCAAATAACAGAAAAAGGACAAATATGACATTTGGGGGAGTGAAGAGAGTTTATTTTACCTTCATTTTTATCTATAGATCCATCTGCACTATCATTTTTATTTTATAATTCTTGAGGACAAAACAAAAACAAAGACTTCTATTTTGGAAATTTGAACCAAATTTTTCATTTTTGTTTTCCATTTCAAAAACTTCCCAAATTCTGGAATTTAGGCTCTGCCCCCCACCCCAACCCCAGTGATCCAAACACCTAACCTATCTTGTTTAAATGATTTAAATGAGTATCATTTCCCTTTATTCACTGGAGACCTGTAATAGGTTTGGGGGGTGTCATTTTACTTCTCATTCTATTAGTACATTTCTGAGACCTTTATACTTCCCCCTAGGTAATAACTAATAAATAAAATTTTACTTTTCTTAAATTGTATACCTCTCTATATCTTTAAAATATTTAACATCTATATGCTTGACACTTGGTGGGTCTTGTCTAATTTTCATAGGAAGAAGAAAAATCTGGCTTGCATGGTATTTGGAGCGCAGTGATGACAGCCTATATGCCAGTTTCACAAGGTTGCAGCCTGAATCATAGGCTGTACTTTAAACGGCAGCATATGGCTAGAGAGTCATAGCAGCAGGAGAGGGTGTCAGTGCCCAGATCACAGCTGTAGGCACACAAAGAAAGTTTTGATGCTGGTATCCATCCCTCTCCTTCTCATCAACAACAAGAAAGATGACTACTTAAGATTCTGTTGTCTTAAAGGTTTTATTAAGTTATTGCCCAAGGTAGGAAAGGGTTATTATTGTCTACATATGTTTGCCAGAATCATGCAGGTTCTCTATTCTGGCTTTCCTAGCAGGTGTCTCTTTAAGTACTTATTCTAAATGGAACACAACTGGGAAACATCAGAAAGGGCACTGTTGACAACTGTCATAGCAGGTTCCAGTTTGAATGGTAACTGAGCAGAAGGTCTCTCTCCAGAGTACTTCAGATCATACTAATAACAGCATCATTTCCACTAGGAACTCAGCTTCTTCCAGAAAGGAGTGCTGGGAAATAGTGTCTGTCATGGAATCTGATCTCCTCACTGGAAATTGTCCATGCCACCAGATTTCCTATAGAAAATAGCTGTAGTGCAATTGAAAGAATCCTAATTTTACAGGCAAAAGTGCAGTATTTGAAGGAAGCACATAATCCAGATAGATGTCAATGATGAAATGAAAATATGCTAAATTAACCTTTGTTTATATCTGTTGTAGTCTTATATACTCTAAAAACTTTTAATAACATAAATGGGGGAAAAAGAAAAAACCTAAGCTATCCAAAATTTTTCTTACACTATCATAATAAAGATTAATTTACCAAATATAAGAATGATGATTTAGATGTATACATTCTGGTATTTATGTTTTTGTCTTATATTATTATTTTGATTTGTTTTGGATTTTGTTATGGTTGCTGTCATTAACCACAAGGAACAGCAGACCTCTTTTCAGATGCTGAAATTTAAGAGTCCATTTAAATGCTAATTTTCAGATAGAGCTTATAACATATTTATGGTGAAGTTACTCCCTAACCAAATATGTGGAATGAAAAACAACAACATGGATTTTCTTCTTGCTCAGGATTATCCATCTGCAAAATAAAAGCTACTGTAATTTCTATAATTTTACAAGAAAAATAGATAATATTACCTAGCATGTTATATTACAAATTTCAGAAAGGTATCTGTTGTGCAGATATATGTATTTATAAAGAAGTAAAATTTATTACAAGACATTAACATATTTTAATTTTTCCACATCATCTACAAAACATATATATCTGGACTTCCTTATCTGTGTAAGTCACAGATAAGAGACCCATGCATGCATTGTTTTTTTCTTATATTAAGCTATTAATACACATACATATATAAATAATAAGAACCAATACACCAAACATATTTAACTTTATAAAGAACAGACATATTTGTATTTATAAACAATTATATAAAATTATCTTTTAGTCTTATGCTCTATATCCATATTTGTTTAGCAAAGAATGACTTGGCTTTTTTTTTAAACTACATTTTGCAAGTGAGTTAATTTTGAATGTCCCTATCAGAACAAAGAGGCCAAAACCTACAAAACAAGATAAAACTACAAACCTTAGAGTTTTCACAATCTTTGACTGCAATAGTCTTGCAATCCATGCAAAAAGTGACTCTAGGCAAACTTTCATATAATTAAGCTTTTTCCTCCCTTTTGTAACAGCATGCCCTTATGTGTATTTTAATGAAAAAGCAAGACCTTGCTTCACATTTCATTGAGAAAATAAAATCCAGTTGGCAGAAAATCCTTATATTTTATCCCCAAAGTCTATAAATCTACATGGTCTTGAATTTATTTTTTCCATCATCTTGCTCATTGACAATAGTGGAAATATATTTTTTGCTATTAAAACCTGATAGAACCATCTGTTCTGGAACCAATTCACCCTTCCATGCCTTTAAATAATTCTTTCCCCTGAATCCTCAGCATCCCTTTCTAGCATCATATCATTCTAACAGCATACAGATATTCTACCTTGAGCCTCATTTTTAAACAAACACAACCAATTGTATTTTATTCCACATTTCCATCAAAATAACATCTACTTTTGCTTCTCTTAATCATGAAAGGGTTGTTCATTCTAATCAAATTTCCCCCTTATAACTCTAAAACTTATATTTTTAAGACCACCCATAGCCTCCATGTCTGTCAAATCATAGGCATACTTTTCAGTGCTCATTTTACACAATTGACCATATTACACTTAAATCTCTACCCCTCTCCCCTCCTCTTACCTCTCTCTCTCCCTAATCCTCTCTTGGGCTTTGCTCACCCACTACCTGCTGGTTATTCCCTCTCATCCCTCTGCCTTTCTCTTCCATTTTTCTTTTCTGTCTCTTTCTCTTCTATTTAAATGCTGAGTACTGAATTTCTGAATAGCTCAGCTTCCAGAATTTTTTTTCCTGCAAGGTGATGTTTCCATCAATTGTCCAATACTAATTATTTGACAATTACACCCACTATAAATAAATAAATGAATAAGTAAATAAATAATAAAACGTACAAATACACACATTTATATGTTTACATCTATCTACCTATTTTAACTTCTGACACTTTCAACAATTTATTTTTACCTCATTTTTCTATCTCAAGAAATGGCAATGCTAATTATTTAGTTGCTCATGGTCCCAAATTGGGGGACATACTTAAAACCTCTAGCCTTCTCACCAGACCCAAATAATCCATCAAACGGTAATTTTTTAAAAAAATATATCTTTATTGATTTCAGAGAGAGGAAAGGAGAGAGAGAGAGAGAGAGAAAGAGAGAGAGAAACATCAATGATGAAAGTGTCATTGATTGGCTGCCTAGCCTGAAACCCGGGCATGTGCTCTGACCGGGAATCGAACCCTGATCTCCTGGATCCTAGGTCGACACTCAACCGCTGAGCCACGCTCGGGCAGGCAAATGGTGATCTTGATCACACCACATATTCACCCCCCCCACACACACACCTTCTCCTCTTTCACAATCTAAGACCAAGACAATCCCAAGACCACTTCATGTAAGACAGCTAGGGTAATCCTATAAAAGTGTAATGCAATCATGTATTCCTCTATGTAAAATAATTTTAAATTAAAATAAGATAAACATGAATTATCTTGGCCAACATAACTTTATGCTTTCTAACCACTTTAACCACTACCATGTAGTTTAGAAGTTTCCATTCATCCTTCAGATTTCAGTTATAACATTACTTCCTGTAAGACATTTCTTGATTTGATCTAGGGTAAGTCATTTTATCTTTTCTCATCTCCTCTGTTCTTCACGACAACCTTGATCACAACTCGTAAGCATATATTTATTTGCATGCTCACTTATTTAAAACTATAACAACCACTAATTTTTAAAAAATCATAAAAGTTGTGTTTATGGATGCTTTCTTTAACTTTACATCCAACCCTTTGCTTAATACACAGCACTCAGTACGTACTTAGTAAACATTTGCAAATAAGTAGTCTATTAAAACTCTTTTAGTAGTAAAGAACATTAGGGTGAAGTTCAGTGTAAATCATAAACAAAATAAGAAAAATTCATAAAAGCGCACATGCTGGTTCCAAGCTGTTTGTATAAGCTATATTTGTTCCATCATAGTCAGCCTTCGTACAATGCTTACTAAAGTAAGCTCCATGTGTTTTGCTACTAAGTCTATTTTAAGCATGTGCTATATGCTGTGCATTATATCTATTAATAGAATATATAAAGTACTGACCTTAACAAAATTTCCAGAATAGGTTAAAATAAGACTAAGACATAATAAAGTAAGAAAGCAAAATCAAACTCAAAAAATATACTTCAGAAAGGCTTATTTTGTTATTATTACTAAAATTATTTATCTAAAACTTGATCCAATTTAAACTTATTAAATTCTTAATTTTTTCTAAAGATCCTACTAATTACATAATTTCTATGAAAAAAATTTACTTCCCTTTTTGATTATCTTACGAATGGAATTCTTGCTATTCTATAAATTAAAACTCACTATTTACTGAATGCAATATATGTCCACCCACTTTCATGATTTGTCATCATGCTAATTGCAAACAATATTAAGTATCTTAAAATAAACTGAAATGGTAAAGTTGAAAATTAGCATGGAAATTGAACTAAAATTTATGAGACAGGTAAGATTTATAATAGAAAATTAGTCCAACTAACTTATTTACCAGTAAAAAGAAAATAAACCCCTTATAATAGCTCCTATAAAATATACATGTTTATATAGAATGTGCTCCCAATATATACCAAAAGCCCAGAATTACAAAGGCATATGAAAGTACACATGAGTATTAGGATATAAAAGCTACATTATAATTCAATATTTAGTTATAAATGTAGGATTGGAAGTAACCTTCTCTGTTTTGGTTGAATATATGAATTTATGAAAGCTGTCTTCCAGCACTACCTACAACAGGCTCTCCTGGAGGAGAACCACATCCCCTACTCACCCCCATCTATCCCCTCCTAAGAACGTCTTAAATCATTTTTACCACCTCTATCAAACCCGGCCTGTTCTGGGCACTACTCCCCCAAACCCTGCCTTGTAAATAAACAGTGAGCCTGTGTGCCTTAAGCAAAAATTCTGGGGGCAAAATAATACATTTGCTTTCTTCAGTTTCCCAACCAACATTTGTTTCTTAATTTCAAATAAAATTATTTTATAAACAGGTGTTTTTTAAATTAATAACAGTATAAACTCCTGGTCTTGGTACACATTTAAATGTATTATATGTTCTATTAAATAATTTTGCTACTTTCTCTCCATCCTTCTCAGAACCTTTAGGTTTATTATTTTATTTCTTGCATATTACAAATCGAGGAGGGTAAATACAATTCTCTTTATTTCTTGGAAATAAAAAATCAGATAGGAGATCTATACTAGCTTCAGCTTTCCTGAAAGGTATACTGCCTTTCTTCACATGACTGTTTTTACATTAGGTGGTCTGAAAACCATAACTTTGAGGTCAAATAGGTATATGTTTAAAGTCTTTTAAGCAACTTAACCAGTTTCCTAATTTTTTAAATAGCAACAATACCTAGCTATGGGTTGTTGAAAGGTTTGAATGAGATCTTAGAAGCACACAAAAATCATTGGTTCATTTATTCAGTGTTTACTATATAGTAGTAGTCATTATGCTATTTCTTTTCTTTGCTTTCAGTTTTTTACATGAATGAATTGTCCAAATCCCTAAGTAGAAGAATGGACATCTGTTCAAAACATAGTATGTTTCAACTTTTTTATTGGCATTAAAGGGTGATTCCAAAAAAGAGTGTTTTCAGACATATTTTTATCCAGTGGGTGCTTGCAACTTTGAAGTACATGACCAATTATACTACACAGACACTCACAAACTGCTATGGTTGTGTGTGTGTATGAATATATTCTTATTATATATTTATTTTACATATAAACAAATAAGAAGATATATAGGTAGGAAACACTGGTTTTATTCTGAACACTTAAAATTTCTATAAGAAACATCCAATCTCAATATCTGCTAATGACAGTCAATAGAAGTGAAGAAAATGATGACCCAACAACATCACCCAGAAAAACGAAATGCCTTAATTACCACTGGCATTTTAATTATCTAATAGGTACACTGGGCACATACATGCACACAATTTTGAAGACCAGAAATAGAATTTTCAAAGTAAGAACATACCTCCTTCAATTTTAGTTTAAAGAATTCATGTCAGAAATTTATTTTAAAATAATTTTATATTGATTAAGAGATTTTTTGAGGGGGGGGGTATAGTCATTATAGTAGTTTAATCTCTTTCTATTACACTATACACACAGGTATATATTGTATATACATATATAATTATTCACACAAAATGTGTATATTAAGTGGTGGGAGAGATTATCTATCTATCATCTATCTATCTATATCTATCTATCATCTATTTATCATCTATCATCTATCTATCATCTATCTATTATCTATCTATCTACCTATCATCTATCTATCTATCTATCTATCTATCTATCTATCTATCTATCTATCTATCATCTATCTATCTATCTATCTATCTATCTATCTATCTATCTATCTATCATCTATCTATCTATCTATCTATCTATCATCTATCTATCATCTATCTATCTATCTATCTATCTATCTATCTATCTATCTATCATCTATCTATCATCTATCTATCTATCTATCATCTATCATCTATCTATCTATATCTATCATCTATCTATCTATCATCTATCTATCTATCTATCTATCTATCTATCTATCTATCTATCTATCTATCATCTATCTATCTATCTATCTATCATCTATCTATCATCTATCTATCTATCATCTATCTATCTATCTATCTATCTATCTATCTATCTATCTATCTATCTATCATCTATCTATCTATCTATATCTATCTATCTATCTATCTATCATCTATCATCTATCTATCATCTATCTATCTATCATCTATCATCTATCTCATCTATCTATCTATCATCTATCTATCATCTATCTATCATCTATCATCTATCATCTATCTCATCTATCTATCTCATCTATCTATCTATCATCTATCTATCTATATCTATCTATCTATCTATCATCTATCTATCTATCTATCTATCTATCTATCTATCTATCTATCTATCTATCATCTATCTATCATCTATCTATCATCTATCTATCTATCTATCATCTATCTATCATCTATCTATCTATCTATCTATCTATCTATCTATCTATCTATCTATCTATCTATCTATCTATCTATCATCTATCTATATCTATCTATCATCATCTAATCTATCCTATCTAATCTATCTATTATCTATCTATCTATCATCTATCTATCTATCTATCTATCTATCTATCTATCTATCTATCTATCTATCTATCTATCATCTATCTAATCTATCATCTATCATCTATCTATCAATCATCTATCTCCCCTCCCATCATTAATTTCTTGTTTGCAATTACAACTGTGAAGTAAGACAAAAAGTACATATTGCTTCATTGAAAAGGTAGCTGGACAGGAATGAACATCATGGAGCCCCCACTCCCACCCCAATCTGATGCAAGCAGTATACTTTCTGAGATGAATTAGACCACAGAATATGGTAGTTGGCTTAAATAACACAGTCATAATAATTTATTAGAAACTTTAGGTTAGTACAGATAAAAATATTTTATTAGCTTTCTCTGAATAATTATGACTTATTTTCTAGCTTTAAACATAAACTCAATGACATACTATATATATATTTTTATGTTGGTTACAATTGCATAGTTATATAATTATGTTTAATTTTGTGGTATTTAACTACAGGTAACCGGTTTGTTTCATAATTAGAAAGTTCCCAATTTTTACTATGTTTCAAGAAAGAAAACAATTCTAAATTAATAAGAGTAATCAGAATGCTACATGATAAAAGGCCACACCATGCTTGCAACTTTGGGCTTTATAGTCAAAGGGAAGCATAGGTAGGTAAAATCTCTGGCCCTGCTGTTTTAGCACTAGGGGATTTACTTAACCTCTTATAGCCTCTTAGGCAAATGTGCAAATTGGCAGTAGAGACAGTTTCTACGAATTAAGTGAGATAATTCAGGTAATTGCTAAAACAGTCCCTAATACACTGAAAGCCAAAATATATTTGAGCATGAAACATGAAGCACACATACTCCCCATAGCCTATTCTCACCCATAAGCACAGATAGGCCTTTTAAAATATGTCAGATCATGTCACCCTTATGCCCAACGTTATGCAATAGCTACCCTTCTCAGAATAAAATTTAAAGTCGAATATGGACCTCCTACAAGGTCTCCATTGTCCAGTCCCTGTTGACTCTGACCTCAGCTCTTCTATTTTTCTCCTAAGTAGCTCCCTCTTTGTTCCTGAAACAAACCATGGAAGCTCCTAATTTGGGCCCTTGTACTTGTTCTTTTCCCAAACCTTGAACATTTCTACCAGTGGCCCCAACCTCTCCCCATGAACCCAATATCTTCTTGGCCTGCTTCTTCCTCACTTCTCATCTCTGTTCAAATTTCATTTTATCAGTCCTTTCCCCACCTAATTCACATCTTCACCCACTACCTTGGCCTCTATCCACTTACCCTGTCCTCCCTCCCTCCCTTCCTTCCTTCCTTCCTTCCTTCCTTCCTTCCTTCCTTCCTTCCTTCCTTCCTTCCTTCCTTCCCTCCTTCCTTCCTTCCTTCCCTTTCCTTCCTTCCTTTCTCTCTTTCTTTTTATGGCACTGAAAAACATCTGACATATCCTTTCTTTACTTATTTATCTGTTTATTATTTGGCTCCTTTCAATAAAATACAAGATTAGGGAGGAAAGATATTTTTTTCCCTGTTTGTTCATACTGCTTTGGAACTGTATATTGCATATAGGGGGTTCAATAAATATTTTCTGGATTAATTAAGAAACCTAGTTGGCATTAAGGTTTTAGAAATCCTAATGCGACCAATTACACAGGTTTGAAAACAGAATTTGGCAGATACCTTCAGCTAAAATATAATTATTAGTTGGTTTGTATTTTTACTTCCATGGGAAAGCACACTTTGAATAGTCTTAATTCTCTAGTGTGATTATTAAATCTTTCATAATATATTATTGAAATAATATTAATATAAAATAAGCTATATAACTGATATATTATGCATTAAATGGCATAATATCAATATTAAGCATTGTGTACCATTGATATTTATGCAAAATGTAAATATTTGTAATCATTAAAAATTTAATTTATAAAAATATTATCAAGTAATGAAATTAAATTCAACTGTCACTCTTTCATGAAAACATTAATATAACATAGCACTGATAATTAAAGCACTTTAAAAAATAAAATGTTTGTATATATTTATATAACCATGAAGTAAGTTATATAAAAAAACAAAACAAAAATAATTCTCAACATTCACTCGCATTATGAGAATACTTCTGGTTGTTGTTCATTCCTCTAATGAATTGTAGCATTTGGTATTTTTATAAATCACACATTATCAGAGTTTAGGAAAGATAACTCCACTCATGGAGTTAAGGTTGACCCCTTGCCGCTTTACCAATGCCCATAAGTATACTCTACATGGTAGTTGATTTAAGGACAGACACATAACCCAAGCGTAAGCCAAACCATACATGGTATCCATGGACCTCAGTGACTGTTTCAGGGTGAGTCAATGAACTAAACTTGTCTAATCAGAGGAAAGCCTAGGACTTGGGCTTGATGTTCCAGAAAGAATGCTCTATGGGAGCTCAAGAACTTTTGGAAAATTTTGCCACCAGGAGAGAAAAGAGCCAGAGGAAATATCTTAAAACAAAGCATATACCTAAAGGTTACGGGCTCAATTCTTGGTCAGGGCACATACTTAGGATTTGGGTTCCATGCCAGTTGGGGTGCATACGGGGGGCAAATTGTCAATGTTTGTCTTTCTCTCTCTCTCCCTCTCTCCCTTCTTGTCTCTCTAAAAATCAGTAAAAACATATCCTTGGGCGAAGATAAAAAAAAAAATGAACTAAAAAAATGCAGAAATTTGGAGCAGAATTCTTGGTCAAATGATAACGCAAGCCTGTACATTCTGGCCTTTCAGCGAGGACAGCCAATATTTTTCTTTGTTTAGTACAGTTTAAGATTTTTGCTGCTGGCAGCCAAGAGTATCTACCATAGTACCTTAACTTCCTGTGTATTATCAAAGTATGTAAATTAAGAAGTTGCTGCAGAAGTGCAAACTAACTTGATTGAGGTTTCTGCATGAGTTAATAGTTCTATCCTGTAGCAAACAGGGATAATATATCTACAGTAGCACATTTGTTTTTCTTCATAAGTACATAGTTAAATTAAAATGATGTGTTGAGTAATGAAAGGGAATAAAAGATATCACATGGCTTTTAATAGAATGTTTTCTGAGTCCTATGAATTATTGTTTCCCTTACGTGCTAAAGATTCTGCTCAGAGTGGTCGCTGCAGTTAAAAAACAACAAACCTATCAAATTGTAAAATGTCACTTTGTAGAATGAAATTGCCAGGTTAGCCATATGATAGAATGCTTTGTTCTGCCCAGCAGAGTCGGGTTACTTACAAAAAAGGTGCAAAGGTACATTTTCCAATTTGTGAAAAAAATGACTATGTGAGAAGTTAGGTGTATTTGTAAGAAAACTTTTGAGTAGAAAGGTAATTAGCCAAATAGAAATAGTTTTTGGATTATTCACTGCTCTACTTTATCCTTTTGAGAAGGTAATTGGGAGCTGATTGCGTTCTCAGAATTACTAGAGATGCAGCAGATGGCTTTAAAAATATTCTCAAATTAAAACATGAGTTCAGCATGTGCTCTGGCAACAGAAATCATAAAATTTACTTTATACACGCATTCTTATTTTTGCTGATGTAATCTAATGTAATTAAGAATTTAATTTTATTGAAAAGATACTTTTTGCAAAAGTTCTCATCCTGAACATCATATTCTAATGGAAACCAACTAAACAAAAAAGAGAAAAACGCTCATAATTGTAGCTGTCTTGCTATAATCTATATAACCTTTCCATATATTTATAAGATGTAAATAAATATTCATACTAACAAAATTCAAAATTTCATGAAGACGGATAGATGTACATAAAGTTGTAGCTTTATCAAATATTAGACTACAACTGAGAAAACCTCCCTCCTAGCTCAGTTTCCACTTAGTGTAACACTGAGCACAAGGAAACACTCACTCTTTATTTCTTTAACAATGGCTGGACTAATATTTGCTATCTTTTAGGGATGCTTTAAGACATGTGAGTACTCATGAAAATTGCCATATGCTTTTAAGATATCTATAATCTACTTTTCAAACCAACATTATTTTTCCACCACTTGAGCATTTCCATAACAAAGATCCACATGTGGTGTAGAAGGGAAATGCATACTGGCCTGAGTTTCAGGGAAAATTCCTTCTAGAGCCCTTCCTATCATTGCTTCAGTTACCTAGGTAAAAAAAATCTGGCCTTTGATTCCCCAGTTTGTAAAAGGGAAGAGAAGGAAATATTTGGATCTGGTAAAAAGCTAGGATATTTTTCAACACTCTATAATTCTAAAATGGAACCATATATTGTTGGACTCAAGAAAATAAATGATAGAAGTAAAATCCATTTACTATAATGAATTATGAAAGGAATAATTTAACTATAATAGAAATTTATTATTAAATTATTTCTACCAAAAAATTTTGTAGAATTTTAGTAAAATAACAACTGGTACATTATTTTGTGGACAAAAAGGGACCACATATTCAACCTGAAAATCTCAAGGCAGGCCTGTGTGGCAACCTTGCAAACTCAGACCTAAAATAACCACAAATAATGGTCTGAAATTAAAACTTTTAAACTAAAAGCAGTCTATGGTGGAAAGGCACACCCTATGGCAGTATTTTCCCCTTACAAAGGTTAATTTTCACCCTAACTAAGCCTGTTATTGTCTTTTTGCATCTACGATATCTTTGGAATGTCAAAGTAGTTTTCCTTTTCCCAGATCCCTCAAAGCACAGGCACTGCTCTGCAGAGACCACAAATCCCCTCATTGTTACTGAGTTAATTGTTGACTGTTAACCATCCCGCACCCATCTAAGTAAAAGAAGTATGTCCATCATTTTACTTTTTATCCAATCCCAGAGGTTTCCTGGCTTTGTTTTCTCCCACCTTCCTAATCTATCACCTACAGATTTCATGTAGTCCACTTACATCTCCCCCTTTGATTGTAATCTATAAAGCAAGGTGCAAAACTGTCAATCTTGGGAGCATTATCTCAGTCTGTTGAGGTTTTGGCTTCCCAGCAATTGTTGACAGTTTGGCTCAAATAAACTCACAAAAATTCTTCATAGGTTTGAATGATTTCTTGTCAACAATTTCATGAAATACTATACTTGTATATTTTGTCTATTTTTAATAATTATGTTTTGAGTAATTGTCTATACTGTTCCCAAAGATTGATTTGTAAAGGTCTTTTATGTAAGCAGGCCCTTCACCTCAGTCTCTCTCTTTTTTTTTTTTTTTTTAATCTTTATTGATTTCAGAGAGAGGAAGGGAGAGAGAGAGAGAAAGAGAGAGAGAGAGAGAGAGAGAGAAACATCAATGATGAGAGAGTCATGGATCAGCTGCCTCCTGCACGCCCCCAACTGGGGATCAAGCCCACAACCCAGGCATGTGCCCTGACCAGGAATGGAACCACGATTTCCTGGATCATAGGTTGATGTTCAACTGCTGAGCCATGCTGGCCAGTCCACCTCTACTGGTTATCAGCTTTTGCTTTCAACTTGCCAAAATAGACCCTGTTTCAGGTTATTTGCACTTCTTATTTCTGCCTGAAACACATCTCCTCCAAATCATTGCTTGCCTGCATCATTCAGATCTCAGTTCAACTCTCATATCCCCATGAAGGTGTCCTTGATTTTTCTAGATATTATAGTATATTATATTCCCTACTATTATTTCTCCGATTTATCTTTTTCATGGTGTTTATTACAAGATGAAATCATTTGTCTATTTGCTTACTTGCTTTTTCCTTCACCTTGACAATTATATATATTCTTTCTGTCTTCTTTACAACCGTGCCAAGGTCAGTTCTTGGCAAGAAAACTGATTATTGTTGAAGGAATATTAAAGTGCACTGGGCATTTATAACATACAAAAAGCTAAATGATTATTAAAGTAATACAAAGTTAATTCATTCACAGTGTTATGATTATGTTATATATTTAAATTATTTTCATAATTTGGTGTATCAACAAGTAGCTATACCTAGTAAAATGCATTGTGTATATAGTTAAACTTTATACATATGCTTTTTCTCTTTGAGATTATTTGAAAACTTAAGTGCTAACAAGACCAGGGTTGTTTTCTTCTTCATCTATGGATTGCATCAAAGTTCACAGGCTATGGCTCTCTTTTGATTTCTATCAGGCACAAACAGCTTATTCACATGACTGATTGTAAAACTTTCTTATTCATTGAATGATGCTTAGCTGCTATGCTGTTCAAGTTCTGTAATAATAACTGCAGAGTGACTTATCATCTCTACTACAAAAGCAAGTAAATTAGTAAAATAGATGTTTAGCTTGCATGTGTGTGTATTTGTGTGTTGGAGTGGGATGTATCATGCCGTTCTATTCCATTGCCAATGCTGCACACACTTTATGCCATATGGGATGGAAAACTGTGTAGAAAAATGATAGTCAGTCCTACCCATAAATTCTCATCTGGTCAATAGCCACTGTATCCATTCTCTTAGCCATGAATATAACCTGAATGTTCATAAATTCACACACTGTCTATTTTTCATTGGCGAGGCCTCTTTATCACATCATCTAAAATAGAAACATAAGCATTTCCTTCATTTTCTTTGACACTTTATGAATAAATGATAATGACAAAACAAATGCAACTGAATAATCTTTTTTAATTCAGGGGAAATAACTCAGTGTAACCTGATACTATGTTTAACATGTGGTATTGGAATAAAGTACAAATACTAGATAGTCCATTTACACAATTAATGGGAAGAGAATGACCTTTAGTTAATTGTTTTATTCAAGGAATTTAAATTATCTAGCCTCCCATTAAAATTTCTATAAGGAATCTTTATAACAATTTTCCAATAGGTTTTTAGGGGTACTATAACCATGATGGTTTGAGATGCCTAAAAATATATAGCAAGATATTCTCAATAGCACAGAATATTAAGCTATATACTGTTCCATGAAAAAAATTGTTCATTCTCAATAATGACAAATCTGTTCAAAATAAACATAAAAACAATCACGTAATAGAGTGAAATAGAGAAAAACTAGATATGCAGAAAAATAGAGCATGATCCCATTAGTATAACATTAATGCATATATAGCAGATAGATAGGTATATATATTATACATGGTATATGTCTATATCTGCATCTATATATCAATAGATCAATATATATCACAGGTAGGAAAACTGAAGGATAATTGAAACTAAACTATTATTAGAGCCCACCTCTATAAATGGCATGGGAGAAGGCAGAGATTTTGATTTTAATTTTCACATTTTAGTTTTACTTAAATTTATTACAATGAATGTGTATTGCTTTACAATGAAAAAAGTTAAATAAACTAAAAAGTGGGCTGTGATTTATATTTATATGTTTCCATTTTATTATTCAAAGTATGCTTTGTAATATGTATATTCTCAAGCTTCTCAGAAACATCTGAAATAGAATTTTGTTAATGATCCCAAGGCTACACGTTGGTATTTTTCTGTAGCACGCATGTGAAATGTCTATAAAGCCCAGCTTCCCTGTCTGTTTATAAACACTCAGAGGACCCTGGAGTGAACAGTGGCATCATTACATTGCTGCTTAATAGCACATGCTGTTGATACATTAATTGTTTTATTGACTATTTCTAAACTTTATGACCTCGTTTGCATTCCAATTTGACCTTGTTTTGCACTTTTCTAGTGAATCACCACATTCAACAACCTATATAATGTGTATTATACCAATAAATTTACAAAATGAAAAGAGAGTCAGATGATATGCAACTCATTATTTTTTTAATCAACTAAATCATTGGTAGGCAGGATTTATATTGCAAAGAACTGCGTAATCGCAAAACTGTGATACTACAGCCTCATGATTAGAAAAGATGCTCCACATTTTTTAAATGTAATTTTCTTTTAAATAATAATTACCAGATAAGTCTGCCAGGCAATATACTCATAGTTTGAAGCCAGAGAAGAAGCTCTAAAACTGAAACTTTAAATAGAGATTTTATTTAAAATGTCATATGAATTAAGAATGGGCTCCATGACACCATATATCTTTCAAAAATATTTTTTAATTGGAATTGTTGTTTCTAAAACCTGACTCGAGTCCTATGTTTCCCAATAAATGAAATCCTATTGGGAAATACACATAAGTATATTGAGGTCATGGAAATTTGGTTAAGATGCAAGATGAAAATACAATTATGTACCTTAAAAGCAACCTTTTAACATATTGTCTGATGTTTATAAAATAAAAATGTCACATAAAGCACTTTTGCCAGTTTCCCTATCCCCATCCCACACTTAAAATACTATTTAAAAAACAAAACAACAACTTAAAAAAAAAAGTCATCACACAATTTTCTCCCCCTTTACTGGGCACCCAATAGCATGTTTGTGAGTTTTATGTTCTAAAAGGAAATATGGCAAGGTATTACATTCCATGACAGAAAAAATGACACAGACTTTGGGGATATTTATTGAATTTTCATTATTGGAGAGTATTGTTCCGTATAGAGCTCTGAGTGCTTTTAAAATGGTTTAGAAAGTAGAATACATAAAATATTTCCCATGTGGAATGTAAATGAGGGAACTGGGCAAGAAAGCAAATGAAAGAATGAGAAAAGAATTGGTGGGAATTAGGATTTCAGAGCTAGATGCAATAGGGGCAATTACCTATTCCTCCTTCCTTTTACAGACAAGGAAATGAAAGCCCAGAATTGTGAGATGGTTTGCCCACAGCTTCAGTATCAGTAGGGAGTGCCATGGTGATCTAAACCTAAGAGGCCTTGTAAGTACTGACTGTGATTGCAGAGACTATGGGGAGCCATTCAGAGCAAATAAATGGTGTGCAAACTTGCCGACATATGAAAGATCCTCACATGCAGCAAACTTGGTCAGAGCACAATATATACACTAAGCAAAACTGAAACTACTGAGAGGCTAGGTGAGTTTTAGAAAAGAGATTTTTGAGAGGCAGAAATTAAAGATCTATACTTGCTTACCACTCATAGTGAATAAGTATTGGTAGAAATATTTTATAAGCTGCAAGCCATGAGCTGATTGTGATTCTGACAAATAATATGAAGCAACTAGAAAGTGGAACGTTTTAAAAAAATCGTATCCTAATTAGCTTATGGATATCACATAAAATTAGCTAGAAATATTTTCCATATTTGACCCACTAATATCCCAAATAACTTTATGAAATAAGACTGAGTCTCATTGCTATTAGGAACAGACAAGTTTCTTAATATAGACATGGTAGCTATTAAATGGACCACAACTCAATTTCATCTTTCCAATGTTTTGCTTCCTATGATCTTACAAATACAATTATTTGGAAAACAGACTAAAATTTATTTCTCAACTAATTTTGTCAAGTAATGAATGCCACTTTCTGATTGTAGAAATGGCACTTTATGAAATTATTCCATGCTCCTAAGTCTTTTTTAACTCAACCTCTTTACCAGACTTTTATTTCAGCTTCAGCTCTAAATCACTTTATTCATGAAATATGAACTAGAAATCCTGTGAGCTCGTGAAATATTGTAGATATCTAAATTATTGTTGAAATTTACATTCTCCCTTCATGTGACAGAGTGTCTAATTGACTATGCACTTGGTATAGCATTCACTTCCTCAGACTGTCACAGAATATTAAAGAACAGAATGAGCCATTAACACAATGAAGAAATAAAAAAAATTGAACAAGGAGGAATACTTCTTCAGGATGGCAGCATTTTCACCTGCATTGTAGAGCAACTCAAAACTACTATCCTGCTTGATGCCTAGGCTGTTTCTTTAAAAGAAACAAATAAAACATTCTGTAATAGCACATTTCAAGACTGATAAAAAATAAGTTTTCAAGTTCTCACAGTATAATAAATGTATTAGCAACTTTTTTTAATCTAAAAAAGATTTTGATCATTTCGCTAAAAAAAAGTTGTGATATTTTAATTTTGGGGGGTGGTTTGTTTTTTCTGTAATTGCAAACTTTTCTAACCCCTTAACAAACTTGGGTAATAATTCAGTGAATGGACTATTAATTTGAAGGCTAAACTGAATGCAGTTTAAAATGACAATATATATTCTTATATTTTGAGGGGTGAGGTAGGATAAAGTTTTACAACCCAAAATATTTCAAAAAATTATAAGCAGTAAACTCCAAGCACTGGATCAAGTGACAGCACTTAATGGTCCATCAACAACCTCTCCTTTCCTTTTCCTCAGAGGAAATGGCATTTGTATCATGTTAAGCAAGTGTGAAAACAAAAAGAAATTAATATCAAAAACAAATATGGTTGCAAATAAAACTGATAGTAATTTTTCATTATATTAAAAGGAAATTCACATTTCTAAAGAGGGTAGATGTCTCCACACTAGATTTCTAATAAAATACTAAGATTTATATAGATTTATATTTGGCACTTTCATTATCCATTGGATAACCAATATAAGTTCCATATTCCAACTCCTACTCATCCTAATCTTGGTTAAAAAATTTTACTTTTGCCTTGGCTATTGTGGCTCAGTTGGTTGGGCATTGCCCTGTGCAACTAAAGGTTGCTGGTTCAATTCCTCATCAGGGTACATACTAGGGTTACTGGCTAGATCCGTGGTAGGTTACATGCAGGAGGCAGTGGATGGATGTTTCACTCTCATGTCAATGTTTCCCTCTCTCTACTTGTCCCTTTCTCTCTATCTAAAAATAAATAAGTAAATTATAAAATCTTAAAAAAAAATTCTGCTTTTTTTATAATAGAGAAGTACGTTTTCTAGTAGAGAATAAGTTTACTACTGAGAATAATCCCTATTTCTAAAAAAATAGGGTCTGGCACTTTCTCTCCATCAAGTTTGGTTTTGCTGTTATTGTTTAATAGTTAATTTTCCTTTTCAGAATATCCATTTAAAAAGATATTCAATATTAGTATTCTTTTTTAGTATGTCCCTGACTCTAGTTTGCCAGTTATATATATCATCTGGGCCATGGTTCATAATTTATTTTTTACTTTATTTTCTGTGACACAGTGTTTTGAATCTACCATCCATAACTTATCTGTATATACGACAGAATCAAGATGGGGCTCCAAGACATCAGTAGCTGTAAACTCAGTTTTCAAGACTAGTCTATTCTTGTCTAAAAACTATTAATAGAGAAGAATAGATGAGGCACATTTTTTCCCATTACACTGGGAAAAGATAAGGCAAATTCTCCTTATGAAGTCTTTGACCACATATGTGACAACCAAAAGTGTATAGTTAATGTTGTCTTACCCAAATTAATGTTCTTTTGTAGTCTCCAGTATATATATTACTAAGAATACAAGAGTACTTTTTTAAAAGGGAAAATAGATATTGTATATATATTATATATAAAGAATATTACATATGTACATAATTATGAACTACTTCAGAATAAAATTACTTTCTCTAGTTATACACATTGTTAAAAGCATGATTTTAATTTACTCTTCCTTAATAAATTTAGCATTCTTTATTATTTCAGTTTACCATAAATTTAATTTATTCATTGTAATTTTACTCGACTAACTGCTTTTCAATTCCATTAACATTTTCACCTGAACTCAAGCCTAGGAAATAATTTTGAGTGAACATTAAAAATGAGGTTGATTTGAAAACAAAAAGAACAAAAAACCTAAAACAAAAACCAAAATAAAGTCTTTATCTCAGAAGTAAGTAAAGTATACTTTCATGAAGGAAATAAAATATTTTCCTGAGGGGAAAATAAGTGTTTTCATGAAGGATAGTAATAAGTTTCACTAGCATAAATATAAATGGAAATAAAAGAAATGCAAAAAATCATTGAAGCATGCTGCTTATTAGGAGAAGTCTCATACCTTAATATTTCAGACTGTAGGAAATGATGAAAGATTAAGTTAAAGTGTATATTTTTTATTTAATATAATTTTATTCCAATTTGATAAAAGGTTTGAGTCCTCATTTGATAGATTAAGCTTTGTTTTTGCTTATTTTTACAATGCAAAACAGTGTCACAAACTCTAGATTCTTAGAAAAATATATTAAGATGGTGACTCATGACCACTACATAAATGTTTTGATTCTTGATCTATCAATAAGCAGATTATAACCTGAGATTTAGGAGGAAAAAGAAGGAAAATATCCCAATAGGAAAATAAATGCTTCAGTCATCTACTGATACATTCACTCATCAAATATTTTCTGAACACTTACTATGTTTTACATCTTTTTGCTGGAATTGAGAGTGTAATAGAGAAAGACACTGACACTGCCTCAAGAACAGGCAAGGGATCTAACTTGATACTGGGGAAATTACCTCCTCTTATGGAATAAGGCAACTTGAAATTCACGCCAACCCATCAGATATGCTATTTGTGTTCCTTTCCAGTGCACCAGCTTAACTTCATCTGAGCTGTGTGCTATCCTTTGACTTATGCCTCTTTGTGATATTATTTCATTTATTCTTTAATGCATCATCACACTCCTGTGGAAAGATGAACTCTTTTAATTTCAAAGCCAGTACCTGTTTCACTTCACAAACCCCTAACATTCTTAGTTGAATACAGAGGATGATTTTTTTTTAAAAAACAACAACAAAAATAAACAAACAAAAAAAGTTGGCTAATTAATGACTTATTCCAGATATCCATGGCCCAAAAGACAGAAGAGTAGAGAAAACAGGCCAGTGAACCTCACCAAGGATCTTTTAGGGCTAAGGCATATCATTATTCTTGTCTATCAGTTGTCTTTAGGAGAATGTAAGTAAGAGCTATGGAGTAAAAGCCTCTGATCACTCAAAGTTTTGATTTCTAAAAAAAGTCCAAAATGGGCTAAATAGCAGCAATGGAAAAAAGCAGCAATGGAAACAAACAAACAAAAAACATGTCTGCAATTACCATATGAAGGAAAGGTTTTACATTAAAGTTTAGACACTAAAGTTTAGATTTCCTACTAAATGAATTCTAGTGGAGACACATAATATTCGCTATTTATGAAATAATTTTCACTATATTGCTAACACTAGTTATTATCTAGTAAAGACTGATTTCACAAGAATTTTCCATTAAAAATGTTCAGTGTTTAGTATGTTACATAATACATAGACATTTGTGAAACACCTATTAAAAATGAATGAGTATAAAATAAACAGAAACATGATTAACTGAGGAAATGGTTTTATTTATTTTCCTAATTTTCCTGATACTTACTTTGTATACTGAATCTGGAAAAACACATCAATCATTCTAACCTTTATAAACATTTGAAGCTATTGTCTTTAGATTCTCCTCATTTGGGGCAAGATTTATGTTAGACTAATTCCTGACATAGCCTTGGTTCAGCATAATCTGAAGTCTGGCTGTGAAGTAAGAGTTAGCTATTTCAGAAACTCAAATTGTTAGTATAGTGATGAAAGAAATTAATAGACGTCAGGTAGCTTCTCTCATTTTTGACCTGGAGCTTCTCATTTACCCTAAGTATGTGGGGAGCAGAGAGTCTGAATAGCCAACTGCTTCACCGGTACAACAGCTAATAAGAGATTTTCAAAGTTGTAGCCACAGTCATACTATTGTCCATCTTCCTCACACTTTGACTTGAAATGAAAGGGAGATATTTGAAAGCTTGGTAGAGTAGGAGGGGAGAAATCAATAGGTAAGTAAGTTATGAGGTAACCTATGAAGAATTCTGATTTTATATATCCTTAAAAATTATGTGTGTGGCCTGTCCCAGTGTGGCTCAGGGATCGAGCATCGGCCTAGGATCCTCGGGGATCAAGGTTCTAACCCTGGTCTGGGCATGCAGGAAGCAGCCGATCAATGACAACTCTCTCATCATTGATGTTTCTATCTCTCTCTCTCTCTCCCTTCCGCACTCTGAAATCAATAAAGATACCTATTTTTTAAAAATTATGTATGTGTACATGTGTATATTATATATTATATAATGATATATGAATATATATGTATACACACACATATACATATATATTCACATGTAGAACCTTTTCAATGGCCTAAGACAAATAGATCATTTAATTATATGGAGTCCTTTTAGAAGCTAGAGACAGTTGGTTCTATTTTTTTTCCCCCATGATCTATAGCATTTGTAATAGTTCAGAAAACACAAATCAGTAGCTATTTTAATGGAGAGAATTTAACATAGGAACTTATTAATCAAGTGTTGAAGGGCTAAAGATGCAGATAAAACATTGAAAATAAAACAGGGAAGGGAAAAGACATGAGGTAACATGATTATGAATAACTGAAGGATCAAACACCTAAACACCTTAGGACACAAAGGGAAGAGCTTGACATTCTCAGAAATGATTAGCCTGGCAGAGCACCCACAGAATTGGGCTCACTTCTGAAGAGATTCTGAAGTAAGGACACTGCCTAACTACTCCTGATAACTCAATGGGCCACAATAAAACTAATTCCAGAAATACACACACACACACACAAAAGCAAACAAACAAAAAAGCCCCCACTGAAACCAGAGAAAATCCGCTGCAAGGGCAAAGTGCCATTGCAGGGACAGCAATAAAACCAACAGAGAAGCAAGCCAGTTTCCCGCCCTGGCCAGCAGGCCTCCCTCTCGCGCACCCTGTTGGTGGAACCTAACGGGAAGTGGATGGCCCAGGGCAAATGCGGTTCTCAGAGCCCCTGCCCAGAATCACAAAGCTGGTGGGTTTGGGGTTGAAAGATAACAGTATAATAGCTGGCACCACAGATTAATCAAGGAAATTAAAAGGTAATAAGTGATAAAATTTATTTTATTTAAATCATAATGTTATTCTGTGAAAGACCTTGAGCTGAGGTACTGACTCCAGAAATAGTACTCAGAGTGTCCAGAGGCTTGATGGTTCAGAACTTCTGAGAGCAGGAGAAAACATGAAAATGTTCGAAGCACAATTTTGTCATCTGATCTCCCTTTTTGAACCTTCCTTGAAATTAATCACTTCCTCCATGATTCTGTGACATTGTCTACAATAGGATATTCCCTACTCTATATTGTATATAAATAGACTAAAACCACCTAGGCCCTGGCTATATTTGGCATGCCTCATCTATCATGGCATAGTTAATTTGTGCATTCATCTTTTAAAACTAATAATGAATTTCTGAAACCTTTTATACGGGCTTAAGTTTTGTAATCCACTTATTGAACATGGCTGCAATGAAAAATTAATTATTAAACAAGAGCCTTGGGAAGACATCAGTGGCCTTGTCACCCGCGCACTAGATTGATAACATGTCAGTTTCCAGACCAGGGAGGGTGCTGACAACTCTCAAATTTAAACCTAGAAGGGTAATGCTAAGCATGTCATGGCATAAGTCACATTTTTAATTTATTTTTTATTAAATGGTAGATAGAATAAATTCATCCATGCCTCTCAAACTCTGCCTGATTAAATGAGCTGGCACTCTTTCAAATGTAAAGCCTGGTTACCGCTTCTCAAGGGCATCGGAAACGCTGAAGCATAAGGCAACGGTAAATACAAAAAGCAAAAGAGGTGGACAGTGATATATTCACAAGCACCACAGGCGAAGTAAGGTATTTGAAAATGCTGAAGCTAACACAACAAGGGCAGTGCGTTCCCCAAATGGTAAATGCACCTGCAGTCAGAGGCTCTGCGTGCGTGCTGGTGCGTAAATGTGTCCACCACTCAGGTTGGAAAAAAAAAAACCCAAAACCTAAAAAACAGAAAGAAACAGCTGCAACCAATTTTCAAACTCTTAAGTTTGTGGGTTGGGTTAAGAAGTTTAGGAAAATTGTTCAATATTTGTGTCAGTTTGATCGTTTCATTTTGCAGCATGAAAATGGTTTTCTGTGACTATAAAGAAGCAAAGAACATGTTATATTGTGTGTTCCTGCAGCAAACACTGCAGCTTCTTGAACTCTTGTCCTTACAGGCAGAGCTCAATCTATTCTGTAAATGATTGGAACATAGTTTATATCAAATGTATTCAACTGGATCGGAGAGAACAGATTATCCATATTATTGCTACGTAAAAATGCTCTGATCTACTGAATTTGAATGAAAAGAGCCTGGATTAACAACATGACTATTGCTGAGGCTCTTAGATGATTATTATTGAGCTGCAATATTTGAAAAAAGATAAAGAACACCTTTACAGAATATTTCTTCACAGCGGCTAATCTTCATTCATTTCCACCCCCCACCCCCCAATAAATACTTATTTGCCATTTACTGGGCTAATGGGATGAATGCTATGGAAGATACAAATGCATAAACAATACTCACTAGCCTTGCACAGCATTTACTTAATAGGAAGATATGGCAAAGGACAACATTAAGTCTTATCTAAGAAGCACAAGAAGAGTGCTATGTGAACAGTAGCTTGTGTCCTCAGAGGAAATTTCACTAAAAGAGTGTCTTCTGAGGTGGTCATTTTATTGAACATTACTCTGTTCCATTCAGCAGGGATACACTGGTGAATGGTTACAGATCCCAGTCCTTGCAGATCTTACGTTCTAGTGAGTGGAGGCAAATGATTTACAATGGGTGTAATAAATAAGCTATGTGTCATTATGTAGAACACACTTGGAACACCAGTGCTAAGAAAAAAGGAGAAGGCAGAGATTAGCTGGGACTCAGAATGTCCATGCTGGGAACGAGTGATCACAGTTTTAAACAGGGTGGGTGAGATGGGCTTCACTAAGAAAGCAACATTTGAACAAAGACTTGAAGAGTTATAATAAGCATTTGCTCTGAGAAAGAGTATTTAAGAAAAAAAATAGCATCAAAATTATAATTTATTTCTATACTTATCTTCAGAGCCTAATAAACTGACACAAAATAGATTAAAAAATATGCACTGAATACATAAATATATGTACAAACTTATAGCATCATCAAAGTCCACTTGTCCACTTGTCTAAATGAGAATCATCCCATTTGGCTGGAAAGTGGTGAGTTTGTAGTAAAAGCATGGTAGAAAAAGCTAAAAATTTAGGTGAAGGTATGATTTTAAATTCAAAGTTAAAAAAATTTATAGGAAATTCAGTATAGAATTAAAACACTTTAATTTTAACTAGAGCCAATGTGGAGGGGCAAGAAAGAAAGAGAAGTAACATAAACAGAGTTGTGTGGTGACTGAATTAGGTCAGGTATGTACAAGACCTGAGATACAGGAGATGATTCATAGGCTCTTAAATATTCTTTGCAAGAGGTAACACAGCCTTAGTCTTGAATTACAATATTGGAACTTGAAAATTGGGCCATATTTAGAAGAAACCCATTTATTTATTGAGAGACAAGAAAGTCATAGTAAAGCTCAGTTAAAAATAAAACAAAACTGCCCAGCTGGCGTGGCTCAGTGGTTGAGCATGGACCTAGGATCCAGGAGATCACTGTTCAATTCCCAGTCAGGGCACATGCCGGGGTTTCTGGCTCGATCCCCAGTCGGGGGCATGCATGCAGGAGGCAGCTGATCAATGACTCTCTCACATTGATGTTTCTATCTCTCCCTCTCCCTTCTTCTCTCTGAAATTAATAAAAACATACTTAGAAATAAAAATAAAAAATAAAACAAAACAAAAAGCAAGGACTTCAATCATTATTTGTTAAAATATAAACCAAGATAAACTACCAACACCTTAGTAAGACTCAGAATCCCTTAAAACCTATATACCAGTCTCCCCTTCACCCTATAACTGTGGCCATTTCTCCAGCCAGTCACCCCTTAGAATGCCATGCTCTCCAAACAAACTGTTTCATTCCCCACCACTCTGCCTTTATTCTTTTGTACTCAGTCTGGCAAACTCCTACCTATCCTTCGAGGCCTAATCTGAGATGTCAAGCAAATTGTAGAAATGGTTTCAGAGTCAGCAGCATATTGCAGAAATGCTGATAACGGATGAAAGTCACAAAGGAAGAACATATAAAAGATATGAAGATGAGGAAACTCATTTATATTTCTAAAGTTTATGCTATCCTTGCAAGTTTCTTCTACATCCTTTGAACTTTTAAACTAAGTAAACTTACTGATAAAGGAATAAGGAACTTGACTTTATTTCCATCGCTTAATCCTATTTCTGACAAAATAAATTTGACAAAGAATAGAATCAAATCCTCTTTGTACAGAAGGAAACTAATAGCATTCTTAATTTTTATCCACGCTAAAAAGTGGACTTTAGACTTAATTCATGACCAATCGATTTTATTCACAATAATTTTAAATATCTTTATGCTAGGAAGCATGTACCAAAAATTGTCTTAAACTTGAAAAGTAATTTCTGATACTTTTAGAGTGGTAAAAACATTTATATAAAATAATCTTCATTGTTATTATTGATTTGCGTTTATTGAGTACTTCTATGACCCTGTCATTTTTCTAGGTATGTAACATCCTCTAGTCATTTACAAAATGACAGACGAAGAATAGCTTTTATAATTAAGACATTTACAAAAGATTAAACTAAGAATTAAGAAGGTAAAATATCGTCCGGAAGTCACATAGGTTTCATACACAACTAAGTCTGTCTCAATTCAAAGCTGATAAGGTGGTTTTTATCATCATTATCCTCAAATAAAAGTGGATGAATTGGTGTTTGAACTATGATTCAAAGGTACAGTTATTGTGCTCTTATTAACCACATTGGCTAGAATAAAATAGCAAAATAATTTTAAACCTGTTGAAAATGTTGAAAAATTGTGCCATAAAATTTTAAGAATTATGTTCTTGAAAATAATTTCACAAGACAAAAAGCGTCAAGAGTAGGAGCTAGCTGTGCTGCCGGGCATTTAAGTTTCAGTTTTATTTCTTAGTGCTAACAAAACAAGGGTAGAGAAATCCCAAAATGAGAAAAGCCCTGGCTCGTTCCCTGGCTGGCATAGGCTGAAAATGCTCTTGGTACAGCATTCTAAGCACCTAGGAGAGAACGTCAATCCCCTTGGTTTAATTAGGACCAGAGTTGTTTGGCTGTGACTGAAAGACAGAGAGCAACATGGGATCTAAGGAACAGGAGGAACAGACAGGCTGTGTATTCCTAGTGGGGTGGAGGGGACAAGGGAGTGTCTTGTGGTGGTAGTGAATCCCAGGTACCCTGCTAAAAAGAGAGTCTTCCAGGGACAACCAAGAGCCATTCCAAAACAATGGAAGTGTTTGATATAGTAAGTTTTTTTAAGTTTTTTAAGAGTTTACTTCTTAGTCTCCTAATTTCTATCAGTGCAGGTAACTACTCTACAGGAAGCTTGTAAGAATTTAGTTATTGTCAGAAAGACATTTCAGCTTATATATTACTCCTCAAATTTCCAGTACAAAATTAATGTAGGTTTCTCATGCATTATTTCACTCATAAAATAAACATTTACTGTTTGAAATAATTGTTCCCCTTACTTGCAGAAATAGCTACAATCAAATGAATACAAAAAATAAGAAGTTAGAGTTCCTATAGAATATCTTCATTCTCAGAATTCCTTGGGGTAAATACATGAACAAGATTCAAAAGATTTAGTTTTATGTAAAAGCCACATCCTATCAATCACTGGAATATGGACAGTATAGAAATCATTAGGAGAAACGTTTATTATTAAATATCTAATTTGTTGTCAATAAACTTACACTAAAGCAGTTTACTGATGATTTTAAAGTTGCCTATAAGTTAATAAGCTGTTCAATATCTTCCTAATTTAATTCAAATTTAAAAAGTACAATAAATCCACAAATTTATGACAAAATACATATCATCTATGTGTATAAATCTTTTGTGTTGAATTAGAATAATAGTCAAATGTGTTCACAATTCTGTTTTAGAAGTGATTTAATGAGTAGTCAGGAGTCTAAGAGATCCAATGTTCTCATTCCTCATGTTTTTCTCTTTTTAAGAAGATATCAATTTTTAGAGACCGTTGATTATCCCTGTTTGGTTCCTAACTAGGACTAATGATGTGCTAAATCTAATTACTCATAACAGCTTTCACTGAAACAAAGTCAGCCTGCTGAAAAGAGAGTTTAATCTTCTATGAACTTCCTCTTTCTATTTATATGCCATCTTACTATACTTTTATAAGGTTTATTATGCTATTTTTGTATAGAATGGAAAATATTATAAATTGTGTTGGAAACTGACATATTGATCAGTCCATTAATTATTAGTCTATCCAATTCCTTCGTTTTCAGACATTTACCTCTGAGCCTTTCTATAGATTCTGTGTGGAAAAGGAGCTTGTTCTGTTTGTTTATTTGTTTAGTTTTGTTTTTCTGCTTGTATTAAGTTTATGACAACCAAATTTAGACAAAGATGTTTTTAGTAGGCTGCACATTAGTTTACATAACTACATGCTGCATCATATTGGCTTTTACCAGACTTGTTTTCCACAATCTTCCAGTCAAACTCATTGACCTTGTTCACTTACGGCATTTTTTCACAATTAAAAGTGTGTACACATACACATAAAAGGTAAGTGTATATGCTTTAGAAATCCAATATATAGAGCAATATATTTTTGGAAGGATTATTTTATTTTAAAGTAGCTTTACAAATAACTTTCTTGCAACAAAGATATTACCTGACTTCTAAAAAGTAATTTATTCCGAATTCTTCCACATTCTAACTCCTTATATTGGACTTTTTTTCTGTTCCTTTTTTTTTTTTTTTATTAACTTTACTAGGGTGACACTGGTTAATGTAGTTACATAGGTTTCAAGTATATAATTCTATAAGACATCACCTGTATATAGAATTGTGTGCTCACTGCCCAGAGTCCAGTCCCCTTCAGTCACCATAGATTTGACCCCTTTATGCTCTCCCTTCTCCTTCCAGCCTTTTGGTAACCACCACACTCTTGCCTATGTTTATATGTCTCTTTGTTTTGTATGTTTACGTGCTGTTTTATATCCCACCTATGAGTGAAATCATATTGTTCTTGTCCTATTCCATCTGACTTATTTCACTTAGTACGATACTCGTAAGATCCATCCATGTTGCCCCAAATGACACTAGTCCATCCTTTCCATGACTGAGTAGTATTCCACTGTGTATATGGACTACATCATCTTTATCTGATCATCCATCAAAGGACACTTAGCTTGTTTCCAAGTCTAGGCTATTGTGACTAATTCCGCAATAAGCATAGAGATATATACAGCCTTATAAATAAGTGTTTTCAAATTTTTCAGGTAGATAGCCAGAAGAGTGATTACTGGGTCCTATGGTAGCTCTAGTCTTAATTTCTTGAGGAACCTCCATACTGTTTTCTATAGAGGCTGCACCAAATTATATTCCCATCAGCAGCCCTTACACTGGCCTTTTAACAACAGTTTAAGTTTAAGAAGTGGGATAAAAACATATTTAATCTATTCATCCCCCCATTCTATAGTATGTTTATTATTAAGATATCATCACTATATTATTTTAAGGAACTATAATGACAGAAGTTTAATCTTACATTGTAATCTTTTATTCTATTTGAGAGTATCTACATAAAATATTTTTCTTCATCATAAGCAGCCTCTGATGGATGCACATATTATTAGATAGACCTAATATTACTGGACTTAGAATATACTTAGGACCATCACGTTCAATTATTTAAATAAAGATTAAAAGAGAACCAATATAGTACAAAACAGAAACATCCATTACTTCTTATACTTCCAAAGAGTCTGTCCCAATTGCAAAATTAGTCATGATACACTAAGATACTTCACTCTCTAGTCTATCCATTATAACTAAAAAATTAAATGACACTTTAAGAAACTATTTTAGTGATTGCTTCTCATTATTAGAGAATAGCATAGGAAGAAAGGGACTTTATTTAAAAAAAATAATCTCTTTAAAAGGCATAATATCTGTCATGAGTTCTCTATTCTACTAGTCTCTAGGGAAGGTAGATGGATGTGCCCATTCCCATGTGCAGGGGCGATCTAGCAGACCTGACCGAGACTCTGATAAATCTTCTGGATAGTCCCATTAGTTTTGATGAAGTTCTTTCAGAAACTGAGAAGAAAAAAATGCCTTTGAAAAATGCCCCTATTCTGCAGTGTGGTGTTATCAGAGCCCTGATTTATTCCGTAGAAGGAAGTAGGTCACAGAAGAAAAAATGAACTTTTTTTCTTTAATATATTTATTTGTTGAGTACAACTATATAGGTAAAAACAGCATTGTAGATTAAAACATTTTCACAATCTACTCATTAATTAGATTATTTTAAAATATTTATACAAAATATCAGTTTCTTTTTAAAAAATGTTTTTATTGATTTTTAGAGAGAGAGGAAGGGGGAGAGAGAGAGAGAGAGATGGGCTGTCTCCCACATGCATCACTACCAGGGATTTAACCCACAGCCCAGGCATGTGCCCTGACCGGGAATCTAATGGGTGACCTTTTGGCCAGGTGACATTTAATCAACTGACCCACAATGGGCAAGGGCTCAGTTTCTTAAATTAAAGAAGAAATTTATAACCTTGTACTTTGTTACCAGCATTTCATTAAGAGAAAATATTTTAAAATAAATATGTTAAAAGATTTTTAGTTGTGAGCAATGGATTGTAGGTTTCTATGGAGTCTAGTTGAGAATCCAAGTTCTCTTACTTGGTAAATGGGTGATTTTGGAGATGTTTCTTGACTTACTTGTGCTTCAATGTCTTTAGCATATAGTGGGGGAGTGGAAATAATATTTGATTTATGGGATTTAGGAAATAATTAAAGGAAATATTTTATGTAAGTCTTTTGCTTTTCCTGACAAATAATAATAGATAAATAAATACTTTACGATTGATGTATTTGTCATTGTTGCATTGTTACTGTATATTCAACCAATATTCAAGTCAGTTATTTCTAACTGAATGTTAACATCTAAGGCAAAAATATTGTATTTTGAAGTGGTCCACCTAACAACAGGTACTATTTTCCAACTTATATGCAGGATCTTTTTCCTCTCTCTGTAATTTAGCAGACATTAAAGAAGGCACCCTTTGGAAAGAAGTGACACAGGAGGAAGAGATTGTGCAGCCTGGGTTTCCTCTTTTTTTAAATTTTTTTAAAAATATGTCTTTATTGATTTCAGAGAGAGGAAAGGAGAGGGAGAGAGAGAGAGAAACATCAATGATGAGAGAGTCATTGATCAAGCCCACAACCCAGGCATGTGCCCTGACCGGGAATCGAGCCCTGATCACCTGGATCCCAGGTTGATGCTCAGCCGCTGAGCCATGCCCGGCCAGGCCTGGGTTTCCTCTTTAAAAAGTCCACATGGGACATTGGAAGAAATTTGAAAAACTAAGGCAAGCAGAGTCACAGACATTTAAGCTTGTAGGAACATCCATTTGCTTTCCCTACTGATTAAGAAGATTCATGTACTCAAAACTGAAATCTCTAAGAAAAGAAGTGGTAGAAAGAGGAGTCAAGAGAAGAAATTGATTTGGTGAAGTGGGGACACTTTCTTCTATGATTCGAGTTCACTTTAAACCATTTGCTTTCCCTTTAGAGGGTGTAAGTACTTCGTTAGCGGTGAGCCCAGGCTACAGAGCTGGATGAGCTTTCCTGTGCAACTCTGTCCATGCCATTTATCATGTTGCCTTCGGAAATCCTCCACCCACCTCCCCCACACTCTTGCTTTAAAACTTCAAGTGCACCTTTCATTTTCCTCAAACATTCCATGGGTGCACCCTGTGATTTGCACCCAGTATCCATTGCATTATTCTGTTTCCTTGCCATCAAACGCCTCTTCAGGCCCTTGTGGTTCCTACAGTGTCAGTCCTAGTCAATTAAACCATGATAACATCAATATGTACACTTTAAAATGTCTTCCAGAAATAATATGCACATGTATAACTTTCAATCCAAATAAATTAATTTAGGTAGGTATTGCTGTCATTCTGTCAGTGAAAGCAAAGAATAAATAAGGTATTTCAATATTTTTTAAATAATATACTTCTGCCTATTTCACAGATACTTAGTCCTGCCCTATATCCAGAATAGCCTAAGATGAGAGTTAGGTGATAAATCTAAAAAGAAGTAGTAGACATAATTAAATAATGAAACTAAAATTGTATCTTATAAAAAGAACTATAATAATACCTTAAGTCCAGTTCCTAAAAATACAGGGTCTATATGAAGTATGGAGAATGAACTGTGGAGGGATGTAAGGAATATAAAGTGGGAATAGAAACAGAATGGGTGTCTTTGGTAATCTAGGTCATCGGTTCTGAAACCTGCCTGAAATTATCAGAATTAACTGGAAAACTTATTAAAAATACTGAGTCCCAAGTCCCAACCCCTAAAGATTTGGTTGACAAGATCTGGAAAGAAGTATTTTTAGTCCTATCCCTGGTGATTTTATACAGTTCCTTCCACACTGGCCATTGGAACTCAATAACTAAGAAGAAGAAAGATCAGTGAAGAGAAATATTTAAAAATAGGATTTTTTTCTTTTAGCTTTATGAGTTGAATTAAAGTCATTTATTCTAAAAGTATCTGAGAACATTAACTTAGATATAATTTTTATTTAGCTCCTATTATGCAGTAAATATTACTATATGTATTTTATTATATATATAATAGCTATGTATTGTATATATTTGATTATAACAGATATATATTATATATTCTAATAAGATTTAAATAACAATATTAGTAGCCTTAAAGGGAAACATAACTTCACACTCTTTTTTTGCAAATACATAATTCAGTTCAAAACAAAATGATGTGATTTCCAAGGAAAATATGCTTTTGAAAGGAGTAAACCCATCTAAGTCTAGTTTGGCCTCAATGTCAAGACCCAGAGTATTTAAATACTCAGAAACCTAAGCATATATGTTCTTTTTTACAGGCCAAGGGAAAGAAACCATTATTTGTACAGTTGATCCTGGAAAATATATGGAGTTTGTATGATGCTGTCTTTTAAATGCAGTCTTTTAAAGGTTTATATATATCCAAGCTTCAATAATATTGCCAATGTGTGAATATATTACATTGAAATATTCCAAAGAGCATCCGACCTTATTCTAAAACCTTTCTACTGAAAATTTGTTCTAAGTTTATAACAAGAGCTATTCTACAAAACTTTTCTTCTTTTTTTAAAATATATCTTTATTGATTTCAGAAAGAGGAAAGGAAAGGGAAAGAGATAGCCAGAAACATCAATGATGAGAAAGTCATTGATCAAGCCCACAACCCCGGCATGTGCCCTGACCAGGAACCGAACCCCGATCGCCTGGATCCTAGGTCGATGCTCAACCGCTGAGCCACGCCTGGTCAGGCCACAAAACTTTTCATAGCAGTAATATCTATGCTAAGAGTTAGAATATTCTAGAATATCAATTCAATGTTATTACACTGAATATTGTGCGGACATCAAAATAACAATAGTAAAAATGTGAAAACTTTTAGAAATTTTTAGGATATAAATTGAGTTAAAAATAACAAATAGGAGAGAGGAAACAAGATGGGGGCGTAGGTCACAGCTGCACCCGCCGCCTCCTGCAACCACATCAACTTTACAACTAAAATACAGAACCACCATCACTCAGAACCTCCTGAAATCCTACCGAACAGAAGCCCCACAACCAGGGACCTGAAGAAGCACCGAGACCGGGAGGAGGGGTGGAGACTCGGGCGGATCCGGGCTGAACCACAGAGACACGGCCGCAGGCCCACACCCTGCGTCGCAGTTGAAACCGGGAGGGAATCTGGGCGGTGGGGGTTTCCCAGAGGAGTGAGGGGTCCCAGCCCCACAGCAGGCCCCCAGCCCAGGGCTCCAGGGTCGGGAAGAGACGTCCCCACAACTCCGGGCTGTGAAACCAGCGGGGACTGTCCCTGAGGGTCTCGGAGGCTGCGGGAGCCCCAGCAGCTCCTCCTAAAGGGCCCGGCACGGACTCACTCGGACGCTCCCTCTGAGCCCAGCGCCGGGCAGCAGCCTGAAAGGACCTGGGACACGGGGTGGGGGGGTGGAACTAACCTGCATGAAATCCAGGTGAGAGGTGGAGGGGCGGCTTCCTCCCAGGCAGAAGGGCTGGCAGAGGCCATGGCTCCTGTGGCGAGTCCTCCCCGAACACAGCCCGCAGGCAGGCGCCATGTTTGAATCGCCAGCACCTGACTCACGCCTTTGGCCCCGCCCTGTGATTCCCGGAGGCCCCGCCCCTCCCTACCTGCAGCTCATCCAGGCCATTTCCAGGGGCTTTTCTGTGCAAGTGGCCTCTCTAGCCTCATGCTTAGGACTTTCCTAAAATCTGTCAAATCTCCCATAGGGCTTGATAAGTGGCCCCAGGCCTGGCACTAGCGGCAGCCTGCACTGGCTCATAGCTGGGCCTCTCCTGGACACCTCCAAGCCCAGCACAAGTAGCAGCCAACTACGGTTTGCTGAGTAGCTCATGCTGAGGGGCCCTGGGCAAGGCACTGGCATAGGCTGACTTTGCACCTCCTGGGAGGCCCCAGAGACAGTGCACCTGGTGCTCAGACTCGACCACGCTGGATTACAACCCTACCACATCCATGAGTGACACACTCAAGGGGCTCACTTGGTGAACACCAAAGCTCCACTGAAGTAAATCCTGCTCCATAGGGGTGTCTCCAGCACAGCAGCTCTTTGGCTGTAGTTGCAGCTGGTCCTCACAGCTGATTGGCCTGGGGGTCAATTCCTCCCAGTGATGCCAACAGCAACCAAGGCTCAACTACCACAGGACAGTGCACACAGCCCACACAGGGGAGCACCTAGAAGGCCCAGCTCAGGTGACTGGGGAGGCTGAGCCACTGGACCCTATAGGACACCTACTACACAAAGCCACTCTATAAATTCCAGGAGACATAGCAGCTCTACATAATACATAGAAACAAACACCTGGAAGCAGCCAAAATGTGGAGGCAAATAAACATGTGGAGGCAAAGAAAAGAACAGAAGAAATCTCTAGAAGAGGAACTAAATGAGATAGATCCAAGCAAGCTAACAGATACAGAGCTAATAATAATGGTTATAAGGCAGCTCAAGGATCTTAGTAAGACTATTAAGGAAACTAGTGAGATCATCAATGACATAATAAAGTACCAATTTGAAATGAGGCTACACAAACTAAAAGGAAGAATAATTTACATGGAATCAACAGTAGAGTAGAGGACACTGAGAATCAAATCAGCAATTTGGAACATGAAGAAACAAAAAACACCCAACCAGAAGAGCAAAAAGAAAAAAGAATCCAGAAATATGAAGATAGTATAAGGAGCCTCTGGGATAACTTCAAGAGGCCCAACATTCGTATTATTGGGAAGCCAGAAGGAGAGGAAAGAAAGCAAGAAAATGAAAACCTATTTGAAAAAATAATTACAGAAAACTTCCCCTACCTGGGGAAAGAAGTAGACTTATAAGACCAGGAAGCACAGAGGGTCCTAAACAAGAGGAACCCAAAGAGGCTCATAGCAAGACACATCATAATTAAAATGCCAAAGGTTAAAGACAAAGAGAGAATCTTAAAAGCAGCAAGAGAAAAGCAGTTAGTGCTACAAGGGAGCACCCATACGACTATCAGCTGATTTGTGAACAGAAACTTTGCAGGCCACAAGGGAGTGGCAAGAAATATTCAAAGTGATGAAAAACATGGAACTACAACCAAGATTGCTCTACCCAGCAAAGCTATCATTTAGAATTGAAGGTCAGATAAAGAGCTTCTCAGACAAGAAAAAGCTAAAGGAGTTCATCACCACCAAACCAGCACTACAGGAAAAGTTGAAGGGTCTTCTTTAACAAGAAGCTAGTGAACAAAAGAATCAGATGAACTAAATAGATCCAGAGACATTGAGGCATGTAACAGATGATCATATTTCAGAGGGAAGAGGGAAGGTGGTGGAGGATGGGAAGAGATTAAACAAAGAAGTTATATGCATATATGAATAACCCATGGACACAGACAATGATGGGGTGAAGGCCTGGGGAGGGGGTGGGAGCGAGGTGGAGGGGGTCAATTGTGGGGGGGAAATGGGACACCTATAATAGTTTCAACAAAAAAGATAAATTAAAAAAATAATAAAAAATAACCAACGGTGTCTACACACCAAGATGATAAATCTGTAACTACACAACAGTAGAGGTACTGTTGTGTAGAGGTATGTTTGATCTTTTACTTAGGGTAATGATGGAAACCCAGATTCAGCTGAGAATTGAACTTCCCATCAAAAAGCCTGGACAAGGTCCCAAAATGAAGTTCAGGGGTGTCCACTCTCCCAACACAGCCCCCATTCACTTCCCTTGCCAAGGAGCACTTCTCTTTACCTTCACCACAAGGCCTTAGTGAGAAATGGTCACTGTATTGCATATTTCTACCTAGAGACAGAGTTGGGTTTTACATCAAATAGCCCACAGCAGTTCTCTCTCCCCTGAAGTGACCCCAGGCCCCTTTCCTCTCCAGAGCCCCCCCTACCTCACTTTCTTGCCCCCTCTTTTTTGCAGCACAACTAGCTCTGGTCTTCTTTTGCTTACTCATGTCTTAAGGCTGTAATCTACTGTAGGAAAGGCCATCACACACACACACACACACACAATTTGTAACTACATTTATATATGATTGCAAAGACCTGAAGAAAAAGAGTTAAAACAGTAATCATGATAAAATCGTGGGATTATGAGAGATTTAAAAGATACTTAACTTTTAATATACTTTATTTAATTTATTAACAAAAATGTATTAATACATGGCTTTTCAAAATTTATGAATAGAGAGGAACATTATGTTTATGTGGCTTAGAAATTATTTTTGATCTGTTATCATTTTTGGCATCACTGAAAACGCTATTCTCTCTCTGACTTTTCTAAGCAATTGGTAGCATAGAATACAAAAGGAGAGGAATAAATAACTTCCATCCACTCATTCAGCAGAAAAGTACTATATTATGTGCAGTCTATGAAGTGGAATTTGAATAAGCATCCTCATGTGGGCACGCAGGCCATGTCTGCATTTGTTCCTCATTTTGGCAAGTCCTAGTCAATTTCTGCGACAAGCCCCAGAATCCATGCAACTCTGAGTCCTTGTGCCCATGGCTAACATTTTTATTCAGGTATCTTTCCTAACACGTTTAATAGCCAATTTAAGAGTGGTGGGGTACTCATGAGTATATCAACTTTACAATATTAAAGACATGAAATGCAATTATATTACTGCTTTGAAAACAGTGAGTATATGGAAAATGCTCCTGGTCTTGAGCCATTATATGCAAAGAAAAGGCTTCTAATTGGAGCTTATTTCACCATTCATATTAACATCCATTATAAAATGCAAATATATTTAGTAAGTATATGCTGCAAAAGTACAAATAAAATAGGCAGATTTTATTAAGGTTAAGATAATTCCCAATCACCATTAGATATAATATGTAGATTTTGGAATAAGAGAATGAAACAAAACCATAATAATGTGGAACAAAATAATAAAAAGCTCTCAGCAAAACCTTTGTTTCTGTTTCCACTTCTCATAACAGCTAAAATTGCTAGAGCCTATTCAAAGTTACTAGAAAGTAAAAAGCACTAGTATTACCAACAGTGGAATTTCTTTTAAGTACTACCTACCCACTGGGAAAAGAGCTGTATCGCATTTCTTTTATATGTAAACAATTTGAGCAAGAAAAAAATCAGCTAGTGTACAATCTGTAAGATTGTTAGTTTATTTTTTGTGGAGTGAGGAAGGTGTATAATTACATGTTGTTTTGTATTATATTGTTATCCAAGAAATATTCCAACTCTATACTTCCAGTACTTGCAACTAACTCTCCTTTTTAGCCCCTTGGCTACTCGATACTTTTTATTTAGATATCTCATTGATATCTCAGAGTCAGCCTGTTCAAAACAGATATTTTTTAACCCAATGGAGGTCACTTCCCATTTCTGGGCCTCTCTCTTCTGATCTCAAAAACAAAAATAATAAAACTGGCCCTATTTTTATTATAAGATTACCTAAACAATAAAATAAAATATATATTTATAAAAATAAAAATTGGGGAAAAATATAAAATGCTACACAGCTCTAGGTAGTGCAGATGTTATTTCCCTTCTCTTGTTCTACATTTTACTTATAAGTGGTAAAAGGGAACAAGAAAATAGCAAACACACACACATCAAAACCAACCAACCAACCCTGTGCTGATGTAAATCTCAAACTTCATTTTCTGATGCCTCTAAGTGGTTCCATGACTTGCTCATCTTCAGCTTTGCCTCCGCCTCCCTATTTTAGTCAGAGCACCAAGGCTGGTGTAAACTCACCTCCAGTGGGAGGAGTGGAGGGGACCTGAGGAATCTGAAGAGACCAAGCCCCTGCTTCCATCTAGTCTTACGTTCTCATGTCACACACTGTAGCCCATGACTTGAAAGCCTCCTCTTTCCCCTCCCTGGCACAATTTGAGAGGATGTCAGTCCTGAATAAATCCTGCAGTCAAATTGGAACTTTAGGGGACACCTCCAGCGCAGAACTGAGAAGAATTTACCAGATACACTGAATCACTCTAGTCTGGGTCTCTAACTACATTCAAAACAAAACCTTCTACCCCATCGATCAATCCCACCCTCTCCTTGCAGCAACCACCTCTCTTACTTTCATTGCTGCTGGGCAAAGCAACTCTGACACCCACCTGGACTCATTCCGAGACAAACCTCCTTCATACTCGACATGGAGCAATCAAATTTAGTCAATTTCCCAATTCCTGTATATCTTCCTGTATGAACTGTTTACCTACCAATGTGACAGCATCATTCACGTCTTGCCTCTCTGCCCCTAACCCGGCTAGTGCAGAACACTTCTGATGGACCTACACCGCTTTCCTTCACAGCGTGCCATGACCTGGCCCGTCTTCACTGCAGGCAGCTCAGAGCCCACCTCTCAACATGGCATCTCAGACTTCAGTGTCCACCATAATAACCAGGGGGGCTTGTTAAGTCACAGGCTGCTGGTCTCACAATTTCTGAATCAGGTTAAGGGTTAAGCCCTATAATTTGCCTTTCTAACAAGTTCCTACATGAGGATGATACCCCGGTCCTGGAGCTATACTTTGAGAAACACAGATCTAATACAATTCTAAACTCCTCCTCCCAGATTTCAGAGCTGTCCATAATTCGAGGCCACTTTACTCATTTCATTACACTTAGCAAATACTTCTTTAGATAGATGTGGATTTATAGTGACGTTAACACATCAGCTTCAAGGCTCCTCATTTGCATAGGCCTCCAAAAAAGGCCTTAGAATTAATTTTTATCATTCTTAAAGAGAATCCTAAAAATAGTTAAGTCACACAAAGCCTGGATCCTACTCTGCTGCTAGGAATCTAGGGTTTTTCATTGATTTATGAGCATGTTAAACGTCTTTTCATTTATGTATTCTGTCTGATCTGTTCCCCTTACTTAGTAAGTCCTTTAGCCCTCACTCTGCACTTGCTTCTCTCCTACTGCAAATTCTACCCATCCTTAACTTTCAGAACCATTTCCTTATTTACTAGACTAATTTAGCTCTTTTTATTATTATTATTTTTTATCGACTGTCAACTGCTTTGTGTTTCTACTACTTCTTTATATGTATTTCTCCCTAAAGAGAATAGATATAAAATCTTTTTGGATGTTACTTTGCCAAGCTACAAATCTATCAATTAACTAAGGATGTTAAGAAAATGTGAAGAATAGGTTAATCAGGTTATTTAAGTAACTATCACAATAGCGGTGGATTTTAATGGAAAACTTACTAACTAGTGGGTGTTGTACTAGGGGCTTTACACATATTTCAATCCAAGCTCAAATTTTCCTTAAAGTAAGCCTCCATGTTTGTTGCAATGATTGTTGATTTAAGGTAAAACTGAGGCACAGAAAGGTTAAATAACTGCCTCAACGTCCCTTAGCTAATATAGGGTATGGATTCAAACTCCAAACTATGGGTCTCAGAAACCTGCACTCCTCTTAATCACCTAAACTAGAAGCTTCAATCCATTATGTTGAGGTGCAGTCGGTGTGGGGAGGGTCTTTCAATCATTTTTCTTCTCTCAATTGACTATAAAGTCTGCAAGACAGAATGATATCTTCACTTAGAGCACAATAGCACTGTGGATAACAGCATTACACCAACTTCAATTAGGATAGATACTCATAGAAGCCAAAAGAAAAACATTGAAGAATATCAGAGATGCCATTTTTATAGCTTCCAGACTGGTAAAATACTAATTAACAGATTGTGATGATTGTTATTATTTTGATGAGTGTCTTATTCTAATTCTATTATTAATAGAATATCTTGATCTATTTGCAATATTATTTTCCTTACTTGTATATGCATTGCCCAAGTTGTGACAACTCTCTGACGCATGCAATGATTTCTTGACGCAGAGATACACCTCAGGGCATATAAATATTTTCACTGGACTTTAACAATTTAAAGGAAAACAATTCAAACTCAAATCAATCACCTTTGGCATGAGGTGGAAACTAGTATGTAAACTCAAATGTGAAGTTATTTGACTTTCATTTTTCTAAGCCAGAAAGATTGAGTACTTAGTTTTTACTGCCTGCCTATTACTCTATGGATTCAAAAATATTTCACATACATTGTGATATTCATCATGATACTCATGTGACCTAGAGAGAAGGTGACTAATACAATTCCCTATATCGATATAAAGTTCAAGGAAGTTAAGACATGTACACATGTGAGTAAAAGCAAATTCTGACTCTACTTGATATATTACAACATTTTTTCATATATCATTTTTATTGCTTCTTTTAATCATGATATTAACATCTAGTCTATGATGAAGTGATGTCATGTTTACTTACAGAGCTGTCATTCATAATACTTATTAGACACACATTATATCAATATAATGAAGAAGAAACAGAAAAATCTGCATTTATATCCTACATTTATAGTCCAAAATCGAGTAGACCAGAGTATTATTGAAAGATTTAATTGAGAAGTTCATCATTTATTAAACGTTTCAAAGAATATGGATACTAAAATAATTTCTAGTTTTCTAAATCAAGAATATGGAATATGGAAGATATGGAAGTGTTGAAAATGCTTTTCATTAGATATCTGTTAAATCAACACCTTAGAGTTGGTGATTCTGCCACTGAGGAGTATTTTTGGTGCACCAATAATTAAACGTCTTGCATACAGCACTGATCTATCACAGTTACACAAGAGAGGTTTCCATATGAAACATCGTTAGACCTTTGCAATAAGATCCGAGGCATTTCATTTTCAATCAGAGAAGCCTCTAAGACTCACAAATTAAAGGTACATAGAAAAATGCCAATAGATTAAACACTTATATAGAGCCATGCATATTGGTTGGAGAGCTGAATGTTGAGTGTTCTTTAAAACATTTTGCTCTTGATAGAAGTGTTCCCATTTAGATTCCTTCTTCCTTGAAAATATGGCTAGGTGGCTACTAGTATCAGCAGCACTGTACTCCAAAATAACAAAGTGCCTATTTTCAAGTTTATCTGTTACTCAGCAAAAGCAACATGGAAACTCTTCTTTATGTTTATAGGGAGAGAACAAATTTCAGTTCATTTATTAATTAAGCCATGAAAATAAAAATAGATGCAAGACCTTGTTTTAGATAGAGCATTCTATGCAAAGAATTAAGTTTCTATCCTTATTTTCTTCCTTTCTTTCCTTCTGTTTATTTTTGCAATTTTGAAATAACTCTATTGCTTAGAAATTTTTAAGCACTAAATCTTGAAAGAATTGACTTAACAGATTTTTGGATTGTGGCTCTGTTGTCAATTGTTGAACAGAACACTAAGCTATAAAAAATAAATAAATGTAATCCTTTTATAAAGTTATGAAGTAAGTTATTACTATGTATAAATATTAGAAAATACATATTGAAAGGCCTCAACAAGAAGAAGTTATGTATAGCATTTTATACAGCACCTGGCCCATATTTAGAGCTCAAAAACTCTTATCTCTCTCATAGTATTTTCCATAGTAGTTACATTATTGATGCTGATGAGATTTAGGTTAATTTTGTCTATAGTCACATCAGCCAAACAATGTTCAAATACGCAGTATTATGTCTGTGTGAGTGTGCAGGTGTGCATTTGAGAGAAAGAAGGAAAATAAACCTAGCAATCAGGTCTCCTATAATGAGTTACATTCTTTTTCAAGGTACAACAAGCAAGTTATTACCAACAGCATTTAATTACTTTTTCTAATTTATCTTTGATGCAAGAAGGAAAGAAAAAGCAAAACAGACCATGGGACCTTAAGATTTCTCCTGCTGAATGAACACTGATAAGAAAATTCTGAATCATTGTTTTACCCAGTTTATACTATTCATGGACTAATGAACAGGAAGAGTACAAATAAATTGAATGGTTAGAGAATCACATTGTTTTTCGCCTTGTGAACAGCAGAGATGGTCTCTGATTCATCCAGCTCCTACTCACATAATTGTGATGGTTCCTACAATCCCTTCCTCCAACTGAATTAAATGGTTAACACTGAAACACTCAATAATAGACAAGTATTTCTTTTTTTATGTAAAAAGATTAAAGAGTCACACTGTTGAGAAAATTCAAAAGTGTTATTATATCATGAAAGGCCTAGATGATCAATTGTAAAGGACTTAAGTGTAAATTGGTTGGCATTTAGAAATCGTGGCAAAAAGAACACACTCCTGTAAGGAGATAATTAGTCCCAATTATTAGGTGAAGTCACACTATTCTTTTAAGACCCAGGCAATATGTGAAAGTGTGTGTATATGTGTGTATATGTGTGATAGTGTGTGTGTGCCTTAAAAATTGTGGCATAACAAAATTATAGTTGTGATAATGTAAGTGTTCATTTTATTAATATGTCCATGATTAGAATAGTAATATGGCTTAAAAATTGGAAGAATTAATACTATTAAAATATCTATATTGACATAGCCAGTGTGGCTCAGAGGTTGAGCATTGACCTATGAGCCAGGGGGTCAGGGGTCCATTTCCAATCAGGGCACAGGCCTGGGGGTTGTGGGCTCAATCCCCAGTAGGGAGTATTCAGGAGTCAGCAGATCGATTATTCTTTTTCATCATTGATGCTTCTCTCTCTCCCTCTCCTTTCCTCTCTCTGAAATCAATAAAAACATATTTTAAAAATGTCTATATAACCCAAAGTAATCTATAAATTTAACATAATCTCCATCAAAATTCCAATGGCCTATTTCACAGAACTAGAATAAATAAAACATGTATGGAACTACAAAACATCCCCAATAACCATAGCAATCTTGAGAAAGAAAAACTGGAGGTAGCATGCTCTCTAACCTCAAATGCTACTACAAAGCTATAGTAATCAAAAAAGTAAGGTATTGTCACAAAAACAGACACTCAGATCAATGTAACAGAATTGAAGGCACAGAAGTAAACCCATTTATATATGGACAATTAATTTATGACAAAGGAGCCAAGAACATACAAAAGAGAAAGGACAGTTTCTTCAATAAATGTTGTTGAGAAAACTAGGGAGCCTCATGAAAAGGAATGAAGCTATACCACTATCTTATACCATACAGCAAACTTAACTCAAAATTGTTAAAGGCTTAACCTTAAGACCTGAAGCCATGAAGTTCCTAGAGGAAAACACAGGTGGTAAGTAAGCTCTTTCCAATAGGTCTTAGTAATGTTTTTGTGGATTTGACTCCAAAGGCAAGGGGAACAAAAGCAAAAATAAACAAATGGGACTGCATCAAAATATAAAGTTTTTGCATAGTGAAGGAAAGAAACCATAATCAAAATAAAACGCAAGCTACTGAATAAGAGAAGATATCTGAAAATCATACATCTGATAAGGGGTTAATCAATATGTAAATATATAAAGAACTAATACAACTCAAGCCCAACAACAAAAGCCTGGAAACAATCCAACTAAGTAATAGAGCATCTGAATAGACATTTTCAACAAAAAAGACATACAGATAGTCAACAGGCACATGAAACCAGTTCAATATTAGGGAAATTTAAAACAAAACCATAATGAGATATTATTTCACACCCCTTAGAATGACTATTATCAAAAAGACAAAAAATAACTGTTGGAGAGGATGTGGAGAAGAGGGAACTCTCAAACACTGTTGGTGGGACTGTAAACAGATTTACCTGTTATGAAAATCAGTATGAGTACTCCTCAAAAAAATAATAATAGAACAACCATATAATCCAGCTATTCTACTTCTTAATATTTATCCAAAGAATATGAAAACAATAATTTTAAAAGATATGTACACCCCTATGTTTATTGCAGCATTATTTATAGTAGCGGAGATGTGGAAACAGCCTAAGTGTCCATCGGCGAATGGTTAAAAAAGATGTGGTAAACATAGGCAATGAAATATTACTCGGGCATAAAAATACCCGAAGTCTTGCCATTTGTGACAACATAAGTGGACTTTGAATGTATAATGTTAAGTGAAGTCAGAGGGGAGAGACAGAAAGTACCATATGATTTTACTTACAGGTGAAATAAATTTTAAAAAGGAAACAAACAAAATAAACAAAAACAAACTCGTAGAGAACAGATCGGTGGGTACCAAAGGGAAAGAGGATCGGGGGTAAGAAAAAAGGATGAGGATCAATTGCATGGTTATACATAGTGACTAGACTTTTGGGGGTGGTCACTTTGTACTGTATACTGATGTCGATCGAATACACATGCTGTACACCTAAAACTTACAAAAATTTTGAAAAAGTGATACATGGTAGCTATAAAAAGTGTATCATATCTAGGTCAATGTGTTGGAAATGCATAAATCACCCATAACAACACCATTCAAAAACACCAATGCAAAAAATCATATTCTAGTTTCCCCAGGATTTGTCCTGAACATATGCTGGCTCATTATGTAATACACACACATGCACACACACACTCACACACACATTTCTCTCTCCTAAAATATGGATCATTCTTTTTATCCTATTTTTGCTTTAGCTATCTTTGTAACATAAGTATTTTTTCATGTATCAGTAAATGTTAAGTAAAAATATCATAATTTCATCCTATGGATGTACCATATATTCAACTACATATCTATTCATGATAAACTCAATGAATAATTCTTTCTCCATATCTCTGATTCCTTTCTATTGATATAAATGCCTGGAATTAGGTCCAGGTTTTAAGATACTATAATTAAAACAAAATGGTTTTCTTTAAATTGTATCATTGAACCCAGCCGGGCGTGGCTCAGCGGTTGAGCGTCTACCTGGGATCCAGGTGATTGTGGTTTGATTCCCAGTCAGGGCACATGCCCAGGTTGTGGGCTCAATCAATGACTCTCTCATCATTGATGTTTCTATCTCTCTCCCTCTCCTTTCCTCTCTCTGAAATCAATAAAGATATATTTAAAAGCAAACAAACAAACAAACAAAAATAAATAAATTGTATCATTGAAAGCCATGTCTTGATGACATAACCTATGATTTGTGTATAGATTGGGCCTGCTCCCTCAGATATTAGACTCAGTCATCTTGCCTGGCTGCCCTTGGATGAATTTTACCTATAGTAGATAAATAAGAGAAAATCAGAGGTTAAATAAGAGAAATAAAGTATTCAGCATAAAACCAATTTTGAATCGAAGAAAAAAGTTTAGCATATGGCTATTTACCTTAACTATGGAAAGAGGTAAGGCAGCAAGAGTTTCCAGGAAAGGCCATGAGGGTGGAAGACAAGTGCTATCAGGGAAAGTGTTGCCATCATGAGGTAAACATTCTCTGGATCCTATGTTTTTGTTCCCATTCTCAGTGTGTGACACAATACTCTCACCATAAGCCCATTTTCAGATTTGTTTACTTGCTTCTGTTCAAATTTGAAACCAGTCAAAACACACTTTTTTGTGTGTGTGTTCCTTGAATCTAGGCAATTTATTTGTCCCTACTAAAAGAAGATTCACTTTCTATAACTTCCAACACGCACACCTTGCTAGAATACTATTCTCAGACGGCTGTTCTGGGCCTGCCTGCCTAACAAGTAAGATGGTCTTATATGAATGTCCCTTGTATTAAAAAAAGGAATGTCAGCCCTGGTGGTGTGGCTCAGTTGGTTGGAGAGTCATCCAGTACACCAAAAAAGGTTGTGAGTTCGATTCCTGATCAGGATACAAACCTGAGTTGCAGGTTTCATGCCCCACTCAGGCACCTATGAGAGGCAACCGATTGATGTTTCTCTCTGTCTCTCTCTCTAAAAATCAATAAATGTTTCCTCCAGTGAGGAAAAGAAAAGAAAAGAGAAAAGAAAAGGAAAGGAAAGGAAAGGAAAGGAAAGGAAAGGAAAGGAAAGGAAAGGAAAGGAAAGGAAAGGAAAGGAAAGGAAAGGAAAGGAAAGGAAAGGAAAGGAAAGGAAAGGAAAGGAAAGGAAAGGAAAGGAGAAAGGAAAGGAAAGGAAAGGAAAGGAAAGGAAAGGAAAGGAAAGGAAAGGAAAGGAAAGGAAAGGAAAGGAAAGGAAAGGAAAGGAAAGGAAAGGAAAGGAAAGGAAAGGAAAGGAAAGGAAAGGAAAGGAAAGGGAAAAGAAAAGAGAAAAGAAAAGAGAAAAGAAAAGAGAAAAGAAAAGAGAAAAGAAAAGAGAAAAGAAAAGAGAAAAGAAAAAAAATGAAAGGTCTATAGAAATAAAAACTGCCACAGGAAGCTCATGCACAGTCCTATGCTGGACCTTTTCATGCCTCTTTCCTTGCAAAATGTCCTTTCTAGGTTGATTGTGTCCTCTGTAACTTTTATTCACTTGCTAACAAAAAGTGGATATTCTCTCTCCACCCAGAGCATTCTCTCTATTGCTCCACTTTCTCGAAGTCTGGATTTCCTTTGATAATAACACTGCTTTTCTCTCAGCACTTCCAGGCGCATTTACTCACATCTACTCGGTTGCCTTTCCCATTTCCTTTACCAAAGTTGCGAGTTATAACCACCCTACTCGAAATACCCATCATTTCCCAGCCCCCCCCACCAACCCTTCACCAGGTGAACTATTCCTGTGCCACTCACGACTAGCCCCCTTCTTTACAGTCTCTTGGAAAGAAGAGCCTCAATTAGTTATGAACTGTGCTTTGATCGTATACCTCTCTACTTCTCACAGCTTTACTCTAGAAAGTTCTATTCCCCCTTCTAAATTTCCATGGCCTCCCTCCACCAATTCTTTACTTGAAAATGTGTTAAAATATCCTCCGTAGTCAAAGATCTCTGTCCAGCCTACTTCCTCTTCAAGAAGCAGTCCCAACTCTCCTTCCCTTAGCTACCAAGCACCTTGAATTAATGATCTAACTTTATCTTCTTTTTTACTATAATACTGTATAACCATTGATAATTTGTAATTGTCAATTTCAATGATAAATTCTTAGTCTTACAAAACAAGTTTTGGTCTCAGGTTTCCTCGATATCTCTAAAGCATTTAACAATAGGTTATCCCTTATTTGTTGAGATTTTCTTCTAGAGCTCCATGGCATTATTCGCTTCTTGCTGTTCATTTACAGCTTTATTCGGCTATCTACAGCAGCACCTGTCGTGCAAATAACCTCTTAAATGTTATTCGTATTTGGTCCACACTCCCTTGTTTTCTCCCCGCAGCCCTCTGCAGTTCTCCAACAGTCACACTGACCTCCATGGTTCTCCTGTCATCTAAACACAGGTAACTCTCAAAACTGCAGATATTTGAGTAAATATTAAAAATATAGCCTGAATTTTATGTGAAGATTAGAATGTGGGATACAGAAGAATATCAAACTTAATTTATAAAATTATACTTTGTTGCTCTTTTCTTTAATTTCCTCTTCCTGCCCTCTTTACTTCTGATATTTAGTTAATGGTATTTTACCCAGGCAGTTACTCAACTTGGAAATCATCAAATCCTATTTGACTGACCTTTCTCTTTTGCTGTATCTCTCTACAACTCATTTCTAATCTGCTTTCTCTCATCACCAGCACAAATACTTTTTTAAATACATAAGGCAGATTAAATGCATTGATCAGATTCAAGAGTCTTAAAAATTTTAATGGTTCTGTTAACAGGATTCAATCTACATCTACTCTTCAAGTCCTTTACATTTTGGCCCCAAACCCCTTTTCTAATCTCTGTTCCTATATAATTAATTGTTCTCTTTATTCCACCCAGACAGAATGAATTTCTATTTCATCTGTGCTCCCATGGCTCACTGTTCCTGCCAATAGTTATAGTTTTCAACTCCTTCTGTCTTATTAAGTTCTTATCAAGTCTGTCCTCCCTGGTAGGTTATAAATTCCTGAAAGGTAGCGACCATTTCATTCATCCTTGTGACTCCCAACAGCACAATTCCTGATAAATATTTCAGGCTCAATAAATATTTTAAAAACTAATTTCAGTAATTAAAATCATTCTGATATCTGTAAGAATAAGTTGTCATGAGATGAGGTTAATTCAATAGGAAAACATGTTTCATGTACGTAGCTGGAATTTATTAAAATTGAGTGCATATCCTTTTTTTTGATGAACTCCAAAACTTTTCTTGAGCAGCTGCGTGACTTCTTATAATACTCCACATGATGTTAAGTGAAAAGGAGGAGTATTTCTCCATGGTACAGTTAAAGAAAATAAGACTAATAGAGGTTAAGTTACTCACCATTGTCACAAAGCCAGTAGGTGATAGAGTAGGAATTAAAAACACTTCCTTTGAATTTCCATTCATTAACATATTCACTCTATGAAGCATTCATTCAATAATAACACCCCATCTTTTTATGAGGACAAATGAGATAATGTCTATGAGACAATTTGAGCTACTCAGGAAAAGCAGTCTATATAATTTAAGAGAGAAATTTGATAAATTGAATTCACAAATAACAGAGTTGGCTCAAAGCCTCGAGAGAGAGGAAGTTATTGTGTCATTTTCCCAATCATCTTGCCAATTTACCTCAAGCTTTACAGTCATGCAAGTCTTCTACAGAGCTCAGCGAATGTACTTCCTGAAAATGAGTTTTGGTCTCAACTCAGTAAATTTTATTTGTACTCTGCCCATATTCTCTCCAATAGTTCACTGACCCATTACATCACCAAAGCTACTTCTCATCAAAATCAGAATACAAGCACATTTGGCTTGTTTCATGGCTAATATTTTGGCAATAGTCTCAAATAACAATATCGATTTAATATAAAAGCATTTTTTCTTTTATATTATTACATTTGTCTATAGGTTCTACATGAGAATTCACCATATAAACCTTCAAGAATGTACTTCTTGCACTGCAGTCTTTTTCAATAATAGCACCTACTACATAGGACCCAAGGGCACCCATTAAGTGCTCAATGATATTTTCTACAAGACATTTTTTTGTCCACTGAGAGCATTTCTAGCACTCTCAGAAGGGCAATACAATCAATAGTTCAGAATTTAACAATGTGAATGCTATTGAAATAGCCACAGTGTATGAAGAAGCTGCTGATACATGGGCAAATATGAATCATATGTAGGCCAGACAAAGCTGGCCATGTCCTGTCTTTCACTGTTTAGAAAAATAGAATGATTTCATTTAGGGTAGAACCATGATCTGCTGAACAGAAATAGAATAGAATTCAATTTGATTTCATAAGTAAACCCTGCTCCAAGAAAAGTGACTCTGTATAAACCAAAAATGCAATTTAAACAACACAATACATTTTAGATATCTGAACGTTCATTCGGTTTTACTATAAATGAAGTTTCACTTTAAGTGAATTATACTGTCACTTTTGGGAATCTAAATAAATCTTGCTCTCTAAGCAATTTACAGACATTGATATTCCCTTACAGTTTAAAAAATATCCCTGTTTACAAAGATAAGGCAGATGGGTACCAGCAGATGGGCACCATGAAGGGAAAAAGGAGGGGTGCCCACCTGTTACTGTGTATGTGCCCATGATCCCAGGTTTACTGAAGAGGTGGTTCTATTTTTACATGTTTCAATTATGATGGGGCAATAGGATAAATTATAGTTAAAACTGTTGTACTATTTTAGTATTTTTAAAACTTAAATATATCCCCACTATAAAATAATGATTTTTTTTGACAACTTTCTACAAAACAAAATTATAAATATTCAGGAATTTAAGAAAATTATTGCTGTGAACAGTCTATGAGTAACTAAAAATATAGTGCATGTATATTTATTTGTGTGGAAAGGACAAAAATGATAAAAGTGTTTTCTGTGTACGGAAAATAATACAAATTCAATAATCTCAGATTGATACTACAGAAAGTACATATTAATTTAGAACTAATGCTGTAGGTGACAGAAAATGACCACTTTAAGGACCCACAAATATACAACTCAGGTGGACCTAAGAGCCAATAATTGATTCAGACACTTTTATATACCTACCTTGGTTTACTTGTAATACAACTCTTTATTGTGACTTTGCTTTTTTTTAAATTTTACAAATTATAGTTTGATTTGAAGCAATTCAGCATTACCAATATGCAATGGGTCCTTGTGTGTTACCACTGTTTGAACATTGTCATGTGATAACCAAAATGGCTTGCTAATCCATTCAGCAAATATTGACTATTTGCTAAATATGTGCAAATTATGTTTGGAATAAGAAAAGTTATGTTAGGTAAATAGCATCATCAGGTTCTAAATGAACTTGCATTTAGTTGGAAAAAGAGTCATAAATGGGTAAAATTAATTAAAAATGAGACATGCATATTGCATTTCCAAAGAAATAAATAAAATATATGATGTAAGATGACAATAAATGGGATGACCTAAATAGTGAGTTACTAAATAAGTTGAATATATTCTCCCATAAGAGTCTCAAAAAGTACCAATAAACTAGAAGTCATCTTATCTCAATAATGACAAATATATGTCCCCTTGGCCCCTCTGATTGATTGGGGTAGGTTTCAGAAGTGTTGTGTCCTTGAGTCATAGCCAGGTTTAGTTACAAATAATTACCTAATTGGTTAGTACTGTGTCCATGGATACAAGGATGGAGAGATGGCACTCACAGCTCTATGTTGCCTCCCCTCTACTAGCCCTGCCCTTCCTTCTCATTCTTCTATATGGAGTCAAGCTCCATGCACTGTCTTCTCTCCTAAACACCTCAGCTTTCTCATATCCCTCACATAAGTATTGCAATGCTCCCCCTTCTAGTCTCTCTTCCCCTAAATTCAATAACGTATGCTGACAATTAACTTTTATTTCTGACATTTAAATACGACCACGTTACCCCACCCAAAATCAAAATCATAAATTAAGTTAATTTATCTGGCAAATAAGAACATTCTTGATGTTGTTATTTCATAAATATCTAGTCTCCTAACAACCATCATTACCTGCCCTGCCAGTTTCTCACTTTTCCTTTAAGTAGTACAGAACTCATTGCAGCTCCTTGAACAGCCCCGTTATTCATGCCATTTTTTTCTCATATTTTTTTTCCTTGCTTTGAAATTTCCTCCCTTACAAAGTTCATGTGAGAACCTTCTCCTTTTGAAAATGTCAGTTCAAATAGTTGTCTGTGAAGCCTTCCCCAACACCTTCAGGCAGCAGCTCCTTTACTAACTTTCTTCTTCATTTTTTTTTTTTTTAGCTATCTATATATTTCCGTTGCGATGTTTACTTTTTGTGGATCTCCCACAAGACTATAAATTCTTGAGAGAAGTCACTAAAGTCTTTCACTGATATGTTCCCGGAGTCTGAACATCACCCTGGCCACAGTAAGTATTCAAAAAATATAAATGCTTAAGGAGATGAAGGATAGTCTCAAACTTAGGTAGACGGGGGATATGTTAGAGAAGTGAGGGATGGGGATTATCTTACAGCAAGATATTAGTGGAGGGAAGAAAGCAAGACGTCAGGGGCAGGAGAGGAGGGTACCAGGCACACTCCAGGGACAATGAGCTCATATGACAGTTGATTGGGAGAGGAGAGTCTGGATGGGGCATCATAGCAGGATAGGGTGGCTTTTATATAATAATTTGTTCTATTGGACACACACTATTAAAAATTTACAAACTTCATAGAATTCTTTAGCTATAAATAAATTTTCTATGCTAGAGTGACTTGAGTCTTTTTGTAAGTTTTGTGCAAACAAGCCTTTGATTTTCTATTATATTTTATTTTTCAGAATGCACAGGTATTGTTACATTTTTCTTCTTTAGCCTGTGTGTAGTGTATGTTTCTTTCTTTTAAAAGTCAAGTACTGCTTACATGCAGAATGCATCTGTGAAAAAGAGCATACAGGAAAACAGCAACCAAAAAAGCTTTTATTTGGTTGGGCGATACTCACTTATCCCAGTTTGACTTCGCTATATCATGTGTGACTAATGCTACTGCATCCAACCACCTGCCTACTCCCCACCAGCCACTGACAAGCTGCTGTTAAATAGAAGCTGAAGTACATTGACAGACAAAATTATTTTTGGATTCACTACTAAAGTAAAGCTTTATTGAATCCATAGCAACCCAAGCCATATCCATATCCGCCTGGATTACAAAGCAGGCAAAATATGTCAGAAGGGTTGAAACCCTGAAAAAATATACCCGTTAGGAAATGAAATGCAGATATTCCTTTCTTCCCAAACCAACAGCAAAGCAAAAAAAAAAAAAAAAAAAATCAGAAACAGACTGTCCATCAAGAAAGCAGCTGGAAAAAAATCAAAACAGTAAAGTATGTAGTTGCCATGTTGCTCGTATATACTAGCCAAATCCCCACAGGGAAAAATGCCGTGTAGATTTCAGTCAATAAATATCTGAGAAGAGGTCAAATACATCAATCTAGACTGTTATAATATGAAGTTATGGGGGTAGAATAATCATAATAACACCAGTAACAATGTGCTTGGTTTTAACTAGATTATGTGTCGGTCACCTGTTAACTTGAATCATATGGGACTATGGAATATTTTTATTCATTGTATGAAATGCTTTGAGCCTACAAAATCTGAATATATGAGATTTCCATCAGTAGTTAAAACTCCACTAAAAATAAGTATGAGAAACCTGAGGTAAAATTAAAGACAGTTCAAACAAATTATACAATTAAATGTAAATGTCTTCATTATATAAATATCTACATATTATAACTTGGCACTTCCATTCTCTAGTTTTCTTTGTTTATGTGAGATAAAAGAAATATAGTCCCTTTTCAAAGTTCCAGGCTCCCTTTAGTGTCATTCAGTGTACAACTCATTCCTATGTTACCCAATGCAAACCTAGTCAAGCTTCAAACTCATGAGACAAAGTGACAACTTCTTATGCTATATTGCTATACAGTAAGTTCCCACTTAATGTCATCAGTAGGTTCCATGACTTGAAGTGCAAATGGCTTATAACAAAACCAGTTTTATCATAGGCAAATTGATACGAACAAGAATTAAGTTCCTATGCCAGTTCATCAATGTTATAACATAACAACACTGAATGAAACATTTGAGGACTTGCTATACTATATAACTACTAGCAGACAAGGAATAATGTTTTGCTATACCTACAAGCCCTTTCTAGAAGTTTAAGTGGAATTCCGTAGGAACCACACATAGCTGAGTCTCTCTCATCTAAGGGCTCAGTGCCTGAACATCAGACACTCAATAAGTATTAATAAATGAATGTAAGGGGAAAAAAGAATCATTAAATACTTGAATGCATACTTACATGACAAGTAGTAATGCTTTATTTTGTTCAAGTACCCATAAAAGTTTTTGATCCTCAAGAAGTATCATTGAAATAAATTACATATTTTTTCTCTTATACTTCTGGGCTTCAAAGTTTATATGCTACTATGAATGTACCAGTGGCAGTGGAGGTGGCATTTAAAAAAATTCTAATTAGGATATTATTTTTAAAGGTAATTTACTTGTTCTTTTGTATATACATATATATCACTAGCACTTATAAGGTAGAAAAATATTTATGAATCAATTAATTTGTGTGCATTAGAGCCTCAGAATGGAAGATTTCTTTATTTAATAAAAAATGTTCCAGTCTTGAAGTGCTGGGATGAACAAGTAGATGGTCTTTAATTAGTAACCTGAATCAGAACCTAGGAAGACTAGAGTGTTCAACCCAAACTCCTACCTCTCAGTGGTGACAAGTATGTGAAATTACTTTGCTGCTTTTCTTCTAAACCAGGAACTATGCAAGACTTCCATGAATACCTGTTTGAATCAATTTGCTGTACTGCTCATTGTAAAATACAAGCATATCTTGTTCTTTTAAAATTTATTTTATTATTTTAATAATAATAGAGAGAGGAAGGGAGAGGGAGAAAGAGAGATAGAAACATCAATGATGAGAGTCATTGATCAACTGCCTCCTGCACGCCCCCTGCTGGGAATTGAGCCTGAAACCTGGGCCTGTGTCCTGACAGGGAATTGAACCACGATCTCCTGGATCCTAGGTTAATGCTCAACTGCTGACCTCCTGGATCCTAGGTCAATGCTCAGTTGCTGAGCCACACCTGCCAGGCGGGCATATCTCCTTTTATTGTGCTTCACTTTATTGTACCTCACAGTGTTGTCTTATTTTTATAGACTGAAGGCAAGACCTTCCACAAGCAAAAAAATCACTACTCGCTTTATTGTGACACTCAATTAGGGTGATCTAGAACTGAATTCACAATATCTCTGAGGTAGGCCTGTAACCAAAATGTGATTTTGTAACTTTCTTTTAAAAAACAGTACCTTATACTTCCAGTGTTTAGGCACATATAATAATTTTTTTTTTTTTTTCTAGCACATCAACCTCCTCAGCTCTTTTAAAAACAAGGAGGCAGAATTTTTAAAAATATCCTCTAAATTTATAAACCATAGTGGTCTTTCCATGAGGGACAGAAGAGTGTATTGCTTGCTGATCAGACATCAAAGGCTCCTCTCCTAGGCTGAGGCTTCAGAAATAGTGGTGCAATTATTGTCAAAAGGGAAACCTATTGTTTAAGACTGGCTGCTGATACTAACTGAGACGGGGTCTGCAGGTGTACAGAGCTTTACCTATTGGCACAAATTGAATCTGAAAACAGCAATTTATTTGCCAAATCAAACCCATCACTGCAATGCAGTTTTCTCTTTCGGCTTTTATTTCCAACCAACCACTCTTAACCACTTTGAAACTTCTGTTTTACTAAGATTTCTGTTTCAGGAAGGGGCTTGGGGAAGTTCTCATGGAAAGCCTTTCTTTTAACCTTTTTAACTTTGAGCCTTTATTTTAGAAGATAATTTGCTTATGGTTACACTACTTAATCTAGACAAAAGTGATCAACACCTGTTCCAAATTAGTACTCCAGTCCCCCACTCCGTTTTTCTCTTCTCCACCGTCATTTGCCTTTCTTTACCCATAAAAAAAGCAATCACATTAGCATCCTTTTTAACACAATTTCAAAACTTCAAAGACAAACCAGACATTCTATAATAAAACTGCATCTTCTATGTGCCGACATAATCAACTTCCAGGAAACAGGAAAGCACACAAAACAAAGGCATATTTGAAGAAGTGAATCTTTTCATTTAAAGAGTTACTCGAAGGGACACTTAATAGAAGTCAAGAATGTGAAACAAATAAATAAAAGATAATTTGCCCGAGGGGAAGGAAACAGAGCAAAGAGGTAGGAATTTGTATTGGAGGCTGGACAACTTAATGGACCCTCTCGAAGCTCTGAACCAGCATGTGGCCCTGGCACTTGGCCAGCCCTTGCAGAGCTCCTGGATGGCGGGGTTCACAGTGGCTCACCAGAGGGGTTGCCATGGCTGCAAGCAGCCTAGAGGGAAGAGAAAAACAACCACCACCTAACTTAAAAAAAGCAGCTGGGAAACACTTAAAAGAAAAACAAGTTGAACTGGAAAGAATGGATATTTAAATGCAATTTTTAGGTAAGGACAGAGTCTATCAGAAAGAATATAAACAAAGAGAATAAAATATATCAATTGCAAAACAGACTGTTTTAAAGGATGTCCCATGATACTAAGGCATTCTATCTGGGAGAGAGAAAAAAAAAAAAAGGCCAGAGAAAGATGATGATGAAGAGAAGTATTAGGAATAGTAGTAGTTCTGGTTTGCCATAATTGTCTTTCATGCTTTGGGACTTCAGAAAAGTGAAACCTGCATGCCCATGCATTACTCTAAATACGTTATCAGGAAGCCAACAGAATTTCATTTTTGTATTTATCTTTAAGTTTGTGTATTTTAATGTAAAGAGATAATAGGAAAACATTGAGTCATGTAGATAAAAGGCCAGAGAACTTTACAATCTGGTGAAGGCTTAAGGTGACTTTAGCAAAGATTGACCAAAACCAGGTGATTAATTATTATAGAGCAAAAGAATGTATCGAGATAGGCCAACTACCACAGTGTTCATTGGCCATTGCTCATATTTTCTACATTTAGGAATGCAGCAGTCTATAAGCAGTGGTGTACTGAAATTGTTAAAACCTGTAAAATTTTCAGGAATTTTGTGAGCCAGTTATTAAACATAATCATTATTAAAAATTAATGTATAGGAATTTATAATTTAATAAATTATATTAAAATCATAGTTTTACTAACTTTTACTATTATCTATAATTGAGATTTTCTATCTATTGTAACTATATGATGGAAATAGTATATCATGGTGTGCTATGTTCACCTCTTCTCAACTCCATGTTCAGTAATACCATGTTGGTAGATTGAAATTAGCCACAATGGAAGGACTTACATCATAGGACTTAGCAAACATTATATATCAGAGCTAGATTTATTGCTTTGTTGATTATCTATGCTTAAGACAATGATTGAAAAATGTTAATACAGAATAAACTCAAAAATGTGTCATATCTCTAGCTGTTACATTGCAAACAGCAGGAAAACTGATGACATGCTCTGTCAGTACAGTGACCCCCCCGTATCCACCAGGATGGACTTCAGGACCCCTGTTCCCTTCACAGATTCCTAATCCTTCAATGCTCATGTCCCTCGCTCAGTATTTCATATCACCTATATATATCCTCCCACTTACTTTACATCATCTCTAGGTTACCTGGTACATTGTAAATGCTATATAAATAGCTGTTATATTGTTTTGTTTATGGAATAATGATGAGAATGAAACATTTGCACATGCTCAGTACAGAGGCAGCCATCATAGGCCTAAACACATGATACGTGTCAGCAACAACATAACATTTTTCTCTGAATATTTTTGATCTGGGGTTGGTTGGATTTGCTAATAGGAAACCCTGAAATATGGACAGCCTACTATATTTGAAAACTATTATTTGATTAAACAAATGAGTGCTTACATTGTTGATGAATGAGTGAAGTTCTGAAATATATTATTTCTGTTTGTTTTAAGTCTGTTTTACTATAAACATGAATGAAAATATCAACCAACATGCATGTCAGAAGTAAACTCATTTGTCATTTTCCACCAATTACTCTGTAAGAATCAGCTAGTTATATCGAATTAATCATGAATTACATTAAACAATTAATGTAATTGTTTGTATGTTGCGGGCTACACATTCTTTATATCAGCAAAATGTACAATAAATGTGTGTGTGTTTGTGTGAAGTGTATATTTATACATATGCTAGGTGAGAGGAGCTATCATTTACCAAGGTGCTGTGTTCTAACTTTTTTCTTCTAAATGAGCAGGTGAAAATGGTTTCATGTGTTTTATCTTAACTCTCCTATGAAAAGTCAGGCCATCTGTCAAATGCCCTTACTCTAATACTGGGCAAATGTAATGCAACATTAAAATCAAGACCTTTCAAATATAATTCATGAGATGTCCAAGAAAAATAATATGAATGTTCCCTTACTATTCCTTGAGTATTCAAAATCCCAACTGCTACTGAGGGAAGGCACTTTATGTTATCACTTTTTTTCAGACTTTAGGAGCACAGTCAAAAGTATATAATTTTGATATTACCATTGACATAAAAAGTTAAATAATTACCCCCTCTGAGAAGAACCGTGTTGAAGCATGAACTTAATATTGATTTACATAACTTCCATTTTTGAATGTCCACTATGTTCTAAGTTAAAAGCAATTCCATCTCTGCCTGGCCGGGCATGGCTCAGCGGTTGAGCATCGACCTAGGATCCAGGCGATCGGGGTTCGATTCCCGGTCAGGGCACAGTTGGGGCTTGATCAATGACTCTCTCATCATTGATGTTTCTATCTCTATCCCTCTCCTTTCCTCTCTGAAATCAATAAAGATATATTAAAAAAAAAAAAAAAGCAATTCCATTTCTGAAATAAAAACTTGAAAGTCACTGGGGGAAGGTGGGAGGGCGTGAACACAAGGCTCAAAGGAACTTCTGTGGGTTTATTGGAGGTGTCTACTATTTTGATTATGGTGATAATTTCACAGGTATATCCACATGTCAAAGCTTATCAAATTGCATTTTAAATATGTGTATTTTCCTTCCTGTCAATTTTACCTCAATAAATCCATTTTAAAAGTTTCCATAATAAAAAAAGATAGGTTAAAGAATATCTATATGCTTTTACAAATATATATGTATATATAATACTACATTACATAATACAATATTATAAAATATACATTATAAGTATTAGAGTTATCAATTAGCTGATATAGTGTCTATTTTTTTATCTTTTGTGTTATGTTATTTTTAAAAACTAACTAAAACATTTTATTTTATGATAAACAATTATTCCACATTTTAAAGCAGGCAAAATCATATATACATAGAATGAATTAATTTTGAAGTGTACAATTTAGAGAGAAATATTAAGGTGTTTAACTATAAAAAGTTAGTTAAACCAAGGTTTATGAGACTGCAATTTTTTATCTTTCTTGTACTTTCATTCTAAATATTTTACTATGTTTTACTTTTCTACATTAAAAATGTTTAAATAACTATTTACAACACACCCATCCTGACACCATAGAACAAATGACACAATTGTATGGATTACCTAAAAATTAAAATGAGATTTAGACATATTTGGCATTTTCAAAGAACTTTATTTTTTCCTAACCTAAGGCAGACTACTATAGTTTAATTATATCAGAAGCCTAATTCTGGCAAAATCATGTTGGCTTGAAATCAAATTAGTTTCTAAAAATAGCTTACACAGAATTCTAATTTTAAATAAATGTCTTAATATATTCCTATCAATTTATTAATTTATCTAATAAATATTTTGACTTGAACACTGGTTATACAAAAATGAATGAGAAGAAGTCTGCTGTCATGGAGCTCATATCAAGGCAAGACAGATGAAATAATAACTTTGATAAAATACTTAAAAGGCTGTTGGAATTTTTTTGCCAAAGGATGGAGCAAAAGAGAGGATGATATCTTCCTCCAGTTTGCCCTTAGATGGGATTTATATGTGAAAAGCCTGTGCAAAGAAGCATGAGAAAAATACAATGGCTTCTTAAAACAAATGTTAATGTAATCTTTTGCAAGTTTGTACTCTTTCCAATTACCCAGTTCTTGAAAATACCCTGTGTGGACTCTCATGGAGGCTCTCTCCCCATGTTGGAGAATTATCTGTCTTTTATCAGTATCTGTTGTTTTTCCATTTCTTCTAAAAGAGTTCCTCAGTGGTTAACCTCTTCATTCAAAAGCTAATACATCCCAGTCTTCCCTAGAAAGCAGCTTCTTTTGCTGGCACAATTCCCTGCATGTGTTTTAAGAGCCTTGACTAAGTCGTTTTGCCTTTTAGTTTGCAATGTGCTTTTGAATGATCAATATGCATTATGGAACTATGCTTATGCATCATTTTTCCAACCAGGGAAACACATCAAAACTCTGGTGAGCACATTTAAACATAAATAATACTACTCACCTAATGCAACATTTCATTAATCTTCATTTTTCAACTCCTAAACTCAAAGTATTTCAGTTGGTTTTTCTATTATTATTTTTTTCATTATTACTAGGTACATCTCTTAACTTAATAAATAATGCACGGAAACAAGTCAGAACCCTTTATCTTTCTATCAAAGCCATTGTAAAAATTAGCAGAGGGATATTCACACTCTGCCATTTTAGAGCCAGCCACTTTTCTTGCTGGCTTAGTAACACCGTTACATAAAAAGACCGCATTCTATCATGTATGACTAGAAAAGGAAAGGTCCCAGGCATCCCCTGCTCTGGATCTGTAACTTTAGATCAACAGTAAAACATTTTCTATGGGCACAAATGGGCAGAGTGCAAGACGATAAATTGTTCAAATAAATCAGAATGCTTAGAAGAGTCTCTGAGACCCGGCACTCTCCTCTAGAGCAGAGCCTTCAGCTGAGATTGAGCAGCATACTTCCGCAGAGCCCTGTGCCTCTGCCTAACATTCTCTAATGGAAAGAAGATTTTGCTCTCTATACCTTCTTAGAGCCTTTAACCGGAAAGTTGAGGGTGCCTCACTCTACAAATTTAAAGTTTGCCTTCACTCTTCTACCACTGATGATTAAAGATGCTACCTTTCAACTTTGAAATCAAAATTTTAAATTCTGAATATAGAACAAAAAGTAGCAACTATAAGATTAAAAATCCACAACTCCTAAAGTAAGTTTTTTTTATTTAGTATGTAAAAGTCATTCAAATTAATTGATTCAAACTCCTAGTAACACTGATACAGGGAACACAACAACTAGCCCTATAAGTATATACTATGGTTTAAAAATGGCATTTTCAGAGTAAAATAACAAAAAAGAACTACTGCTTTAAACTAACTTTGTATTCAAAGCATAAATGAGAAAAATCCAACAACATCGAACCATTTATAGAAAGCTTTGAGAGAGCTATAATGTTGTGCATTTTTCTTCCAACCAGAAACTACTTTGAAAGCAGGTGTTAAGAAGGAATAATGAAACCACAGCATCATCTAAAGTTGGAAACATCCATAATTTTTGTAATGAGCAGTTTTTTTTAAAAAAAAAAAGTTATTTCAAAAAATTGAAGTATATGTGTAGATAATATATATAAAATTATCCATATTTTCTACAATTTACAGGAATAATTTCTTTCAGAATTCTTAGCTCTTCTTACCTATAAAATACAATTCAAATAAAACCTGTGTCTTTCAAAATGCCTATTAGTCTATGTTTAAAATGTAATTCTATAAAATACTGGACTTTTTATTGTTTGGAGATTTTGATTTTTTTTCTATTATTTGTGCCTGATACATTTGCTTAGCTAGTAAACTTTCTGAAGAAATGAAAATATTTTCTGTTTTTTCTGACTTATTATTATAGAGTTAAAAGAAGCTACCTTTGGAAATTATGCCTATCAAAGAGACAGCACTTCTGGTCTTTTACTTAGCCTTCATAAAATTTTGTAGAACCTTGCCAATGATAAGTAGAGAGAAAATGTTTTCAAAACAAATGTTCAAAAAAATTTTAGTAAGAGAGGTAGCTCTATAGAGAGCACAGGTGTACTTATAGCAACAAGAATTTTGTAATTAGCCATTGAGCTTCCTGTAGAAGTTGCTAGAAAAGCCAGCAGTTATAGATTATAGTTGTGAAGGCAATTGCTAAATGGCTTTTGGATTTAAAACTTCAGTTTTAATAAGAAATATTTAATAAGGAAATATATAAAATTTAGAAAAATATAGTATTGTTTGTATTCATGTAAAAATCTAGCTGAACACTGAAAAAAAAAAAGGTCTCCCTTGTCCTAAGATTTGAATGTAGAACAGGAAGTTCTTACTTGGTATTAGCACAGTTTGAATGAGACTCATTATAAGACTATTTGGATAAATGTCCATAAGTTTTTTTAGTATGAATTAAAACTGTGTGGCTATATTATAAAAAGAGGACAAAATTTAAGAAGATAGTTCTTACTATATAATAGAATTGATGTCTTATGCAAGTTACTGGGTAACAGTTTGCAGAGCTTGTCTCCTAAAGTAAGAAATTGGACTTTAAAAAAACAAAGAATGTTTCAAGTAAAGAAATATATAATTATAGCCCAGCCAGTGGGTCTCAGCAGTTGAACATCAACCTATGATCCAGGAGATCACGTTTCGATTTCCAGTCAGGGCACATGCCCTGGTTGCAGGCTCGATCCCCAGCAGGGAGCGTGCAGGAGGCAGCCGATCAATGACTCTCATCATTGATGTTTCTCTCTCTCTCCCTCTCCCTTTCCCTCTATGAAATCAATAAAGATATATTAAAATATATATATAATTATATGTGAATTAAAACTATGTATTAATAAAATTAAATTATATATTGACTTGTTAGAGAAAAAATGGATGGTAATTATAGTAAGGCATCAAAGGTAAATTTAAACATAGATTGATTAACTGCTTGAGATCAAGAAATCTCGCCATCAAATTTCACAACAATCTCAAAAGGCTGAAGAAGAAATGAAAAATCAGAGAAAATTTATCCCTACTTGTAGAACACTATCTAGAGCTTGCATATCAATGATGAGAACTCTTGCCTTATCTATACACAGAATAATACAATATTTAAAAGTTTAGCATATAGGCCAACACTTGTTCTTGGTTGATTTTCTCATGTGCTAAGAAGTTATCTGACCACACTCTAATTTTAATTTTGAAAGCTTACAGACATAAATCATTAAAACTGTTCCAAACAATAAAAATGTTAAAATATGACAAGAAAGAACAACTTCTATACATTTTCAAAGCTCTGATAGATTTTTTCTTTCCAAAATGATTACTCATGCCATTGATGGAAACCGGAATAGCACAGGAGCATTTTAGTAGTCACAGTCTGTTCTAAATCTGAAAAGGTAAAACATAAAATGCTACATCTAACAATAAACAAAATGTATACAAACACAACTGTAAGGGGAAATAGTTTTAGGGGAAATGCATGAGCACTTGACAAAAATGTGGTGGGTGCCGTTGGAATAGGTTTTGTCCCCACTGTTTCATATTTTTATCTGCATTTATAAGCTAAAGTACATTGCCAAAGCAGGCTTTCAGCCATTCAAATTTATCTGCCTACATAAAGCTCTAAACTGACTAATCTCTCAGCCCTTTGATAAGCCAACACTGCAATCAATAATAGCATGCTGCCTTTGGTTCTCAGAGATATCCTTTGATTAATATCAGCTTTCCAAGGGAAACACGAAAACCATACCATGTGCAGCTGGATCAAACTGTCAGGCAACTTTGGGAAACTGAGACATTCGAGGGATTTGTGAAAATGAACTGCAGCCGATTAATGTCAATTTCAGGGTTTTTGATATTTGGTTTTATTTATTTATTTATTTGTTTGTTTGTTTGTTTGTTTATTTATTTATTTTTGCCAGGATTTAAATGAAAGGCAGTGTTATTTTGGTTCCTTCCTGCTTTAAACAGGTTGATTTTCCTCTTTTAGCAGATTCTGATAAAACATGTGATCATCCCTTGCCAACACTGTCAGTTCCTCTTCTGTACAGACAGCAGGGTTTATATGATAAAATTTTAATGACCCTGGACCTGCATAATCATGTGAGTCACCAGCACATTTTCTATGAGGCTATGCATTTGTTAAGACTGGCATCGGGCGGTATTCTCTAAATGGAAGCCTTCCTGGCCTGAGAAGCAGGCTTAGGAGAATGGAAGCTGTTGCAGAGAAAGCACCATTACCATGCAGCGGTTGTCAGATGAAATGGGGATTTATGAATCACTGCCAAGGAAACTGTATTATGGATTGTAAATTAACACTGGGGTTTGACATATACCAGACGCTGGAGGATCTAGTTTTTTCAGATTACCCCAAACACTTAGTTAAAAGCAGCTTTAGAGTACCCCTCAATCTCTGATTACATCCCCTTCAACTTTCCACAAAATCCTACACTCTTTTCTGGTTGTAGTTTCCTAGTTGGACAATCTGAGTCAATTCAAAAGAGGTTTAACTAACATTCAATTCCAGGTTAAGTAGCATTGAAGCTGATGGTGGGGGTGGACAGGGATGCTCAGCCTATCAATGTTAAATCATGACGTTGTGTTACTTGCTTGGCTTACACAGAAATGATTTTTGTACTTGGCTTCTTAACTTACACATATACCTTTGGCCCTGAGGTTGGGGATATTTACACTTTCTGCAGCTTTACTATAAGCATTTTGTGAACAGATATAAAAATCCACTAGAAATTTTCAAATCTAATAGTATAATTTTTAAGGTGTGTGTCTGTGTGTGTATGTGCGGTTGTTGTTTTTCATAAATGTGGCCGCTTTTGTGAACGCTATGATCCAGAGTGTAAACACAAAATTCTGAGGTCTTGATTCTGAATCTACAAGTGCCATCTTACAGAAATTTTCGGGTTTATGTTGAGTGCACAGCGCTATTCTTGTGTTTTATAAAACTGACTAATACTAGGGGAGTTATTTCTGTGAAAACTACATTTTAGCTCTCAAATGGCAGAAATATTTGAAAGTTTCTCTCTGGCACCAAGCATACTGTCATAAAGCATAGTGATGACATAGGTCAGGGTTCAGGACTGTTCCATTTTATAAATGAAAATATATTATTGCTATATTTCCTATCTCAGCAAGATGAAATTAATGGGAACTTCTGGTAAACAAGATGAGCTCGAATATGTGGAGGTGTAGTTCACCCCATAAACATTAAGAGGCCAATGGAGAAATGCCGTTCATAGCAATATTTGGCATATTGGGATAGAACATTTTCTTTTTGTAATAAAAATAGTGAGATGGCACTGCAATGGAATGGAAAGACGGTAGTGGTGAGGGGACTGGAAGGAAGATTATAAATACTAGAATGTGGTTGTGAGATGGTCCCATAAAGAAGAGAATTCCTAGAAGCTTAACATTAAGATATAAATAACAGTTTATATGAAAATGATGAAAACAGCTTTTAAACCAGGAACAGAAACCACAAATGCTTTAAAATAAGTTGCACAAAATTCCACTTGAAACCAAAAACTCACCTAGAATCCAAGGAAATAGCCTTTGATGTTGACTGTAGGTATAAAAAATTGTTTTGGGCTTTATATTATAAAATGAATTAAATTAAAATTTAAGATGAATGTTTTTGGAGTAAAAATAATATAGCATTGATTGCATTATGAAAAGCCACATATTTCAAGCAGTTTTTAGAGTTATATTAAGATCACTATACACTTTAGAGTATAAGAATAAAATGATCATAAACATAATTACTGTAGATAAATATAGTGATTAAAATGTGCATGTATATGTTTAAGGGTTTTAGGAAAATGCAATTGATATGGTGTTTGAAATACTAATTTTTAAATTTTAATTGCTCATAAGGTAATAACATAGCAGGTCTCCTTAACATACACATGCTTCAACTGATTTAATTAGATTTGAATCAAACTGTATCCAATTTCCTGATGAAATTACAAAAGTAATACTGGACTTAAAAACACCTAGTCAATCCCCAGCTGGAGTGGAACAGTTCCTTGAGCATTGTTTTGTGCACCAAAAGGTTACTTGCTTGATACCAGGTAGGAAAATGTATGGAAGGCAACTAATCATTGTTTCTCTCTCACATAGATGTTTCTCTCTCTCTCCTTTCTACTCTCTCTGAAAAGCAACAGAAAAAAACATCTTTGAATGAGGATTTAAAAAAAAAAATACTTAACATTTTAATTTAAATATTCTATATTCACTCTGGAATATTTCCCTCCATTATAACTGATAATTTTGAAGAATGTATAAAAACGTTGATAAATACTATATTTTAAGTGAAGATGAGAATTTATCAGTACATCTTATATATGCATATGGACAACTGCAAATGAAGTTGCTAATGTTTATTTGGATAATAAGCACAGTAGGCATTTTGTTTGTTTGTTTTGCCTTCCCAGGATCCATTTCCTCCCCAACAATCATTCCAAGAATGTCAGGTAAGCATGATCACCAGCATTTTGGTAAATGACACAGGCCTGTCCATTCACAATATTTGATGGGTAATGAAATTCTCTCTCAGGACTCTTCCTGGGACCGTGGACCAAGATGGAATAACTAAAACCTATGCAATGTTTATCAAGTGCACTGCTGTCTTCTAGACACTACCTATAGTAATTAATGTCAACGTACTAATAACCTTACTTTTCATGAACAGGTAGAGTGTAGACCTGGCCAAGAAACACTATGTAACAAGAACCTACTGAGAAATAAGGCCCAAATGTAAGAGAGTTGATCTACACATGGAAAATTGAAGGAGAACCCAGATCCTGACAATACATTAGAGCAACAGGGCACAGCTGAGCCTGAAGTTAAAGTAGACTATGCTCTGCCTGAAGTTTTCAGTGCTATCAGCCAGTATATTCCCTTCTGTTTAAAATCACAGTAGAATACTACAGCTTAGAGTGAGAAAGTACTGATGAAAAAAGTAGAAAGCAGTATTGCTTACTGCAAAGAAAGAAAAGAAAGGTCTTTGCTTTCTTTCCTGCCTCCTCACAAATTTTACTAACTTTTCCAAGGCTGGATCGTTATAACCCCATCTATGAAACAGGCACCATAAGACTGTGGCAGAAAGAAATGCTCGGTAATGATCACATATGCTCCCTTATGTTTTCAGCCCTCTGACATTAGGCAAGGCTATGTGACAAGTTCTTGCTACTGAACTGTGTTCAAAATAAAGTTGTGTCACTGCCAGGTTTTCTCTACCAAAAGACTCACTCACAGTTCTCCATTCTCTTGTTATGGGGTCACTCTTGCAAAGGCCCCATGTTCCTGAGGGTGCATCTCCAGGAGGCATACATGTTCTCAGCCTGGATCCTTGAGTGACTGTGTGGATGGAGGCATTCTGTCATACATGGGGCTTGTAGAAAAAGTAAGAAGTGAAATTTTGTGATGTTGAGCCAAAGAAGAGATCTTGGAGTTTGGGGAGAGGTAGAGTTGTTTTGTTTTGCTTTACTATAACATGACCTAACCTTTCCTAATAATTATAACACTTTTGTCCAAAATAAGCTATAGAAGATCATCATCTGAGTTTACTCTATGTCCTATAGCCCACCCTTAAGTCAAACAGATATGCATTCACTTAATATCAAGGAATTAACATATAATTTTGGTTAAAATATGATTTCCACTTTGTTTTTCTGATTAAATTCCTATTTAAGACAAATCACTTTATCTTCAGTTACTAAATACTTTTCAAGCAGAAAAACAATAGGAAACTAAAAAGTAATCTCAAGTATCTAAGTGAAATACAAAACAAAATAACCAAAAAATACATATAAAACTGATCATGTGTTATTGCAAAGATAATAGCAAACAAAACAATTAACTCTCTGAAGTTCTTTTTTCCATAAGCTGGGCTGATGTCATATACAGATAGCCTTTAGTTTTTACATTAGCAATTCTTTTTCTCACTATTCATTTGAAAACAAACATTGCTTGTCTACTATGTGCCAGGCACAATGTGAATATCAGAAATACAATGACAAATGGTGCTTAGCTCCAAGAGTAGGATTTAGTAGAGAAACAGACCAGAAAATATTAGAAATTGCCTTGTCCTCTAATTTGCAATGGCACTGTGGAAGTCCTGTAGAGAAAGGCCTAATGCTGCCTAAAGAGTGCTAGGGTAAAAATTACATAAATGTAATCCCTGGTGATCCTTGCTGATTAAATAAAATTTATCATATACAAATATAATAAATTAAAGGGAGTACACTGAAGGAGATGAATTTGAAAAACCATCAAATTGTGAGAAAATAGTCATATTTAGAGAATTTAGAAAATTCAGTATAATTGGAACATGAGATTCATACAGTAATAAGCTAGGAAATATAAAAGAAGGAAGGGAAAAAAACATCTTAAATATGCAAAAGACTTGGGACTTGATCCTCAAGGGATAGGAAATTGCTTACAAATTTTAAGCAGAAAGATGATGTGCCAAATTTATATTTTAGAATGCTCTTCCTGGAAGTAATTTTTGAGATTGAATTGTTGGGGGAAGAGATGGAAGGCTGAGAGAATGGTTGGCATCTCTTGAAACAATCCACATAAAGAATGATTACGGATTGAAGCAAGCCAGATGAAAGAGATGTAGAAGGAATGCATGAACTAAACAGATTATAGAAGTTTGAATAAATAAGGCCCAATGAAAAGTTGCATATGAGAAGAGAGGAAAAAGAGGAAGGAATAATCTAAGGGTTCTTTTCTGTGACAAAGTGGGTGGTGGTACCAAATACAGGGAAAAACACGTAGGATGTAGAACATTGGAAATAATGTGATAATGAAATAAAATTGCAAGGTCTGTGGGACACAGATAAAAATATACAATAGCTGAAAACATGAATTCAAATAATATAAAATATCTGAGCTAGTTTAATAAGAGTGAAGAAAGGGCTTAGAACATGAAAAATTATTTGTTCATCTAATAAGTAAAGTTAGAGCAGTTGTCAGGGTTAGTTGATACAGTGCTTTAAAAGTCATCAATTATCAGTTCCTATATTCTTCTGTGCTCTGGAGTTGCTTTAACATAGATATACTCTCCCAGATGGTCATGGGTTGGCTCCCAATTCTAATAATCGTGATTATGTACATATAACCTTATTGATGTCCTAAGAGAGTAGTGCTGGCTTTGTTTTGTGGAAACATTAAGCAGCACACTGCAACCCTCTCATCTAATTATTTTAAACCGGTTTAGATTAATCCATCCCTAATATAGGGACAGAGGAATGGCATCAATAGGATTAGATCATTTAAACAAAGTTCCAGTCCTGGGGTAAGGGTTAATGCCAAGGATCAAACCCAGGCACAATCAAGTTTCTACTGGGAATGAGGATTGGAGTCACAGATATTAGGCAGGCAACCAAAAATGTCCACAAGTTTCAAGAAAGAAATTGAGCTAATTTATGAAATTCCTTTATCCTGAAGCTGTACTAAAAGGGTGGGGAGGGGGGATAAAAGATAGCAAGATCATTTCAAAAAGAAAGATTTAAAATAACCTTTGCTTCAGAAAATAGTAAGAAATATAATCTTATAACAGCATTCCATCACTGCTGTGTCTAGAAGAGATCAGAATTCACATCACAATTTGTATGGTTACCTAAGTGATAAGCAAAATGCCAATTCCAGATGGAATTCATAGTGCTTCTCAAAAGTAGTCATTGTATTACCTACATAAATGAAAGCTTGTGTTTGTGCACAATATATGCACACGCACGTCTAAAGTACAATAATTCACTCATTTCTTTAACCCCAAGAGAATTATGCCCTAAGCTTGCTCCAGGCCATCCCTTTCAAAACAAATCTAATTCTTTCAAAGGAGTATCATAAGTGGAATGGCAGATGTTCCAGTATGTCCTGGGATCTTCCAAAGCCTGCTGACTACACGATAGTTTCCGAGAGAGGAAAAGGCTGTGACTAATTCTTACTGAACATTAATAATTCAAGAAAATTAGCAAATTCATGGAGGCAGTGGGGGTGTCCCTTAAGGGCATGGATGTCAGTTTGTATTAGGGCTTCAGAGAAGGGGGATAAACTACTCTTAATAAAATGGGAGGGAAGAGAATAAACTTCGAGGTACGGCCTCTCAAATTTTCAGCAAAATTACTAAAAATGTGAAACACTTGTTGCGGATGATTTTTTTAATGAAAAACTTATGACGCTGAATCCGATATCCTTCCAGTTATATGGCAAAGTAGAAACTGTCTGTAGGCAGCTAGAGGGTAGAAATGAAGCAGATAATGGAAATGCCCACCTTTGGGAGTTCACAGATTGTGAGGAAAGATTGAGACATTCACAGACCATAAAGAATTAGGGCGACAGGACAACTTTAGTGAGATCTCCAAGGGGCAGAAACTTAGGTACAATAACATCTAGAAACAGAGCCTTTGCCCAGCATTCCTATGATCTCAGTATCTAATAGCCAACTTCCATGCCTGATGTGGTCAATGTTCCCAGCTGAACTTGGGTTATTCTACATGACTCAGGCTTTCCTTTACTGTTTTATTCCTAACTCTTTCAAAGGAGTATCATAAGTGGAATGGCAGATGTTCCCGTACATCCTGGGATCTTCCAAAGGCTGCTGACTACACGATAGTTTAGTCGTAAATGCTATGTTTAGTCATAAACTAAATAGTGTATTATGCAATTACCTCCCAAGCTTTCTTCTTTCCCTTCATAGTCTATAATACTTTCAATACTTATCTCAATGTGTCTAGCCCACTACACCTGGTCCTTTTCAGTCATTCAAAACCTCTGTCTCTCTCTCCACACCTCCCATCTCTGCTTTACAACATTTGCTTTCTTGTTTGATAATGCGATGGCGCTGCCTAGCAAGCACATTAACAAAAAAGGCTGTACTGTGACTAAATACAGTGTTTTAAATGATCTCAAAGACCAAGTATCTCTAAATTTTTAAATATGCTATTTAGCCAGGGAATTGGAAAACTCATTGCCTTGTAACATCAATAGTTAAGTATTTTTAATGTCTTTATCATGGCTACTACTAAAATTTAATTAAATACAATGAGATGCTTTTGTGTTTCTTTTCAAAAGGAAGAAACCCTTAGCCTCATTTGGGCTGTCCAGAGCATTGTGGAAAGAAATTTTTCTCAAACTCTGGTAATTATTTTTGTTGTGCACTTTTTGTTGTTTTTATTTTTAATTATTTTTTATTCTTGTTTTTCTATTTATTCCCTCTCCTCTTCCAGAATGGTTGTAGGGTGTGTTAATAGTCTAAGGGGGGAGAGTATTTAACTGAATGTAACACATCCCATCTACCTCAACTATAGACTCAAAATACTTCAAATGTAGTTTATACTAGTAGGAAATTTTCACCTCAACAGATTATAATTCCATCCTTGGCCATTGGCCTAAGCTATTATTTGTGCTATTATAACATGTTAAGAACAAAATCCCCTGAGAATATAATTGTTATAAGATAATGTACCCTCTTAGCTATGTGGGCTTCATTAGCAACTATAAAAAATTTTGCCAAGATTACACTCTAGCAATTAGCTTTCCGTGTGGACTGCTAATGGTTTTTACACTTAGCTTTAAGATATAGACCCTAAGACCATTTTAGAAAATAACTCAATAGATAAACAGGGACAGACTAACAAATCTTCGTCAAATAAACTTTCTGTTTGATAAAACTGATAAAGCTTAATAATATGTTAATAGTTGTCACAAAAACAAATACAAAAACATAAAAAGCATAGCTTTTTCAAAAGGTCCAATTAACAATAACCAATGTAAAGATCACTCTCTTGGCAAATCCTGTGGATTCACTCTATGTTTTTAGTATAGCATGCAACTGAAAGTCTATGATGTTTTCACTTATTTTACCAAGAACAATCTAGTGAGGGGATGTTTTGTTTTGTATGTGTGAGTCATTTGAGTTATAAACATAAAATTAAAATAACAATGGTCTATGATAACACAGGAGACACATACCAAAAAAATAATATACTATAACTCAGCGATTTTCAACAGGCACGCTGTGACATGTTGGTGTGCTGCAAGAATTTTTTTTTTTTTAATAAAGTGTGCAAAAGTCCTTTTTTTTTTAAATATATAGAAACAACAATGATGAGAGAGAATCATTGATCGGCTGCCTCCTGCACACCCCTGATTGGGGATCAAGCCGGCAACCCGGGGATGTGACCTGACAGGGAATCGAACCCCTATCACCTGGATCCTAGGTCGATGCTCAACCTCTGAGCCACACCTGGCCGGGCAAGAAATTTTAAAACGTGCAATACCTGACTATCTAGTCAGGGGCACTGACCTCTTTTCCCTTAAATTGTCAAAGAACATAAAAATAAAAAATGACAACAGCCAACACAGCAATAGCCATCCAATGTGAATGAATAAATGAAAATTATATATTTTTTATTTTTGTCAGATTGCAAAAAATACATTTTTTTAGTGTGCTGAAGAATTTCAGTAATTAGTTTATATGTTCCATGAGATGAAAAAGGTTGAAAATTGCTGCCATAACATGTTATAACAATGGAGAAAACACTGAGGAAACCCTCTTTATTCTCATAAGGAGAAAATATCATCTTATTTTTATTTGACAGAATAAAAACATAAACAATTGAGAAATGGGAAACACAAAAGGTCAGCTTAGGTTAACAAACCTAACTAAACATCTAATATGTCAATAAAACACAGTGTCTCTCACATAGGAGAGTTAGAGTCATGAACAGATAATTTCAATAAAATCTCATGAATATTCTGATAGGACATTTCAAGCAGAGCAATGCATGTAAAGGACGTCTCACCATGCCTACATAGAAGCACATGGTAATGTGGGCTATAATATGTATATGACATAAAGTGCTAATGGGGAATGAAGCTGGAGGCACTTGGCCTGGGAGAGTGATATCCTCTTGGTTACATAACTAGTGCTAAAACCAGCTAAGAGCCAGGTTTTTAAACACCCACTCTAATACCTTTTCCCAAAGGCCATGGTGCCCACAGGCTCCACTGGGATGAAATCTTTGAGTTGAATAGTAAGCAGCACCTGTTGAAGTACATTTGCCATTCTCTTCCTTCCTTGAACCACACCCAAGAACAAAACACTTTCTAAATATTCAAGTTATGTACTTCTAATTATATGTCTAAACAAAATGACATCTGCGCTAGAAAAGAGAAGCATTTTCTTTTTGATATATGTATACATATATATATATATATATATATATATATATATATATATATATATATATATATATATATATATATCAGATACCACTTTAAAGGTTAAGTTATGCAAAATATGTGGTTACATACAAAGGATGCTTCCTCTTTCTGTTCATTGGAATTTGACATCCAGGTCCTCTCTATGAGTATACTGTTTCTATCTCACCCTTGCTGCTTATCAATTTGGTTCACAATTTTACCCTAAGAAGTTCTTGATATGACTTCACAAATAGATACAGAAAAGAAAGAGTGTGCCCGGCTGGGTGTGGCTCAGCGGTTGAGCATCGACCTAGGATCCAGGCGACCAGGGTTCGATTCCCGGTCAGGGCACATGCCCGGGTTGCAGGCTAGGCAGCCGATCAATGACTCTCTCATCATTGATGTTTCTATCTCTCTCTCTCCTTCTCCTTTCCTCTCTCGAAAATCAATAAAGATATATTAAAAAAAAAAAAAAAGTGTAATGCCTTTAAGTAAAATTAAACATATTAGTGAAAATGTTCAATGCCATTCCAAGTAAAACAGGGTCTAACAGCATGTCACCAAGCTCTTGTGTTCTGATTAATACCTACTTACACCAAAAGTCGACTCTCTTGATTTTAAAAATTTCATGCATAGTGAAATAAAAATGCTAATGCCAAATTAGAAGGTTGATTTAAGGACTTATGTGGATTAATAAGATTATTCATCCACAAGCACTGAAGGACATATTACCAGTTTCTCTATTAACAAAAGTACAGTACAATTTATAAATAGGACTTCTTTGAAAAATCAATTCGGAGGCATTAGTTACTTGAGGGATGGCTGTTTCTCATATTGCACTTCTTTTCAGCAATAGGAAAGCAACTTTCATGCCACTTCTGTCATTATATGTGTTGCCCATCCCTTATGCTTGACCACTGACCTCAAAAACCTATGATTCCGAAGATATAAATAGTGAAATTGATCCCTAAAAGAGATCTTGACAAGTAATTTATTTCAAAAAAGATCCAGACACTTGTTCATCGTATAGCCCAACATGAAAGTGCCTCATTCATATCCTAGTGGCTGAAAATGCCACGGAATCCAGTGTTTAATAGCTTGACTGGCTGTGTTTTCCCCCGTCCATAAATCCATCCCTCTCCCGGGTGGTTCACAAACACTGCATATTCCCTGGAAGGTACAGTAAATTTTATATATGGTCCGTAAGCGGCTCTGAAGACAAGCCCTTACCCATACGCTCAGGGCCTGCAGTGACCCTGTCCGCTGCGAAGGCGTGTAAGGCTGAGCTCCTAAGTGCATCGCATGCAGCCTGCCCCTTCTGTTTGTTTCCATGGGCTCGAGCAGAGACTTAAGGCATTTACTCCCCCGCAGACGTATATTCATAGCCTCAGAAGAATGAGGTCAAATGAGAGAAATCAGACAGCCTGGTCAAACATAGATAGTATATGGGGGGTGTGGGGGTGTTAGAACAAATGTGTGCTGAACAAAGTTTCCCTCGGCCTGCTAACACTGAAGCTCTTTGTCTTAAATGAAAAGCTCAGTAAAGCCTGTCCCTGTCCCCCTAGATAGTGGGCAGTTTATAGGCAGGGCTTCTGCCTTACTCACAGGTGTACTCTGCTCAGTGAATGGCACAAATTTTGAGCACAGTAGGTATTTGTATCATGTCTCTGGAACTGAATCTGCTGCTGGGATAGTTGTCTTATACTGCCAGGGAAATGTGGGGGTCTGTTACGGCTTGAATTAAAAGCAAAACCACTGGAAGGCATTACAATACTGAAATGCCTGCAGGGTTTGCAGCGGCCACATGTACTTAAAGACATAGGACACCAAAAATTCTAGTCCCTTTTGACAGGTAAGTTGCTTTTTAAATGTGAGTGCATTGTAATCAGATATTTTTAATAGTCTAAAATTAAAAATTGGCTAACACCTTAACTTTTAGTTTTCCTTAATTGGTACTTTTTATTTAAATGTAAAGGGGCTTTCTTAAATAATATACTCTCTGAGTTTACTAAAACGTGTGTGTAAATGTAAAAAACAATAATATTTGAATGATATACAACTAATTATTTCATTGGCCTAGCATGTTGTCTGATGAACTGTCTTATACACACACATGGAGGGATAATGTTGCTAACAGTAGGAATCTGTAAATTGTGGAAAATCATCTGCTATACTATTGTTTATACTTGGACAATTTATAACGATAGGAATAAAGCACATCCCAAGCATGGAAAAGCCATCAGATTCTTCTTCCTAGCAATGAGCAGAGTTTTCTCAAGAGGCAGATTATTATAGCTCTCTCCTCACTGTTGGTGGAACAGAAGCCCAAGAGGCATATGTATATATATCAAGAACTTATTAACACCTTTGTAGGAATCTTTGCCTGCGGATGACTATAAAAAGCCATGTGCTTTTAAACAAGGTACACCAAGCACTTACTGCTAGCTAGCTCAGTATCCCCATCTTTTCTTCAGGGTTAACTTTTCAATCAAGAGAGGTATTTTTCTGGCTAGTCTATTGAAATAACTACAAATTTGAAAAACTCTTAACACATTAACATTTTAAAAAATTTAATGAGTCTGTGGGAAAATGATGTGTTCAGGGAAAGCAGAAAACTTATAAACATAAATATTATTCTGTACCATATTTGAAGAACTGCATGTAGCCAAAATATTCTGCAGATAGACAGCAAGACAAGATATCCAACAGTTAGTGTTTGTTCTGCTTCTTGCCTTCAGAGAACAAAGAATTCAGGAGGAACAATAGTAAATTCAGAGAGAATCAGAGAATGAAAATGTTATCTAGTTGACCTTAAATGTTTGTCTTGGTTTCCTGCAGGTTATTCTGATTCCTAGGCTGATACCGGGTGGGGTGCACAGTATGGCACAAAATAATGAAACATTTTGGTTTCAAAACTAAAAACATATCATTTTCTTCGCTAGAGATTTTCCTTTTGCAGGCAGATTTCCCATCTTAATTTTGGTTGCTTGAGATACCCCATGATTTGATATCATTTCTTTTGAAAGGCTTCTTAAATATGTTTAAGGAATTCCTTGTTCTTTGGATCTAATCTGTTTGAACTCTCTACCCACCCCTGAGTAAGTGTGTGGGGGAAACAAAAAAACAAAAAACTCCCACAACTTCGCCATAAAGAGAATCAGTGATCCTCCTTACTCCGTCCCACCACATTGGTAGGTTAGTTTATACATGCAAATTTTCCATTTTTAGAAGAAAGACTCTCAGTGTGATCCCCACTGGGTGTTTATAAGAAACACTAATAATTATCTTCTTGGCAAGCTCATGAAAAGTAAACCTAAGCAAAAATGGAAAAGAAGAGCAGCATGCAGCTCCTAGTGAAGTTATCACAAGCTTACTCAACTATAAGCAGTATTCAGCTACATATTGTGATGGTGCAAAGCACTTCTCAAATAGGCTGTCATTTGGCTCCGACTCAATGGCAGCTTAGGATTGGTACTCCAATGATCGGGGCAGTGACTCTATCTAGAGTAAGATACAAAACTCATAAAACAGGCAAGTTGTCATTCGTTAAGCCAGAAAATTCTCTGCTCTAAAAAAACCATTCCTGCCTGACAAGCAGGAGGGTGTGTCTCACAGCAGATCCGGGAGCATTTGCTTTCTCCCCGATTTCCATATTTCATATTGCTTCTCTCTCCCTAGATACAGAACAACAAGGAGCGATTCAATATCACCCTGCTGTCTATTTTAATTGAAATCTTCAGCATATACAAACATGTCAAGCGTTAGTAATAAAAAAATGTAACTAAAAGCTCAACAAGCAATAGTTATATATCTGTGGGGGATTAGAAATCTTATTTCTTCGCTTGATTTTTGAATGGTGTTAATGGCCACAGATGAAGATGCAATGAAGTGCCCTGTGTCAAAGAAGCCAATGGGAGCAGGAGAGATCCCAGGTTAGAGGACGTGAAGATCACCTGAGTAAAACTTATATTAGGGCAGGGTTTACAAGTGAAAGAAAATGAGGATTTCATTTTTCACCTAGGTGGTCCAACTCCTTTTATAAAACATGGTAGAGCTTTGTCCAAAAATAAGTGTCACATAAGCTCCATACATATGTCTAGACCTTCACATTTCCTCTACCCTCCAGGAACCCCAGAAGAGACGATTAAGGAAAACACAAACAGCACAGAGGAAAGAGGACATAGGGCAAGAAATAGCAAAGTGGGACAGAAGGAAGGGGAAACAGTGTATTGCTCTAAGGAATTTCAGTTAACAACCTAACACAAGATAAGAGTAATGGAGGGGGTCAGAGACTAAAATACATGAAAAGGATATTTGGTTTATTGATAGAGAGATATAAATAGATATATTCTCACTCATTTATTTATAGTCTGAAGACCATAAGCTATGGGGAAAAAAGTGAATTTATGCGGAATTCTCCTTCCATATATGTGCACCAAGACAGACGGACAAAATAACAAAAAATAACTTTGCAATTCACTGTTAAAGTAATAGATATAATGTATGATTTTCCTTTTAGCCTAATTTGTCATTTATGTTACTATCTTGATGATAGGATTGACACATTTAAGGTCATGATTCTAACATTTATCAAAACCATTTACTAGACATTAAATAGACTTATTGTGATCATTTCACGTTATATGTAAATATTGCATCATGATGCTGTGTACCTGAAACCAATATAATGTGTGTCAGTTATATTGCAATTTAAACGGGGGGGGGAGGGAGTTTTACAACTATTTACAATTATTAACTCATTGAATCCTCATAAAACCCCAATGAGCTATATTAGTATGCTCTTTCAGGGGAGGAAACTACACTAAGATGCTCTAAAATGACAGTGCCTCTGAACCATCACCAATGGAAGATACAAAGTGTTGACTCCCCCCACTCACCCACCCACCCACCTGGAGGAAAAAACAAACAAATCTAGTTGTAACAGATAAACTGGTAAATACAGGGTAAAAAGGTAGGGGAGGGGCAAAACAAGGTTTTTTTCTCTTTTTTTTCTTTCTAACCATGTATTTAGAATCACTTCCAAAACTCTCTTCAAAATATCAATAATAATTCACTTTAAATTGGGGACACATAACTTAGTTAACAGGATAATGCATTTAGAAAGAAAAGCCTGCTATTTTGAAATTGTATCATTTCTATTTTCAGATATTTTAATTTGTAAATAAGAGCATGAACGTATCCTGTTGTAGGCACACACACCCCAGACAAGCAGACAAAGACCTTTGCTTGAGCTTCCTGGCACTTGAGCTTTTGCACATAATGGTTTAAAAGATATTGGATTTGTTACTGTGGATTCTGCAGCACGTCTTGCTTTTGTCTGAAAACAATTCATCTGAGCACTCTAATAGACCCAGCTAGCAACTTTAGAGGTTAGATAAGTTAGTATTAGCAAAACTTCAGAGGTTTTCTAAGATCCTTTTCTAATGCACATGATTGATTATGTAAGTTTCTGACAGAGTTATTATGTTAACATTCAACATCTCAGAAAAGAAGTAAAACATTGTGAACATTGTGATTCTTTAACGTTAAAAAAGACATTAAAATTAAAAGAGCTTGAAGGATTACAAATAAAAATAACAGGACTAAATTCACCCTGAACAAATCACAATCCATTAATGTCAGAAATGTTTATGTCCCAGCCTCTGTCATATTATCCAGCATTGGAACATGTGTTCAGTAGGTGATTAAAAAAATACATATATATTTTGCATAGATAAATGAGTGAATGTGTTGGCTTGGGCAACTATAGGATAAGCATATTCTATTGTTGAAATCATCAGAGAACTCTATGATTTTAAAAGCATCTCAAAGTGCTGAATTTTGCTAAAAGTTCTCACCATTGCATTGATCCTACTATGAAACTCAATTTTACTTTGGTAAGATACGTTTTATTATTTCCTCTTAAAAGCCATTGAACTCTTTTGATCCTATCTGAGTTTTTCCCCCTTTGAGAAAATATTACACTTACTAAAAATTATTCTTCTTTGCTCTGATGTTTTTGATATTATAGTGCATTTGTCAAGTCACCAAATATAAGAGTAATAGTTGCTATAGAAATCATTGGTCAAAATGAACTCTAGGAAGTACTAGATGGTTTATAAATGTCAGGGGGTTTGTTTGTTTTTAAAATTCTGCTGCATTTGTTGAGATTTTAAAATTAATATGTGTCTGAACAGGACAGGTCCTGTGAGCAGAATCAGTAGACATCCAATCTACATTCACTGACTGTCCTTAAATGCACAGTACACCCCCTAAAAATTTTGGTTAGATTCAAGTGGAATTATGAATCCTAGACCTGGGGAATGGGGGGTATGTTCTAAGAATAATAATGTCTAAACAGAAACAGAGCAGGCAGTACAGAACAAGTAAATAAAATATTTTAGAAAAAAACATGCAAAAATGCACAGATTTGCTATGGAATCTATAAGACTGAGTGCCATTATTTTAAAAGGAGAAGCTGCAAGATATTAGGATACTTACACTGGTCTTATCAATTCTCATAAGGTGCTTAATGTACTAAATGAGGCCAGAGCTGCAATTTACTTATTTAAGAGACAAGTACTTATTTGTTTAGAAGAATAGATGGCACTTAATAAAGCACTAAGGGCCTAATTAACGAAAATGTAATTATTTCTGAATCTGATCACTACATCTATTCTAGTTAGCCAGCTGACCAGATACTATCTATCTATGTACCTCTATGTCTATTTTTGTGTCTTGTGTTTATTTGATTTCCTGCTCTCAAAAAGATACACAGTCAATTATTAATTATATTCACTGAAGAAAGGGACGGACGTTCAATATTACAGCGATAATGTAATTCCTTGTTAGAAATGTGTCTCTGGGAGTTATTTAAGGAAGAGCCCTAACCTCCCTCAGAGTTCCTTGCTTTTCACCAGAAACAACAAAGTGTAAAACTAGGAGTCACACACACCCATAGGCACACATGTTCTGGAGTCACAATGCCTGGATTCAAGTCACAGTCCTGTAATAGTGTAAACCTTGACTAATTAACTTCCACACCTATTCATTTCCTCCTGTGTTAAATGAGAATGAAAATGACACTTAGTAGTGGGGTTATTATGAGAATTATGCGGGATACATATGTAAAGCACTAAGGTAGAGCCAGGTGCTCCACGAGTGTCAGAGGATGTTTTATCATCATCATCATCAACACTATCACCAAGGCAGGAAGGATGGATTCCACCTAAGCATTTAAGCCAGCACTGATGATATGTATGCACTATTTTATAAACAGTTGGCCCCTGAACAGCATGGCTTGAACTACATGGATCCACTTATACCCGGATTTAAAATAAACAAAGAACACTGTACTGTTTTCTGCCCAGGTTGGGAATCCGTGGAGGTAATGGGCTGACTGTGTGTACTGATACATGCCATTTTATATGGGAACTTGAGCATGGTGGAGTTTGGTACCCACGCGGGTGAGGGCGGGTCCTGGAACCAATCCCCTTTGAATACCAAGGAAGAACTCATGTAGTTAAGTTTGGGGAGAGTCAAATGTTACATGTGGGTTTTTGACCACAAGGGGGTCAGTGCCGCTAACCCTCACATTGTTGAAGGATCAACTGTATACCATGTAAGGAATTTGGGATACAAAGATGAACAAACCTTTGTATCTTGTAACTACATTTTACTACCCTATTGGTCATACATTCTCAGACTCATGACCATGTAGAAATTTAATAAAATAAAAAAAACCCATCACCATGAAATGAGTATTTCTTTAACATTTATGGTTGAATATAGGCTTCTCTGAAAATCAATGCTTTTCAACTCAGGGCACAGCTATTTATTTGATGAGCCTTCTTGAGGTTAGGAAATACCTGTGGTTTGACAGAGCTGTCCCGTAATTCTAATGGGTGTTTTCCAGGTTGAAATCCATGATTCAGTATATATTTTCCTTAGAATAGTGGCTGCTTCATTGCTGAATGGAATTAACAAGGCAGCCTGAATCTGATTGACTGAAGCTTGAGAGAGAGATGCTAAAGTTGACTAAATCCACACACAAACTGGGCCGTGAGTCTTCGTGGCTGTTGGGCCCACTAGCATGTCTACTGCTTAGAAATAACCAAACATGTGGAAGTATAACAAACCACTGTATCTGCCTTCCTAGAATTCAATATCATTGATATGCTGTTTGGCTACCTTTGCCTTCGGAGGTGTAGAAGACAGAACACAGGCTTTAAGCACAAAACAAGAGCCATAATGTTATCCACTCTTTACTAAAAACCATCTGCACGGCACACACTCTTCAAAGAACATCATATGTATTAGCTAAAATATCACAAAAGCCCTATAACATTTTTATTACTTTCCTTGTCTATATCAGCAGATTGAGGATCAGGCAAGGTTAAATATCTTGCACAACATTTTACAAGAATATAATTGGAAACCACTGTAATTTGAACTCAGGTGTATTAGACTCAAGATTCCAGTTATTTTGAGCATGTATTTATTGAAGGATACAACTTCATGCACCTGATTTAATTATGCTATTTTTTCTTAATTTGTAGATTGGATAACACTAACAACATTGGATCATTAAATGGCATCACCAACTCATGATACCCATTAGATAGTAGATGCTCATAAATATCTTCTGCCCTGCTTGGTAGGAGGCTTACTTTCCACTTATTAAGTATCACCTATTGCTTCGTAAACGAATAAGTTTCTCTGCCTTATTAAACAGTTATTAACCTATATTGTCCCCTAAACTCTTCAAATGCAAAGATAATTCTGGTTCTCTGGGAACTCACTATCCAGGGGTAGAAAACATATTTAACAATAGAATCTCATGGACAATGCATTTCAAAGTAGTTGGACTATAGGCTGAATGAATTTATTCTACACATAGTTAAACAACAAAAATGTGCCAATATTAAAAAAGAAATTTCATATAAAAATATGAATTTTTTTCCTGAAAAATTATATTTCAAGCAATGCTGAGCTATATCTCTATATGGCAACAATTGACAAGTGTTGAGTAGCAGCCACACTCTTTTACATGTGGAAGGTGTCTTTGGGGTAATTATAGATGGACCCCATATACCTCCTTCTCTTCTTTATGTTAACTGCCTGCAAATTTGTGTTCTCAACCCCTGTAAAAGCCTTTAGGTTCTACAGGAATCAGAGCAAGGTCTGGCACAGTGTCTATAGAGATAAGTATTTACTATGTATTTGTTGAATGAATAAATAAATAAATAAATAAATAAATAAATAAATAAATAATGACAGAAATCCCAAGGGAATCAGAGTAGTTTGTTTATTTTTAATTGACCTCTCTTTCTTAGATTCAAATAAATGTTTTATCCATTGGCAACTGATCCAGGGAAATGACTGAGAGGATATGAAATTCTCAGCATGACAACACTTGGAAATAATCAAAATGTGCATCTTACAGGCCACAGATCATCAGCACCGTGGTTGGCCATCCATCAAAAGCAGGAATGTACTTAATCCAGACCTATTAACCTTGTATTGAATGTGTTTCAGAGATTTTCATGCATTCCCAACACTAAATGGTGCTTACTCTTTGATGCCCTTTCCTAAATTATGGTTTAAGAAAAAGAAACAAAAGAAATAAAATAAAAAAATCAATATAATATTACTTTTGTAGAAAGAGGGGAAAAAAGAAAATTGGATAAGTACAGAAATAATAAAGATGGAATTTTAATTCAGAAAGATATAAGACTAAACCCTGGTTCTACCAATTACGACCTATTAACCATGGCAAAATTATTGAATGTCTCAGAAATTTTGTTGCCTTTCCTCTAAAGAAAGAGATGATACTTAGCTTTTATATTAACTGTGAGCATTAATGGTATTATCACCAAAATAAAAAGGGGGCAATCAATGTACTTGGCACATAATATGCCCACAAATAAAATGTGGTGATGTGGTGTTTTCCTTTCCTCTTTCTTCCTTAAAATTTTACTGGAGTTTTTTTGTTTTATTTTGTTTTGCTTTTCAGACTCAGTATTACCTTCTCAAACTCTGTAATCATGAATATGTAAATAAAAATCCAAAAGTGTAATTTTATTTACATAGCCCCAATTTATACCTGATTTAAATAGTAGCATGCCTAAACAATAGCTTTTAAAGCCATAAGCTAACATTTGTCTCTAAATATATTTTACATGATTTGGTATTTTCCCTTTTTATCAAAGCATTGTAGAAAATGATATTATTGAAAAAAGGATTTTTTAATGGCTTTACAATTTTTACCTCTCACTATATAAATAAAAGTTATTTGTTCAACATACATATATATGTGTGTTTGTGTGTCTAAGTATATATACATACGCTTTCACATATGAACATACACATCACCCAAGAGAAAGTTCTAGGCATTTAAACAAGAGCTACAAAAACAGTATCTTGGTTTCCCTGAAGGATATGATGGAATGCTTCTTATCTAACTATAGTGACCCCGTGTTCTCCTGTGCCAAGTGTGCAAATCCCAGCAGTGAATTTAAACCCAATCTCATTTTAAGTTTCCTTTGTACTCGGCATGATCCTCATTTTTCACTGCATTGCCCCCGTCAGGGCCATGGTCCAGTCTAGCACACTGCTACCGATAAACCAGGAGCTGTAATTGAACTTATAATTACACATACTTTACCTCCGACCACAGAAGTATTGCTATAAATGAGAGCAAACAGACTTTTATGCTTTGGAGTAGCGGGTAATCTTAAATAGCAATAACAGCCTGCCTATGATCGATGTTAAATAGCAGCGTTGTGTAACTGGCTCAACCTCTGCCCCTCAAAGAGTAACAAATAATTGTATTAATAACTTTCTATACATTAGCACACCTTTGAAAGGGCTTTTAGCTAGTGGTGAAGGCATCGTCTGGCAATGGGAAGCCCACATCCTGAAACTAACTGGATGCAGCTGACCTGTAAATATATGACAGCTTTCTAATAACTGTAAACACAGGGACTTGTTTTTAGGTGTAATTTTTTCTAAGCAGGGATCTTTCAACCTGTACTGAATAAAAGTGTCCAAAGGGCATTTTAGGAGATAACCACAGCATAAATGAGGGATTCCAAGAGACTGGCTTCTCTCTGTTTCCTTACTCTTCTTACACAGCTGCTCCCCAGGGGAGCCTGACCTCTCTCAGGGCCACTTGAGCACCTTGAACCAAACCTTCAGGCTCAGTCCTGCCCTCTCCTTCCTGCCCTGTCTCCTTTGTTCTCCTAAAACAGGGAGACTGGTCTACAGCTGCCCAAGTGTAACTGCCGGGACCTGGAAACTCTCCCGCTCACTTACACAATAAGCATGTAAGGCCTACTGTGTGCTCGCTCTGTTCTAGGCGCTGAGGGTGAGTCACAAGCAAAACAGAGTTTAGAACGTCGTGAATCCTACCTTCCGATGGGGATATAGGAAAGAGAATTATGAAACAAAACTGTAAGATGCCGTCAAGTAATGATAAGCGTTGTAGAGGAAAATCCAGCAGGGAGTGGCATGCAACATGTGTGCAGGGAAACTGCAGAGAAAGTGGCTGGTCAGGGAGGGCCTCCGACGCCCGAGCGGAGGCTGAACGACAGGACCGAGTGCCCTCCTGGGGGTATCTTGGGAAGAAAACCCAGGCGCAAGTGGGTCTAAATGTCCTTTCAAGGATGTTTGCCTAATCAAACAGAGTCACACAGGAAGCTTAATAGAGAAAGCCATTTTGAATGAGGGAATACATTTATCTCTAGTGTTGTACTGATTTTCCAATTAACATATTTTTCCACTTTCTAGAGATTAACTTTGAAGCCATCAGCTTCTGAGAGATCTTCTCAGCTTTAAGGGCATCCATGACATCAACATTTGGTGTTTATCTATGGATGTTCCCACCCTCCCCCATGGGATGAGGGCCCACCACTTCTACTATATGTTCAAAAAGTATAAGAAACACTTTGTAAAGAGGAAAGATGCCATTTTTAGGGAATGTTGCTCTGAATTCAAAGAGATCTGGATGTGAATTCTAATTGTACTATTCATTATTTTTGTGGCTCTAGGCATCCTATAGTCTGAGTATTTGTGCCCCCCAATTCATGTTAAAATCCTAATCCCCAAAGGAGATGGTATTAGAAGCGTGGCCACTGGGAGGTGATTGGGTCATGAGGGTAGAGCTCTTATAGAAGAGGTAACATAGAGCTCCTTAGTTCCCCTTCCCCGATGTGAGGCTACAAGAAGCCTGTTACTCAGACTGTTAGCCCTCACCTGGCCATTCTGACATCCTGATCTTGGACTTCCAGCCTCCAGAACTGTGAGCAATACATTTCTTCTGTTTATAAGCCACTCAGTGTACGGTATTTTGTTATACTGGCCTGAACCCACTAAGAGAGGACAGGTTGCTCACATCACTTGACGTTCATTATTATAAGTCATAATGAGAGACAAACTTCCTCAGTGTTTTTCTGGAAGGGTTTTATGAGGTCAGGTACACAACATGCTTGAGCCCTACTTAGTTCTCCAGGGGAGCAAAGGAGACCATAGATGGTTGATGTTTTATGTTTTATTCCATATAATTTTTATAATAGCCCAATTTACCCAAGAGGAAATGAAAGCCGGGTAAAGTTAAGCAATTTCCCCAAGCTCTCACAGTGGAAGTAGGGAGCTAAACTTCAAATCTAGGCCCTTTAAGACCACAAACACCTATTTTGATTTTGAGTTTCTGTTTGTTTTGTGTCTCCTATATCATTTCACAAACAATGATTGCTTTTGATTCTTTTTTTCTCACTTGTCTGCCGTAACTAATCACTAAGTCCTGGGTATTATTTTTGTTTTGTTTTGAAATGGCTCTCTTATCAATTCCTTCATTTCCATTACCACCAGCATCACAATTCTGACAATTATCACCATATAATAAAAAATATGATGACATTCAAGTAGACCTTTTTGTTTTCATTTTATTTTCTATCCCCAAATTAGTTTCTCTACATTACTTTCAAGAGCAACATTCATGGACTCAAAACAGAGTACAGCATCAAAAATAATATAGACTAATTCCGTTCACCTGGAATCGATTCCCAGATGATGTGGATTGGGTTTTCCTCATGGATCAGAGTATATGAACCTTCTTTGATGTCTCTTCTATAAAGGTTTCCTTTAAGATACTTTACACTAGAATGCCTTCTCATTAAATCTTGGGGGAGGTAGTTAGAGCATCTTGTTGGCAAGTAAGATCTCATTTGCCTGTTATTATTATTATTATCATTAGTGGTAGTAGTAGTAGTAGCATCATCACCATCATCACCATCATCATCCAACCAAATGAAGGTACATATTGTACAGCTGACAAGTCGAGTGACTTCTTAATATTTAGTTGCTCTTTTTGTACTTACCTTCAGTTAGATTGTCAGCTAAAATATGAAAATAATGTATTGTCATATACTAGAGAAGCAGTAAAAACAGAAACAAAAGGTTGCACATTCCCTTTCAAACAGCAACTTTTTCTCCCCCCACTCCCAATGTGAAGCAACCCTGTGGTGCTTCCTTCAGCACGGCTGTTACCAACAGATATTAGTTTTTCTGTTCATTTCACTGCCTCCATGAAGGCCTTGCCAGTCACTTATGAAGACAATCAAATGAGCAGGAAAACTAACACCTGTTGAAATGCAAGATCTTTGAGAGCAGGCATGATGTATTAATCATATCTCTTTGTTTGTACCTAGCATAGATATAAAATAATTGCTATGTATGTAATGCAAAGAAGCTGTGGTTTGAAAACTGGCAGAAAATGTATTGGAAATGACATGATGACTGATGAAGAAACGACTGGTGTAAAAATACATGCTATATATTTTTTCAATTTACTTTTTTGTTATTTCTGAATCTTTGTCTTTTAGAAAATTTCTAATGAAACAATTTGAAAATAAAATCAATTAATACTCTCATTTCCCTGCATGCCTCTTTTCTTTCAACAAACTCCCAAGAAGAAACGCAAATTTTTGAAAGTGCATTATAGACACCGTCATAGTGAGTTTACAGATAAAGAAAAACAACCTCCCTACTGCCTTACATTTTCTAACGTTTCCAGGTAATTATCTGAAACAGACCTTGTGAGGGCAGAATTTACTTCCTGGAATTTGGCTTTTGGGCAGGATCCAAAAGCAAAGGGACCAAAATAAGGAAATCAATTCCTGCCAACAAGTGCCTGAAAAGCTCCAGCTAAATGAACTGATGCAATCTCAGTGCAGGACTCGCAGGCCGTAACGGTGGGGGGAATTCTCATTACTCCCAAGTCTTCAGGAGCCAGAAGGAGATGGAGTGAAGCACTCCAGCAGTTCCAGCTGGTGGAAGTCAAAGATTACTGATAAGGCGTAGGCTGGAGAAGTGTTCCCTTGCTTCAGCTTGGGTGATGTGTCTTACACTGTTTCACCAGGCCCCAAGTGACAGGAACCCAAGGTACCACTATCAATCTTATTTGCCCCAAACAGATAGTGAAACACAGACAAGAAATTGGAGCGATTAGATAGATAGATTAAAAAAACAAAAAACACAACCCGTTTAAGCTTGTGGCCTGCGCTCCAAATCCATCAACATGTTGCAGGAAAAATTCCAGTGTTTATCAGAATGGATACAAGCATGCTGTAGTCATCTGGCAAAAGAAAAGCCTTCTTTGCAGTTCCTAAGAACAGGAAGGGAGAAACTGCAGAGGATGCAAGATTTCTTTCACAGTGTTAACCATCTCAGATAATATAAAAGGCAAGCCATAGCTCCTGCCATTTCACTGTATGACTGCACATTGCACATTGTGTATTGTTAGCTCGCATTTGCAGAGGCTGATATATGTTGAGAAGAAAGAAAAAGGTAATCAAGAGGAACTACAAACAATTGTGCGTTCCGTACAACATCTGGAGCTCTGGTCTTAAAAATACTGTTCTATTTTCTTAAAACTTGCAAAACTGTATAGAGATACATTTTGCACAGCAATCTAGGGAATTATAAAATTATTCTGAAATCAGAAGTATTGGGAAGAAATCAGTGTCCTAAAATGACTATGGAGAAATGAGCTAAACATGCTTCAGCTTAATTAAATTGATGATATAGATTTAGTCTTTTCTAATGTGTTTGAGAACAATGGGATATATTCATTACTTTTTTCTTAAAAAGTAAGAGAAACAATTTATGAAACATTCATTAAAGTTTGCTAATCAAGGCCAGAATTTGCTGTAAAGTGGTAAGTAGTTTCAAAGAACTAGCATAATAAGAACTATGTCTTTCCCAGCTGGGCGTGGCACAGCCCTTGAGCATCCACCTAGGGTCCAGGAGGTCGCTGTTCGATTCTGGGTCAGGGCACATGCCCGGGTTGCAGGCTCGATCCCCAGTTGGGGGCATGCAGGAGGCAGCCGATCAATGACAACTCTCTCATCATTGATGTTTCTATCTCTCTCTCTTCCTCTCCTTTCCTCTCTCTGAAATCAATAAAGATATATAAAAAAAACACCTACCTCTTATCAGTAATCACAATGTAGTGTATAAAGGCATTATACCCTACACCTATTTAAAGGTTACGTAAATCAGGATAAGCTAGAATATGCTGCAGAAAATAGCCCTCAAAGCTTAGTAGTTTAAAGCAAAAAAAAAAGGTTTATTCCTTACTTATATTACAAGCCCATCACAGGTCAGCTAGAGGCTCTGGTCTGTGCTGTACTCACTTTGGAATCTTAGTTGATGGAGCAACTACTACCTGTAACAATGCTGGTTGCCATGGTAGAGACAAATAAAGAGTTCTGGACAACCTCCCACAAGCAATTACATGGCCCAGCCCAGCAGGAATAAACCCCACTTCCTCCCACAACTTATTGTGTACTATTCACAATGGACTATCTAACCACAAGGGAGTCAGGAAGCATAAATATCAGAAGTAGCCACCATTTATTAAGGCCCAACTAAGTTGGGGAGGTGCTTTCCCTACATTGCATAATTTTAATACATACAGTCACCCTTGCAGGTAGGTGTTATTAAGGTTCCATTTAGCTTACTAAATGAATCTGAGGCTCATAGAATTTAAGAGGCTTTCTAAAGCAAAAAGCCATTACTGTATGACAATGGTCACCCTCCTTGCCTCTACACCATACTGCTGATTTTCCCATTAAGGCTCAGGTACTATATAATTCTTCACATTAAAAGCAACAACAAAACACATGCTGCATGCATACAGCCATTTTGATGTGACTTTGTAATTATATATAACAGAATGTTTGTGAAACAGATTAATGGTATAGAGTGAAAAGATAGTTTTAATCATGAATTTACAGAAAAGGAAAGAGCAGCCTTAACTCTGAAAAAATGTGGATAAGCTTTGTGCTCATTACAACCCCAAAATAAACTACAAATAGGTGACAGAACTATAGGGAATATGATGAACTGACATGATGTTGATATAGCATCAAGAGTCTATAGGAAACCCAGCTTGGCGTGGCTCAGTGGTTGAGCATGGACCTATGATCCAGGAGATCATGGTTCGATCCCTGGTCAGGGCACACGCCCGGGTTGCGGACTTAATCCCTAGTGGAGGTCTTGCAGGAGGAAGCCAATCAATGACTCTCTCATCATTGATGTTTCTCTCTCTCTCTCTCTCCCTCTCCCTTCTTCTCTCTGAAATAAATAAAGATATATTTTTAAAAAATACAGAGGTAATTTAAAAAAAAGAGTCTATAGGAAAAATGGAGAGGGAAAACATTTTGGCGTAAATTATTCAATAGAAAAAGAAACATAATATTCCACCCTTTGAATTTCCTCCTTTGTCTCTTTTCTTTGCTTGGATAGGTCTCCAGGCCTTGGTGTTAACCTCAGAAAATAGTCCCATCTGTTCCCAACCGTTAAAGTACTAGAGACCTTTTTTGAGCAGCATCTTCAAAATTGCCAAATGTACTGACTCCTTAGTATTTGAAAACAGTAGACTGGAAAATTACAGAAGAGTGATTTCCATAGACCCTTGGTAACTGGTAACTAGTCAGACCAACTCATTCTGTGGCAAGTGTTGTCTGAAAATCTCTAGATCAAAAAAACAAAAACAAAAATTGTGAAACAAATTTTAAATCCTATTTATTCCTTCCTAAAGGGCTGCATTTAACAGAGACAATCAGCCTGAGTACCAGTACGAGAGCCTAAAATATTTTCTAGATTTAATATAAATATTATGAACAGAGGAAATTATTTAAGTAATAAAATAACAAGGAATAACTATTTTTAAAAACCTAATAATCAGTTAGTGCTTTTATCGCATCAAATGCATTAAACTTCTTTGAACTGAAGTCTTTTCATCATAATGCACTAAATTAAATATCTGTTCCTTGTAGAATATGATTCTGCTACACTAGATTAAAATCAAATCATGGGCAAAATCAATTTTACTTACAATAATCTTAGCCTACTGAGACTCTAGCCTAGTAATCACGATAAACGTCTCTCCTACTCATATTTTTTTTCTAGGGCTAGACTTTCCCAAAAGATATAATTTGTTGCTCTTTCACACTTTTTCAATGTATTTCATCTCAATACTTTGAAGATAAACAGAACACATTTCAACAATTCCTTAGGGTATTGAAGGAAATTATATGTGTGTGTGTCTATATATGTGTGCATATATCTGTGCAAAAAGATACATAAAATGATAGATAGATGATAGATAGGTAGGTAGATAGATAGTTCATCTGTATATCTGTAGAAATAAAATTTGAATGAACCTAAGGGATTTCTTAATTTAAGATATAATGATAAATATTTAAGCTGTATTGGAGGAATTGTGCTGACATGGATTTGGGGATTACTTCTCACATAAAAATCAGAGGATTTGGTATCTTGTGAGAACACTGGAATGAAGCATGTTTACATGATGTTAATCATATATTTAATTATTCTTTTATTGCAAACCCACTAAATTGTGACAGATAAAATGAAAAAGAAATCATTCAAACTTTCTCCCCACACAACTGAGCTTATTCAAAAAAGAACAAGAGTTTAGCTATGTTCACTTAAAAAAAGTTTGTCTAATTTTAAAATAATACCAGAAAATAAGTCATCTTTTACTTAAAGAATATTCTTTCACAACTTCCATTCAGTTGTCCAAAATTATATTCTTGTTTTAGATATTAACTGAACTTCAACTCCAATATAAAAGAGTGAGAGAGAATTGAGTTTGGAAGCTACCTAACTATGTCCCATACAAACTAGGAATCTGTGAGGGCTAAAAATGCCACTAAATAACCCATGGTTTCGATGATACAAGTTTAAAACAAAATTTTATTTTTGAACATCAAAAACTCACTGGTAAATGTTCTCTACTAACCACTGCTGCTTTAGAAATGAAGAAATCATGACTCAAATAACTGATGTGAAAATTATAAAGCCATATAGTTTTGAGGGGCAGAGCAGGCTTTATCACACATGTCTAATATTCTTTCACTTGCTAGAAAAATAATTTTGCTCTTATCACTCCTTTCACAGTAATTTTATACTTAAAAAATAAGACAAAGTATTAAAGCAAATATTAATTTGAATATTTAGGCATCAAGTTAAGAAATAAAAATCAGTATATGTTTTAAAAGACTAAAATTCCACTGATAAGAAGTCATGGTTAGAGACATAAGGGTCAGTCTCCTATATTGCTGGTAAAAGTAGAAAGGGGCACAAACTTTCTGAAGAATAGCGTGGCTCTAAGAATTACCTCTGGCAATACGTTTCCTTTCTCAGAGCACCTCTACCTTAAGAAATTTATTTAAAAATAATAATGTAAGATGTGTACTTAATGATGTGAGGGTTAAGGGGTTTTCCTTGCAGAATTTCAAAAATAGAAATGATATGTTTATGCACTTTTAGCCTATCTATTCAATCAAATACTTGGCAGTCATTAAAAATCAGTCATTATAAATTTGGGTCAGGCACTTTTAAAACCCAAAGGGAAAATATGCTTCAACTTAAGCCACTTATACAGAAGTCCTCTCCTCCTCCCCTCCCCCCCTCCTCCTTCTAGTGCCTTAAACTACTGAGATAAATACTTAATCTTAGATGAAAGTCTTTCATACAGAAAAATCTTTATCACATTATTTTAAAATTCAGGGCAAACTGAACACTTTAAGCTGAAGAAACTGGAGAAAAACAGCAGAAGCAGAAAGTTTGCTCTGCCCTTCCCCCGCCCTTCTCCCTGAAGTAGGTGGTAAAACTCTCCTGTGAAAGGAGCATCCTCATCTCCAGGGACAAACGGACGCCAAGGAGAATCAGAACAAACCCGCCTAAGTGTCCCCGTTTATACTCGTGCTCAGCCTCTCTTCTGTCTTCACAGCTGCTCTTGCCTACCCCAGCATAAATCTCTCGGGCCTCACTGCTCCTCGGGGTCTTCCTTTCCTCAGGAGGGCTGCCACCCCTGGGGGAGATGTCTTTGTTCAAGATGTCTTTGTTAATGTATTTGTGGAAGATGCCTTTGTTAATGAACAGGAGAAGCACAACTGGCAACTTAAGTTCTAAACCAGGACTGTCCCATAGAAGCATGTAAGCCACATATGTAATTTTACATATTTTAACAGTCTTATGATAAAGTAAAAAGAACAGGTAAAATTCATTTTAATAATGTACTTCATTTTACACAATGTATTCAAAATATCATTACTTCAACATGCAACCAATGTGAAATATTGTTAATGACGTCTTTACAAGGCGCGTGTGCACCTGCACTACCTCAGAGTAGCGAGTGTTTTACACTTAGAGCACACCTCATCTGGGGCTAGCCACATGTCAAGAGCTCAGTGCCACATGCGGTTTATAGCTACTTTATTGGGTTGCAGAATTTACTAATGTAAAAGAGTCATCTCCTCAAAGTAGCTGTGTGATTGTTTTTCTTTTAACCTTATTTTGTTATTTGAAATAAAACATTTAAAGCATAAAACAAAGATCACCAGAGCTAAACCAAACCAAACCAAACCAAACAGCAATAACACAAAATACTGAGTGTATTAATTTCCCAGGTAAGAGAACACCTGGCAGTGAAGAAGTGTGCTGTGTAGGTCACTGATTTAGAAAAAGAAGACCAGGGTTTTAACTGCTAGGCTTATGGGAGGTGGGGGAGGAGCAGTTTCATGCAAATTATGCTAAATAAAAATGGAAAGTTAGTTCCCTGGATAGGATTAGGTGCCTTAAATCTCTGAATGATTTAAATGCAATAATCCCTTAGTCAGAATAGTCTGAAGACTATCAGTTCCAATAAAGTTCTGGCATCCTTAGTTCACTCAGAGTTCATAGCTCTTAGTTTCATTTGGTTAGGACCAGTTGTGGTGACATAACATTCAGTTTCAATAGCTTCTAGGCAAATACTCCTACAAGCAGCACATATTAATTTTACAATAGAATAATCCAAGAAAAACAAGCATACTAAGTATAAAACAATGTTAATTATTTTCCAGTTTTACATAGCACTGTCACAAACAATAGTATTATAAAATCAATATGTATTTAATAAATATTACCTCATTTACATTTTTTAAAAATCCTTCAAGTGCTAGGTAAGAGGATAATCTAAAATATGATTTTGCCCTGCCCAGCATGGCTCAGAGGTTGAGCATTGACCTGCCATCCAGGGGATCGAGGTTCGATTCCCAGTCAGGACACATGCCTGTGTTGTGGTCTCGATCCCCAGTCGGGGGACTTGCAGGAAGCAGCTGATCAATGACCCTCTCTCATCATTGATGTTTCTGTCCCTCTCTCTCCCTCTCCCTTCCTCTCTCTGAAATCAATAAAAAATGTTTTAAAAAATGATAAAATATGATTTTTAGGTAAACCTTATTCATTAAATGTTTATTTTTTCAAAAAGTGTTATCAACAAATGCTAGCTTATCATGCCACATGGAACATGCATTATGCTAAAAGCCGGATATACAAAGATGCCTGATATGTGTTCTCTATCAAGGTATAGAAAAGAAAACTAAAATGTATTGTGTATAAAATTAGGAGATACATATTTATTATATTTAACCACAATGCCTATAAGCTTTTGATATTATTATTTCCATTCTGCATGTGAGGAAATTGAAATTCAGAAAAACTAATAGCCTGTCCTGTTTCTATAAGTAAGTGGCAAAGTCAGCAGTGGAACAGGTGTGTTTGATCCCAAACCTCAGCATGTTGATTACAGTTTAGAATCATCTAACAAAACATTTAAAAGCAGAAAAAAATAAAGAAAAAATTATCTTCATTCAAAGTTTGTCAAAGTGGCACATTTAACTCAATAACTACACATGTAAAAACACTAAATATAACTACTTTAAACTATCCCAACTGTAAAAATGTGAAGTAAGGACTAATCCTATCAGATTATGTTCATATCTCACTTTCTAGTCATCTTCTCAAAATAATTGAACCCATAGTAGTAAGTCTTTGAGTTTAAAGCTTTCATCCTATCTAAAGGTCTCTAAATAAAATTTAGTTGCACACTGTTAAAAACAAGACAACAGGGCCAAGATGGAGTCGCTCATACTAAGCCCCATGTCACAAAACCACTACTCAGTTACAGGTCCAGCTCTCTCAGAAGTGGAATCTTAATCAATCAGGAATCTCTTGATCAGCAGTAGTTAGGGAATCTTCCTCTACCATCCCCTAAAGAAAATTAATTTTGCAATAACCAACCTGCGTTTTTGCCCAACATAACTTCTTTTCTCTTGTTCCTTTCTGCCTATAAAAGTCTTTCCTTTGGACAGCATCTCAGAATTCCTTTCTACCTGCTAAACAGGACGCTGTCAAATATGAATCAATTTTGGCTCCTATAAACTCTTTAAAAACATTTTAAAGATGCCTCAGTTTACCTTTTAACCATTCTGGTGCCAGAAGAAGGAACAGAGGAGATTCTAATGGCCCCCAGGAGCAATGAGCAAACAGACATGGGCACCTGCTGGGCTCCTCAGCTTGCTGCTTTCTAGATGCCTCTGGAGGTGGTGGGTGAGTCCCTTTGTGATCCTGGCTCTGCAGCATTTGCTTATGAGCTTTCAGACCTTGAGCATTTCTTTTTCTAGGCTGGATCTGACTTAAAAACAGAACAGGTTCAGGAGTAAGACTGAATCCAACTTAGAAACTGGACTGTGTCCAGGGTAAGGTTAGTTCAACTTAAAAACCAGGTTGGGTCCAGCGTGAGGTCTCAGGTGACTAAAAGTTTCTTTTAAGGCTAAACAATCAGTTTAACCTTCCCAAAGACTATCTTGAATTACAGTGGCCACAGTAGAGAACATTTAAGCTAAATAAACTTATCAGTTTACAAGGTGCCCTACAGAATAAGCCGTCTCAGACAAGCACTCACCATAAAGGGTAGAAGAAATTCTCGTTCCCTCCTCTATATTGTCTGGTGACTAGGATGAGAGTCACTGGGACATACCACTGGCCTTAGAGCCTGCAGATGGGATCCCGGGGGAACCCTGAAGCCAGCAAAGGGTGAGAACTCTCATCAAAGTCAGCTCATCCAGGTCTGTGGTGCCTCATGGAGTAGACTTTCATATTGTCCCTTCCTTTCCAAATTCAGATTGACAGGGAAAAAATTTTGTAAGATTTACATATTTGAATTGTGACTTGTGAATTTGTTTTCAGGTACCCATTGGTTATTGATTCTTTCTCTTCCAGGGACCACTATTGCCTCTTGTTTGAATGGTTTGGCAACGGTCAGGTTGGGAGCTTCCAATATACGCCTGGACAGAAATGTGGATTGCACCCCATTTGCAGCTAGGGTCCTACCAGCTGTTGCTAGCTCTCAGGGGAATTGTCTAACTCTTTCCTTTGGTTATCTTTGAGAGTGTGCCTGGATCTTGGGAGGTTAGTCATCTATGCGCCCTTTTTGGGAATGACTCTTGCTTCCAAAGGGCTGTTCAGCACTGCCAAGAATATTTACTGTTTGTGCTGACTGAAACCTAACAAAATACTTGAAAAGAATTTTTTTTTTAAAAGAAACTCTATGGTCAGAAGTTGACCAATTAGCAGCTGATATTCAAAGCCTGATAGGAACTTTTTAAAGGCCTTCTCCACTAAGCTAAAGTACAACTATGTACCCAGTTTATCTTTAAACCACACAATCAAAATCATAGGGTAACAGAATTACAGTCTGCCTGAGAAAGCAGGCCAGTGTCAAGGCAGCTTAACTCTCCCTTACTTCCAGCCCATGTTGAGAATGAGCAGCTTGATCTCCTGCGAGTGCTTTTCACACCCTATAATAGACCATCTCCTTTCTTTCTAAATTTGCTTTTTTTCAGACCACAAAACTTTTTATGGTAAGGAAATCGTTACATGTACTTACTTCGAGGAAATTTCATCTAATTAAATTGTTGCCTTTTTATCCTTACGCAGGCTAAGAATAAACAGTACTAATGGGGAACAGATTTAAGTAGATTAATTGATAAAGAATCCATGATGCTAATTGCCCTGCTGTTCTGAAAAATCCTGAGATTTTGTCAAAAGCAGTTTATTCATAAGAATATATTGGGCATGTGAATATCATTTATCGTTATTGTTACGTCAAATAAAAGACTGAGAACCCCTTTTGACAGATACCATTAAACTTCCCTCCATCTTTGACATTCAGAGGTCCAGAATGCTCAAGAGAATTCTGAATAACTGGTATTCTTGATTTTTAGCAGGCCTCTCTCCCACTATATGAAGAATAGATAAGATAGAATGCATATTTTAAATAAAATATGATTGTTTTCCATGTAGAGATTTTGCAGACAGCAAAACTACATATTTGTGCTCTGTTTTATTATGGACTAAATTAAGATATATTTGCCCTTGGTTCTGTGTATATACAAAGATAAGTTTAAAGGCATCAATTAACCTTCACCTGATGCTAGGTATTACCGAGCATAACTGCTGTGAAAAAAAGAGATGCTCATTTTATCGTCACAGGTTAAAAAAAAAAGAAAGTTAATTTAAATCTGTCAACAGATATTATGGGGTTTCTGAAATCAGTAACATTGAATGTAAAAAGAAGTAGACAGCCTTTTATTGTTAAGTGTGAGAGGTATTAACACCATTACAGTTTTCCTGAAAGTTGCCTTTACTATTTTTAAACTTCTCTTCAGGCTCACAATTGTTTCAGGTATCTACCTGCTGTGCTTGTTTATAGTGATTACACAGAACAAGCAAAACAACTGCTTTATGTTGAGACTTTCTTATCTCATCTAAGCATGGCAATTGCCACTGATTAAATTATACAGAGGACTTTGAGAACTCATTAAGTTCAGTGTTAATGTATATTTCCTCTTTAAATTATGCATCTTAATAACTCTCCATTTTACAAAAAAACAACATTGTGGTCTAAAGTAGGTATTTCTAATTATTTGTTCAATTTAGCTCTTGAATGCAAAATCTAATAATTGAATATAAATTGTTTCTCTTTACTTTTTTCCACAAACACTGGTACTCAAATTATAGCTTGCATATGGGCAATGTTAAAATGCAGATCCCTTGCCCCCACTTTGTAGAGATTCTTATTCAAAAAGACTGTAGCAATCATCTATATCTCTTCAAGCTTTTAATCTCTAGGTAGTCCGGCATATATTTTCAACACTCAGATTTACATATTTATTTCTGTTAATTTCCCAAACAAAAGGCCCTTTCTCTTCAGAGATTTTTCTGTTCTCCCTGCCCAGAGCCCTATCTAGGGGCCTAATGGAGAAAACTGGAAGAGCCAAATTATTTAATAATGATAGAATGACCAGATTTAACGGATTATAAGCCCATTTCCCTGTTTTATGCCTAACCACTGGCAGTGATTTTTTTAAAAACAAAATGAATAGCCACCACATTCCAAATCATAAAACGTGAAACATAAAAGGCGAAGTTCACTAAAAATTATAAAAAGCCAAGGGCTATCACTGTGTAATACAATGTTTTACTTTTAGATTGGCAGGATTTAAAAAAAAATAAAACTGATCATTTCTACTCTTGGGAAAACTTGGTAGGACTTTAAATTCATCCAATGGTAATTTGGTAATACCTATCAAAGAGAAAATCATTATAATCTTTTATCCAGCAACCTTACTATTAATAATTTTTTTCTACAAGACATAAATTTATCAAAAGTGTATCAAGGAAAAATTAAGACAAACTATTCAATAGTAAGAGAATGCTTAAAAACATATGATTCAAAACCCTGTTATCCTGTAAGTCTTAATAAAATGATCAAAGTTACAATATGATTAATGTAATTGAGTTCCTAGTAAAAGATGGAGTGTTTTGCATAAAACTTATTTCAGGCCATTGAGAGAAGTTCCTCTGAGCAGTCCAGGAGTGACTGCCTGCCTGCATGTTTCTGTCTTCATCAAGCTATCAGTTCCAGCCCGGCTGGTGTGGCTCAGTGCGTGAGCGTCAACCCATGAACCAAGAGGTCACCAGTTCAGTTCCTGCTCAGGGCACATGCCTCGGTTGTGGGCTCCATCCCCAGTAGGGGGCATGCAGGTGGCAGCTGATCAATGTTTCTATGTCCCTACCCCTCTCCCTTCCTCTCTCTCTCTAAAAAATTTTTTTAAAAAAGATAGCAATTCCATATTGTTGACAGTAGAATGTGAGGTTCCGCATGTCGAAACCCATGGAGTAGGAAAAGAATTTCCTACCTTACATTCAAAAACAGTGGTGATGTTATGGTAAATATTTCAAAATTTCTACAAAGCAGCATGATTTCTGTTATATAATAATAGGTTGTCTGGCTGGCGTGGCTTAGTGGTTGAGCTTCAGCCCATGAACCTGGAGGTCACGGTTCGATTCCAGGTCAGGGCACATGCCCGGGTTTCTGGCTCGATCCCCAGTAGGGGGCGTGCAGGACGCAGCTAATCAATGATTGTCTCTCATCATTGATGTTTTCTCTCTCTTTCCCTTTCCTTTTTGCTCTCTGAAATCAATCAATAAAAAACATATTTTTTAAAAAAATAGGTAAACACTAAAATTAAAAATAAATCTCAGTATTTGTATTACAACAGAAATATTTGTTAAGTGCTGGAATGTTTGAAACAATGCATGCAAGATGATTCTCAGAAGCCAGTAGTCTTAGTTCATTTTTGTTCTTCTAACAAATAAAAACTTGAAATTATGGTTGACTGCATGCAAAAATAAATTGTAAAGTTTTTTGAAAAAAATTATTTGGTTCTATACAACTACATTTAAAGATGCTCAATTGATTCCCTGAAATTCACATCATAGAGCAGCCATTCTCAGGATTTAGGCACCCAATAATCACACAAGGAGCCTGTTAAAATTGCATATTCCTGTACACATATACCCAAATGGTCTGTGGTGGAGCCTAAGGATTTTAATATTTATAAAGTATCCAATGTTATTCTCATGCAAGTTGACTGGAAGTCACAATTTGTGAAAGGGTACCCAGAACAAAGTTGAGGTTGATGGGTCTGGAAAATTATCCTAGTAGGTGTTACCAAAGACCTTCTTTAAATATAGTTAATCTTCAATTATCTTATGATGAAACTTCATATATCTAACAGCAAAGTGTTCTAAAATCCAACAGAAAATGACTGTCTTTGGAATGCCCCTGAAGGTAATTAATATAGCCCATTTTGTACATGAAGCTATTTAAAATTGACTAATCGAATTTTGGCAAATGTCTGCCAAAGATCATTTTATTTTTCACCAGATGAATGTTGAGCAATATGATCTGACAGTAAATACCAAGACCCATTTCAATAAAAGCTACCTTTGGTTCATACTGCCAATAACTTCATATTTGCTATTACAGAAACACATGTATCCAATTAATTTAACTACAGAGAGGTAGCAAGAAAGAACTAAAATACTGTTCTACTTTATTCTATTAGAGATTATTATATGGTTAATTAAAATACTCCTCCTGATCTCCAAGAGGTTTACAGGTTAGGAAGAGAGACAACATATGTTGCATAACAACATGACACTGCATATTATGAGCTACAGCAGTGAAAGAATGAAAACTTTTAGACATAATGAGAAATTTCTTTGATGGAAAGTGGGATAACTTGCAAGTAAGGCTATCAAATGAAGCTGAAACATAAGAACCCCAGGAGATCTTTAAAAGATAAAAAATTTTGGCCAAAAAAAAATCAGCCAAGCATTGCTCACATTCTAAACCTTTATAATTTAATAGCTTAACTATTATAGAACTGCTATAATAATATAACTACTCTGCAACTATTATATATTATGTAAAACTTTCATGTGGAATAAAATATCTTTTCTAAATGTGCATAATTTTGAGATTCATAGTTTTCTGGTATGCTAACTAGACGTTTATTACTACCAGTTTTAATATTATAATATTAATATATGTATATTGTTTAGACCCATGGGACACCCTGGTTATCAACATAAAAATATGTTTTCATTTCTAGTATAATGAAGTACTTCTACTAAAAGTTAACTCTTGAATTACTTCAAGAGATTTTCATTTCTGGTGGTAAAGCTTAAAACTTGAATCTAGGTACCAGTTTTGCACTATAGTCTTCCTGATGCAAAACTTGGTATATATTTCATTTCACTGAAGTGATATTATCTCTCTATCTATATCTATCTATCTATCTATCTATCTATCTATCTATCTATCTATCTATCTATCTATCTATCTCTATCTCTATCTCTATCTATCTATCTCTATCTATCTATCATCTATCATCTATCTATCTATCATCTATCTATCTATCATCATCTATCTATCTCTATCTATCTATCATCTATCTATCATCTATCTATCTATCTATATCTATCTATCTATCTATCTATCTATTATCTATCTATCTATCTATCATCTATCTATCTATCTATCATCTATCTATCTATATCTATCTATATCATCTATCTATCATCTATCTATCATCTATCTATCTATCTATCTATCTATCATCTATCTATCTATCTATCTATCATCTATCATCTATCTATCTATATCTATCTATCTATATCATCTATCTATCATCTATCTTCTATCTATCTATCATCTATCTATCTATCTATCTATCTATCTATCTATCTATCTATCTATCTATCTATCATCTATCTATCTATCATCTATCTATCATCTATCTATCATCTATCTATATCTATCATCTATCTATCATCTATCTATCTATCATCATCTATCTATCTATCATCTATCTATCTGTCATCTATCTATTTATCTATCATCTATCTATCTATCTATCTATCTATCTATCTATCTATCTATCTATCATCATCTATCTATCTATCATCATCTATCATCTATCATCTATCATCATCTATCATCTATCTATCATCTATCTATCTATCTATCTATCATCTATCTATCTATCTATCTATCTATCATCTATCATCTATCTATCATCTATCATCATCTATCTATCATCTATCTATATCTATCTATCTATCATCTATCTATCTATCCATCTATCTATCATCTATATATCTATCTATCCATCTATCTATCTATCATCTATCATCATCATCATCGATCTACCTATCATGTATCATCTATCATCTATCTACCTGTCTGCCTGTCTTTCTATCATCTATTTATCTAATATTTCTATAATATAATGCCTTATGAAGTAAAATTTAGTACAAGATAGTTTTGCCTTGAAACCCAGCCAACAGGATAGTTATTTCTTGAAGTACCTACAGGTAATGCCCTTTCTAAGGTTATCCAGGGGAAGAAAGGTCAAGACAAGTTCTATAAAATGGTTCTACTGAACTGTAAATACGTACATAAAAGTCAAGCAAAACTGAGAAAAACTTTATTGTAGCCTCATGTGTGTTAGTGTGTGGTGTATAATCTCTGAATAAAATGGAATTAAGAGAACAGAGTTAGTATTAATATGCAATAGATCATTTTAAACTAAAAAGAAAAAAATCAGAAGAAAAGAACATTATGGGGACTACAGCTCTCAACATTACCCTTGTGAATAGAAGAATCCCCTGGTACCTGATCAGACAGCTGTAAACCTGAGCTGGAGCCAGGTTTGCTTGTCCTCAGCGCAGACATTGTTTAGGTGCCATGAACCATCCCAAAAGGGAATGGATCAGTTGTCATATATACTTCTATTTTCAGTCCCTTAGTGTATTAGTGTGATGTAGACAAGAAAAAACAATGCAACTGCTGTGTTCAAATAAAATGTTAGAAGCAGATAGCCAAATGAAAACAGTATTTCAAGACACCAAGCGGTATAATCCATCTCTGTGCAACGTTTTCAACATTTAGTTCTGCCTTTTGAAATAGTGTGCTTTGCTCAAAAGTTCTCAGTCATCCTAACTTTAGTACATTTTTTTTTTTCTTTTGGGAACAAAATTATTGTTCTTCTTATGTATGCATAAAAAGAAATGTTGCCCGGCCAGGCGTGGCTCAGCGGTTGAGCATCAACCTAGGATCTAGGGGATCGGGGTTCGATTCCCGGTCAGTGCACATGCCCGGGCTGTGGGCTCGATCCCCAGCACGGGGTGTGCAGGAGGCAGCCGATCAATGGCTCTCTCATCACTGATGTTTCTATCTCTCTCTCCCTCTCCCTGCTCTCTGAAATCAATAAAGATATATTTAAAAAAGAAAAGAAAGGTTATTTAAGTTGGTTCTGAAAGGGAAAGAAAGAAGAGGGGGAAAACCTGAGAATATTTTGATTTTACATAAAGTCAAAGAAAACTAACAGGTGTAGCTTTTATTACTGCTTGTTAGGTAGGGTACAAGAGGATTCTAGGGTATTGCCTTCTATAGTCTTTTCCTAAAATTCCTACACTTCCTATATATTATAAAATTTGAGTTAATTCAATTCATTGTTTTAAAGGGAAAATGTGATTTCTAAAGTCTAGATCACATAAGGGAGGAAGTGGAGAAAGGTGCGACACAGGCAAAGCAGAGAGGGCCATGGGAGCTCAGAGTGGTGACACAAAAACCCAAATGCAGGCTGTCTGCAGGGAAGACTTCTCAGCTGAAGTGGTATTTGAACCAAGAGCTAAACTATGAAGCTCTAACCAAGAGCTAAACTGTGAGGAAGAAAAACAGTGTTTCCAGCAGATGAATCAGCATCTGCAAAATGCTCTAGTTTCCATGAAAACTATTAATAGAAGTGATCATAAATTTCGTGAAACAAAGTTGTTTTTCTGACACTACATAAAGAATGATAGTACATCTTATTTATTCAAGACGGATCACCAGCTACATTCAATTTACGTACATTATAGAGTTTGATTTTCTTGTTCAAAGTAACATAAGACATATGTTTATTATAATTGCTTCAAACTTTGAGAAGTAAATATGCATTGTAATGACAGGGTAGCTGCTTAGTGTCTGATTATGTCTGATTAATGTATCCAAGATCTGAATGATTTCCACCACATTCATTGCTAACATCTCTCGCCTGATACTGAAGAAACTCTCATGGGGTTGTCCTGTTTCTGCACCGGCTCTGGTCTGTTCTCAACAGTGTAAGCAGCTGAAGATCAAAGTGAGATTACGCCACTCCTCTGCTCAAAAATATCATTGACCTTTAAATTTATGTAATGTTTTAAAAGATGCCTGCCTCTACCTCAAGGTTGTTATCACTCTGGCTCTGATACTTTCTACTCTTCAATCCCTCTGGCCCCACTGCTGTTTATTGATCCTGTTGGGAAACCTCTGACCTCAGCCCCTTTGCCCCTGTTGCTCTTCCTCTGGCCCCTAGTCTTTCTCCCACTGTTACCCACTTGCCTCCTTCTAGGCTATTCTGTGCTTTTCCTGTTTTAATCATTATTTTGATGAGGTGTCACTGATCGCTCCTTTTAAAAGAGCAACTACTGTCCCGAACTCCCAGATAACTCAATAATCTTTTGCATTCCCTGTTTAATTTTCTTCTAATACTTACCATCACTTGATAAAAATCTTACTTTTGTTTCAGTCTCAAGTGTAAACGCCATTAAAAAAAGACACTTTGTTCCTTTTGTTCTCTGACATACCTCTGATATCTAAAATAGTACTTGGCACACATAGAAGATGCTCAATAAATATTTTGAATGACTAAATGAACAGAGGACATTAACATTCTCTGAGAAATCTAGATTTCAATTTAGAATCACCTTTCTTTCCTTTCATTCTTTCATCCTCTTGTTCTCCCTCCCTCAAGTTTTTGATTCATTTGTCTACTTGTTTCTCTGATGCTGCATTTCCGTCACAGCTGTTAACATTAACATTTAAGGCATAATTATTTCAGTTGAATCAGTACAGTACTCACCCCTTGACCACAGGGAATACATTCCAAGACCTCTAGTGGATGCTTGAAAGGGAGAATAGTACCGAGTTCTATATATAAATACTGATTTTTCCTATATATAATACCTATGGTAAATTTTCACTTACAAATGGGGCACAGTAAGAGATAAACTATGATAGCTAATAATGAAATAAAATTATAATAATATACTATAGTAAAAGTTATGTGAATGTCTCTCTCTCTCAAAATGTCTTTTAATAGTACACTCAAGCTTTTTCTTCTTGTCATGATGTAAAATGATAAAAAACCTATTCCGGAATCTGTGAGACCATCGCTCACTTTCAGTGAATGGCTTGGAGTCACTTGTTTTGGGGTATCCCTTGCTGAAGACGTCAACGTTGGTCTCAGCGTTTTCCAGCACAACAAGTTGCCATAAATCAGAACGCTTTCTGTCAGTGTTTTCCACTCACAAATTGAATGCCTCTTCCATCCTACCTAAGAGCTTACCTTTTCAATTTGAGGTGCAAAAGCAAAAGTAGCACAAATTTCTTTTTTCTTCGTCACAATTTCATGTAGAGAAGATTCATTCTTACTATAGATCTTAACAACCTTAGCACACAATACTTTTTTCTTTCCTTAAGTTCAGAATATTCACCTTATTCCTTAAAGGAAGCACTTTTACAGCTTTTCTTTGGCGTATCTGTTG